>NC_134172.1:70738375-71047095 GCF_964188355.1 Buteo buteo
GAGGGTGCGGATGGCCTGGAGGAGCATCACGTCCTTGGAGAGGAACTTCTGGAAGTTGGGCTTGAAGAGCAGGTACACCAGGGGGTTGTAGAGCGTCGAGGACTTGGCAAAGACGGCTGACAGCACAAAGGCCAGTGCCGGCACCTGGCTGGCGTCGCCAAGGACTGCCCACAGGGCAATGACGGCGTAAGGGGTCCAGGCAGCCAGAAACCCCAGGCACACGGCAATGCTCAGCTGGAAGAGAAGGAGATGGAGACGGCGGTGCCGTGAGCCTCCTGCGGCACACGCGGGATGCTGACCCCCCCCTAAAACTCAGCCACGTGCAACGGGACACTGAGCAGTCGGTCACATCCCCAGGGAAAGGTGCTCAGCCTTCTGGACCTGTCACACTGGATCATCGGGGTGTCAGACATCAGGGTAGCAACTCGGCACATCCCAGCGTGGGCACGTAAACCTGCACTCGCTTCAGGTGACTCACACCCCATCCCACCTGGGAAACTCAGCAATTGCCTCAGCCCGCTGCGACAGATGGGTACGAAGCACCCAGCGACCCGGCTGGGACCAGGCCAGCGTCAGACTCCAGCAGCATTTTGGCAGCACTCAAAATCCCTCCAGCAATCTGTGTGCCAGCGTGCAGACTGACCGAGAGGCTCTGGACAGGCCATGCTCAGACCCCCCTCCTCTAAGTAGACATGAAGGTTTCCTTCAAGGCCAGGCTTGCAAGCTGCTTTCTTTGGTGTTTGGGTTTTTTTTAAAGGTTATCCACTTTTTTTTTTTTTTGACATATCCTTGGTAAATTATAGTATTAGCTTGTAGTCTGGGGAGCAATGACTCATGCAAGCTCCTTTTAAGATCTTTTCCAATGTAATTTAAAATGAAAACTCCTCCACCTGATGGCTTTAAACGTGGAGAAAAGTGTTATTACCCACACTGATACAAACACCTGGAGAATTCATCAGGAGCGACAGACACCCTGGCAGAAGGGGTCCTGCCACATTCGCCTGTGGGCAGTGGGCACCCCGCAGCACCCCGAGCCCTCCCCTACCTTCACGATGAGGCCGTGCACGCTGCGGGCTCTGCGCTGGGGGGACGTGTGCTGCCTGACGGCTCTCCGGGACACCCGCACCGTCCAGAGGATCAGCGAGTAGGAGACGAGGATGAGGAGGCAGGGGAGAAGGTAGCAGAAGATGAAGAGGGCGAGGATGTAGAGCCTGGCCTCCCTGCTCGAGGCTTTCCACGTGATGCAGCAAGCTGTCCCATAGGGCTCGGGGCCGTAGCTGCCCCACTCGGCCAAGGGGGCCGTGGCAAACATCAGGGCGTACGCCCAGACGCACAGCAGCAGCACTCCGGCGTGGCAGGGCGAGAACTTGTTGCCTGTGGCAGAGGGATCGGCGTGAGGATGGTTTCCCACGGGCGAGGGGCGGCGGAGAGAGGGGCTGTGACCCTGAGCTGCCCGCACGTCCAGGCACCGGGGACGAAGCCAGCCACCCTGGGACACGGCTGGGGCCACCCGGGCAGGACAGGAGCTGCTGCACACAGCATGGCAGCACTGCAGCCATGGAGTGGGCAGAGCTGTGCCAGCACTCACCCCCAGGCCCTGGGACACACGGGCATCCTCTTGTACCCTCGGGTGGGCGGCCAGAGCAAGGCGCCAAGAGAAATGTAAGGGTTTGCCCCAATCTAGGCAGCAAGTGGCAGGATCAGCAGTGCAGCCTGTCTTGGCTTAGGGAGGAATTGCTGGGACATCATGCGGCTGCTGGTGGCTTGGCGGGGGACACAGCACCCACGGCCCCACAGGGATACTGCTGCACCCACGGCCCCACGGGTGGGAGGGAAGGGGGCTGCCTGGCTGCAGCAGCCTGAGCACGGGGCAGGGAGAGCTGGCTCCAGGACTGCTCAAAGCCATCACAGACACTGTCATTTGAAGGACCTTTTGCTCTCCGGCAGACTAAAGCACTGAGGAAGGTGGGTTTTTTTCCTTTTTGTCCCATCCCCCATCAAATCTAAAACTCCCTGATCTTCTAAGAGCTCGGTATAAAGTGCTAAATCTTCTGCCATACATAGGAGTAACATTTTTCTTTGAAACCAAGCAATTAAAAGCACATTGAGATTAGCCATTTCCTCATAGAAAATGGGCCAGGGCGTCATGGGGAGATAAGCTCAACGTGCCAGGCTGCCAAGTGCTGGCTCATCTAGAGAGCAGAACCTGCTCAGGGAAAAGCCACTGGTACCTGGGCTGCCTTTTAAGAGCCAACTTTTATCTTTATCTTTCCTTCCACCTTTTTAGCGATCTCCTGAGTTGTTGTGCTGGCGCATAACCAAGGTGACTCTGCTCCAGCATCGTCCTCGAGGCACCGTCAGCTGCTGGGGACAAAGCGTGTTGGTGGTTGGCAGCAGCCGCAGGCTGGGGGCAGAGAGGCAGCGAGCCATGGGAGAGGGGGTGAGGATGCACCCTGGGGTGCTGGCCTGCAAATCAAACTAAGATCTTTGATTTCCCATTTTATTTCTATTTTTGGTCTTTAATCCGATGTATATTCTGAACATACATGCTAGATGGAGGGTTAGCAGCTGAGCTGAGGAAATTAAGAAGCAACTTCAAATAGGAGGAGCTGTAAATGTGTAGGGGACGTTCCTGGATCCCCCCACTTCTCTCAGGTGCTTTTTGCGCTGAATGCCCAAGCTTATAGCTGCATATAGCTGTAGAGCTGCACTCATGTTAGCTCTACAGAGGAAGTCCAGGTGAAAATAAAGCTACGAAAGTGAGCTATAACACTGCACACCCAACCCTCCTGTATTAATTAATTCAGTCAATTAAATACATTTGGCCTATGGCTCTCCCACCAGGGACAAGGGAAAGCGGCTCTTCCTTGCACTGCCAGAGCTTGTGGCTTCCCAGATGCAGAGTCTGGTCTGGCCTAAGCTCAAGTCTGTGTATGGACGTTTGAAACCCTGTGACCTGCTATACAGCAGCTGGGACTTTTCCACAACCCCCTTGATACTTTCTGGGATGATGCTCCTGAGCCCTGGAGTGAAGCAGAGGATAGCTGAGATGCAAGCACAGGGCATGGGCACAGGGTGCTGGGGCTCCATAGCCCCACACGGGTAGAGGGGGGTGAATACACAAGTAATAAAAGCCTTCAGAGTCTGCTGCACCAGTGTATTAACTGGGAATAGGTCGCCCTTGGGCAAAGCTTTCCTAGAAGAGGTGTATCTGACCCATAAGAGAAGGAAGAAAAAGAGTTATGTTAATAGAGAAGGGTGTAAGTATAGATCAGATAACACATCCCAGCACCTACCATATGCTGGGTAACAGACCTTCAGGCAGCAAACCGTGCTGAGCACCGTCAGGCTGGTGAGGCTGCACAGCCCAAACAAGACCCCGCAGAAGGCGTAGAGGGTGCACACCGCCTCGTTGAACAGCCACCTGCAAGGGAAAGCCTGCGGGTAAACCCAGCCCTTCCCCTCTGCCCAGGGCAGCTGGCTGACAGCCCCTGCCATGCGGCTGGACAGGAATTGTCTCTGAAGTCCCTGCTCTGGAGGAAGGCTGGGTATTTCCCAGCTGCTCTCCTGGTGGTGGGGCCTCAGCTGCTGGTCCCACACTGGAAGCAAAGCTGACCGTGCGTGGGGTGACTGCAATGGGCTGCGTGGATAGCAGTGCGTGATTGCCCAAGAAAACATGGGCATGATCTTGCCCCAGATTTGTTCTCTGAGCATCCCAGAGACAGGCACAGACAGAGCCACAGGTACAGCAGCTGCCCTGATCCACGCCAGCTCGGAAACCCACCAGCAAACCCCTTTTACAGCACATCTGTGTGATAAACCGGAGGGACAGGGAACAGCAAAGCACCCTGCTGTGGGGCCGATGTCTGTGAAGGGCCACCAGACTGACTCCTTGGGTCCCTCTGCACCCCGTCAGGGATCTCCCCATTTCAAGACAAGGTTTGCAAACTGCACCCGGGGCCATTGGCCAGCGCAGAGCCGCTTCCACAAAGTACCTGTGTGCAAAGAAGGATGAGGTGGCCAAGGGAAAGAGCGTCACCGTCATACTCAGGTCACTGATGGCCAGGTTGACGATGAAGAACTCGGCAGGCTTCAGCATTGACCTCTTACGATAGGCCACCAGCAGGAGCAGCGAGTTCCCAGAGAGGGACACAATGCCTGTGGAGAAGGCAGAGGAATGGTGCTGTATGTAACAGAGCTGGGAAAGGAGCCAGGATCATCTTGAGATGTTTGGAAGCCAACACCGGAGATGTCTACAGAGGGTGGAAAGGGCTCCAGGCTTCCCTCCCCAGAGCGGGCTGAGCAGGGGAGCCCATGGGACCTGCAGAGCTCTGTGAGCACATCTGGAGATGCTGGACATTGAATTTGATCCCTTCCCCTTCCTGAGATCCTACAGAGGCTTTGGTAGGACGGCAGTGATGGGATGAGACTGCAATGGGCCCCGGGTGCAGGATCTGGCCAGAGTCACTTCTTCCAGCTGGAAGGAGCAAGGGGGGCACTTCCTTCCAGCTAGATAAATAACGGGAGCTTTGTGCGATTGCTCTTCTGATGTGAAGCCAAGGAGCTGCACCCCTTCGCCTTTTTAATTTCTTCCTGGCAATGTCACTCCTAAGTCTGTGTTGTCCAATATCATGGTAACAAAATAAACAAGAAGAAAGGCATTATGAAGATCAAGGAAAATCCAGACTAAGCAAACGAAGGCTCTTTGTTTGCTATTAGTGTATTTAAAACAACAGTGGTGATTAAAATTTTATAACAAGGGCTTTATCTCTTTTTTTAATTATAAGCGTGCTTTCATTGAAAAGAGGTTTTGGTGTCCTCAGAAGGGGAATCTCTGCTGCTCTTGGGGCAGGTTGGGTAGGACAAGAATTTCTCCCTAATGGATTAGGCTGTAAATTAAATACCGTGGTAAGAACCAGCTTGGAAAGCCGCTGAATGGCTAATACTAAAGTTCCCCTCAGGAACAGGATTCCCATGCAGGACTTGGCCAAATCCAGAGCTTTGGAGGCTTTGGAGTTACTGGAGGGTAGACTAATGAGATGTTTGTCCTTCTTCCCAGCCTCATGAGGCGTTTTTCCCACAGAGCTAGTCTCACATCTGTGCTAAGTACATTTTATTAGCTTTACTAACTCCTAGGAGCTGTAGGTGCCTGTAGGGCTGCTGGCAGTCCCAGTGGTGTGAGCATGCCTTGGGTTCCCCATCCTCACAGGCATGAAAAACTCTTCTAGCGTTTGGGAGACAACTTGCTCAGTGCTCCTAACTCCAAATCACAGGACATTCACCAGCTTCTTCTGCCAAAAGCAAGGACCAGCTGGAGGTCCAAATCACCTTCAATAGTCCTGAAGCTGGCAACGCTAACCGAGAGTCCCTACCTGTCTCACATCGGGTAGCTGCAGTAGGAGTTACAGCACATTTCTCAAAGGTTGTTCTTCAACTTTCCAAATATTTAAAAACATAACTGGTACTTGCACTTCCCCTGAGAGGGGAATGCAGTCACCAAGCTTTGGCCAGATCATCCTTTTGAGTAACATGGGGAGGGCTAATGTGGGAAGGGCCAGTTTGATTATTCTGCTAATGACTGAACGTTTCTGGAAGCATCAGTGACTGCAAAAGTCCTGAATGTCTCTCGAAGGCAGGCACCTGGGCTGCCCACAGCAGGGAGAGAGGTATAACAGGCTGTCTTTCCTTACCAAAGACTAAATAAAGTGTGCCAAAAATCAGGTCTTCTCTCTCCGATAAGGTGGAGATGAACACCAAGGCGTTGGACACATTTCCCATCTGCAAAGCAAAATACAAATACAAGTGAGAGCGAATTTTGGCTAATGAAGGAGTGCTCAGTTTCCTCCGTTCCCGGGGAGGACAGCTCTGCGACACGCTCCTGGCACGGTGCTACAACCAAGCCATAGCATGTACCTCGCTGCGGGAGGCGGCTTCATTAAGGCTGCACGCAGCACTGACCTAACCAGCTGGGCAGGGGGCCGATAATAGGATCAGGCTGGTAATCTCACTTAATTACCATTTCTTCAATTACAGATTTTACTGATTAGCATTAGCCTTTGGATCTAAATTTTCTTTGCAAGTCTCGGCCATGTGCTGACTGCAGCGGGCACTGTGCGTTTGGACATGGGGATTGGCAGCTCAGAGCTGGAGGCTTCGTGTTTTGCAAAGTCCCCCACCTCCTCCAGGTTTGTCCCATCCTTCGCGTGCCTCCACCAGTCCCTGCGTCCACATCAGCAGAGAGGCTTGGCCCAAACTCTCTTTGCGATGCAGCCAAGACCTGTTGATGTGCCATCCCGGTGGCATATTAATTGCCTCTACCGTGAGACATGCACTGTGTGTGCTGAGAAAGGCCCATGCAGACAAGGGGACTTGCAACAAGCTGGTCATCAAACCCCAGCCCAGGAGACCCCACAGCTGGGGACAGAAAGGAATTGTCACCGCAATCATCACTGCTCCTGGCTGGGACTCTCCTTCTTCTGCTGTAACTAAATGTGATCTGTGCTGCCAGTAGTGCAGGCAGTGAAGAACTTGAGGGTGAACACGTGTATTAACAACAACAAAAAAATAGTAGTAAAAAGTCATTCCCTTTCACACGGTGTCTGACTCAATCATTGAGTTTTATCAGCCTAATTAGTTTCCCTGGTATTTCATGCAGCTGAGCCAAAGGTTCCCAAGTGCTTAGGAAGTTAATAGGGGGTAGTAGAGCAGAACAGCAGACGTGTTTCAGTATATTCACTCCCTTCACTGATAACAAATAAATGGAAAAATATTTTGTTCAGGTGAAGAAAAAAAAAAAAAGAGAGAGGGGGCGAGAGAAAATAATGGTTTAATTATATGTTTCGATAGCTGTTAGCTTGCTTGCTGGGATGCTTAATGCATGCAATATTCCTGCCTCCTTCCCCAAGGTCCCTACCTGCACGCGGTGGGAGAACTGAAAACAGTGCCCTGCCGCGGAGCAGGGGCTGGGGAGGAGAAGGCAGCTGGGGCCACCCTGGGCATGGTTTAACCCGCACAAGTGGCAACAGGCTGCTTATTCCTGCCCCATAGCCTAGTCCTCATAGGGCCATGCTGCGAGCTGGAACAGGGAATAGATTTGACCTTATGGGGAGGAGGTGAATAACAATAATATCCCCAGCACAGATCCCTGCGTGACCTCTAACTGCCGTGAGGCAGCTTGGGAGCTACCGCATGGGCCAAGAGCCATGGGAGACGGAGCCTCTTTCCATGAGTTTTGCTGACATGGACTTCACAAACAAAGCGACTACCCTTGTTATCTTACCCGGGTGAAAATGCGCACCTCACATCCAAGGCTGCATTCAGACAGATGGAGCTAATTACTTGAAGTACCATGTAAATTAGCTTTGAGTGTAAATGTATTTTAAGACACTAACTGGTGTTAAACTGCCAAGAAATCCTGCCAGTAGTTTTTCATTCTCTGTGTTACTGGCGCATACAGATGAATATTGATCGACCATGGTTCCCCTGGCCTACTTCATGGCTTTCTTGGGTTAGGTGGGCACACAATCCATGGGATGTTTACAGCTCATCTAGTCCCACTTGCTACATTTCAGTGAACTTATCTCAAGCATCTGATGTTAAGCAATCAAATATTTTTATGGTTGGTGCCTACATACCATGAGTAGGATGAAGTTGCCTCTGCAGACCAGGCAGGATGCTGGTTAATTTAGTTAATGGGAGCTGCAATGGTCATCCATGGTTCTCAATTCACTCTGTTGACCGTCTGGCCTCTCTGGATGGTTCCTGCTCCCCTTATGAACAGAGACGGTGGAAAGCAAAAGAACTGGTCTGTGCAAAAGAGTCCCGACAAGTGTGTGCTGCAGAGAGAGGGGTGTCATGCACTGAAGACAGAAGGAGCAACAGCAAGCCAGGTTTTGGCTTGCTTGTTCTAGTAGACATGGCCAAAGCCCTTGTGCTGCTGGCATACTCCCACATCCTTGAGACATGTTTTGCCCAGGTTACTGGTTTGACAGCTTGATGCAAATGTGATTTTAAATTAAGCTCCATTTACATCATCCTGCTAAACTGACAGAGCCTCTCAGGAAGCTCAGCTAATGGTTGCTGAAGTGCAGCACACTTGCCTCCTTCCTCAACTCATTTATTGGGTTTTGGCATTGAGAAAGAGGTACCATACTGTTCTGAAATGCCACATCCTCCTGCCCGGGTCTGGAAAGTCTGCTCTGTGGCACTGCATGGACATCGTGAAGGCAAACATGAACAGCCAGGAGGTCTACCCACTTCTGTTCGGGTTTCCTAGTACAAACTTTCACTTCAGAGAAATGACCACCACACATGGGAGTTTTCCAATCCTTTGTTGTGCAAAACAAGGCACATCTAACAACAGCATGTGCTTTACCAATAAACTAAACCCCGGCTATTATCTGCCAGCTTGGAAGAGGCTGCTAGCCCTTAGGGTTTGATATGCAAGCACCTATGGGAAAAAGTGCCAAGCAGTGGATTGCCCAGGCAGGCTGACAGGCACACAGCTAATTTGCTACTTGAACATATCAAATGTCCCCTGTCTTGTTACCAGTACATACAAGTACAGTATGGCAACTTCTCATACATCATTATTTGTATTTATGTACATGCAGTTTTGATGTTCAGTCTTAAAAATTCAGTCTCTCTTAATAATTGCCTGGTAAAATATGTAAGGAAAACATTAACATTTGCATCCTAGAGGCTTCCTACTTTAACCAATATAGTATTGCTGTCAGAGCAGCAACCTGACTTGGAGGACTCCTTGCCAGCCCAGCACACACTTTGCAGGTGCACGCTCCCTTGACCCGCTTTTCCTTATGCTCTCCTGGCCGGTGGATGTTTATCTCAGTTCTGCTTTGGTACCAGGGTAGCCTTGGACCACTCGAACACATTTGAATGTCCTCATTTGCATGATATAGTTCAGCTGCATCAATTTGCTTTTCTTAGCAAACATAATTCACAAGGTGCTTGCTTTAAACCCTTATTATCCTCTCCCTACTCATCTTCCCTGGTCTCAGTGTGGAGGACCAAGTGCTGTCAGTGTGGCCCCACAGCAGCAGATGCTGCTCACGAGAAGTCACCATAACCTCCATCTACTCGCTTGGGCTTTCTAGCTGCTCTGGGCAGAGGGCAAACTCCCTGGCTGTCCCCATAGATGTCTACACAACATAATTACTAGGGCACGCAAGGTTGGAGTCTGAGCAGCAATGGGCCAAGATCCACCCTGAGCTCTGCTTAAGAGGGAAAAGGGGTTAGGCAGAAAACTATCCCAGCTAATATTAACTTGGGAAGCTGCACGCCAGTCCTCAGCCTGCACTGGATACCCAGGGAAGCAAGTCACTGTCTGATCTTTCTGCACTTGCACCACACTAAAAGCATCGCAGAGTAACTCAGTTTTCTCAGCTCGTCACCTCCTCACAGGCTTTCACTTACAGGTTTACATTGAAGGTGACTGTCCCCTCCCTGTGTCCTCAGCACGACTGATGGCACCTGCAGCTCCAGGAAGCTCCTCCCTGCCTGCCCGGCCGAGACACTGGGACGTGCCGGTGTCCAGCCAGGGTGGCCTTTCCCGTTTGCTCCCTGGGAGCTTAGGGAATCGAATTGACAGAAATCCTGAGCAGAGTCCATGAATCCCAGACAGAGGGACCAGCACAGAGGTGACATCAGACAGCTTTAAGCTGTCCCTCCTCACTCCGGTCTGTGCTGGCCCCATCTTTCAGCAGATATTAAAGCAATAGCAAAACTCTCGTTACCTGTTCTGGGAGCTGGGTAGCCCCAGGCCCTGTGACTTCGGTGTGCTCCCTCTGCAAGGGCAGCCTGCAGAAACCAGCCCAGCTGCTGCGCTCCTGCGAGAGTACGCCCCAGTGCAAGCCAGGATCTGGGCATCAAGTACAAATGGCTTGATGGCAGAGAAACTACAAAATCATTTAGGAGGGAAGCACAGCAGCTCCAGGGGTGGGAGATGACTGCTTTCTCCCTTTACAAGACCAATTATTTCAATAAAAGGGTGTTTCTGGCTAACTGCGATGTGAGCACCTTGCAAGCATTCCAAGCGCTTTCACACCCAGGGTTCAAGCTGAATCTCTCCCTTTATTGACTGTCCAGTGGAGACTTAGGTTCTCCCTTGAGATTTTCACTGACAATCCTGGCTTGCTGGACACAAGTGCTGGAAATCCCTAGCAGGAAAAAGGGAAACGTTTCCCACCCTTTCTTCACCTGCCCTGTGCAAATCTTGCCCCTAGCCTCAAATCCTCGCCATACTATGCAGTGACTCATAAAGAACAGCAAAATAAATGGGGCTTATGTTCAGGTTTTTGTTAAAATCTTGTGAGTCACTTTATCTTGGGAAAAAGCAGCAGTGGCAAATCTGGGCTTTAGTGGAAGACAGACAGCTGCAAGACAGACAACTAGGGGATCTAAGGCTTTAACTGAAGGGAGCAGGCAGAACTGATGGGACATTGCAAAAAAGTTCTCTGATGAGATTTTTCTATCACAAGGAAGCAGAAAACGTTGGAGCCCATCTTCTCCCTTTTCCAGGTCACCCTCTAAAAGGTTTGTGAGGAAATGGGCTTTCCTCCTCACCAGCACATGCAGTAGCAGGCAGGGCAGGGTGAGAACATCACTCTGATGCATATTCATAATTGTCAGGGTGAAAAAGCTGCTTCAGAGTATTTAATTTCACAGCTAACGAAAATCCAATCTCAATGTGCTTTCTATGATGAATGTTCTTAGGAGCCCACCTCTCCCTTCCTTGTGTGCCAAAGCATTTTAATTGATGCTAAGGTTAAATTTATTAGAAAACCACCAAGTTATTAGACCCACAGTATGACACTGTGGATGTGGAAAAGGAAGGAAGGAAGAGGGTTTGCTACATATTCATCAGCTTCTAAGTTTCTCTTCAGAATTTCTTGAGAAAGTGACTCTTTCACCTTAACCACAAACATGTCAAAAATGGGCAGAGCTTCCACAGACACATTTTGGATGCATGAACTAAGACATGAGCCTATGCCTTTGGGTTAAATGCACGCGCTGTCGGGCAGTTATAGCTCTGTCTGGGACACTGAGTAACAGCACTTGTCCATACAAGTGCCTTCAGCATTGCTTGTTGCTCTGACTACCCCTATACACAACCGACTGCAAGGAAGGGAGTTTCTGGTGATGAGAGCCCTGTGACGGTGCAAGCTAGGTGAGACCCAGCCAAGGGGTCAGAGTGCTGGAGTGATGTCCCAGGCTGCAGAGTGGCATTGGGGAATGAGACTGGGAGTCACTCACCCTGGAAGTAAAGTTGGTGCAGAGGAGAGTGAATCCAGGAGGAGAGGAGGATGTTGAGGTGCTGGAGACTGGCAGCCCCCCCTTGTATGATGGGTGGGCAGGAGGACATAGTGCCAGTGGTGAAAGGGGGCTGCTGGGTTCATCTCCTCCACAGAGCACCTTGGATCCTAAATGCTTCACAGCCCAGTGAAAATAATCTTCCTTACTCTCCTGTGCTTTTTGGAGGGTGAAGAGTGTCCATGTACGGGGAGGGGTGATTTATACCTCCCTGTACCAGACTGAGTGACTCTGGCCATGAGAATGACGTCCTTCATTAACTTAATTGGAAACAACCTTCATTTAGGGCTGAGCAAATCATTCCTGAAATTCTCATAATGCATAGTTCTCCCCTAGGCCACATTTCATTCTTCCTCAAGAGCCCTTGGAAGCAGACATGCTGAACACAGCACATGCACACCACCTCTCTGAGATGCTTTAGCAAAGCATACGTGTATTAAGAACATGGAGCCTGGGAAAAAGGAGGGACTGTGGTCACACAGCTGCATGATGACGAGACAGGGCAAGGCCCAGCATAAACAGTCTGGAAGGAATTGTTCCTGCTCCTCAGCGTGCAGGCACACACGCAGCAAAGGAAAGAGAGAACTGGCAAAGCTTGCAGGACTTTATTTCCTTCAGATCCCTGGCAGGTCTCCATCCTGCAATACATCAGGGGAGCTACAAGTGTCCTGTGAGATCAAGCTGGCAAAAAGTAACAATAATCCAGGGGAGAGGAACTTCTATTTCTGACATATTACTTGGACTAGGCCTTATTTTTATGGTTGTGCTTGAGCTATTTGTAAAGCACACGTCTCTCATTGCAATACAGAAAATTATAAAAAAGCATCTCTTGCACTGATAGATAAGCTGATGTCATTGACACATGGACAATAAATCAGTTTTATAGAAATATGGACAGCTATCATTTTTGTGTCTGAAAGTAAATCATAAACTAGATCCTGTAAACTTATTGTACCTATGTGCAGTGTACAGGCAAGTGAAGCTAGGATCAGTACAAAAACTACTGCAAAAATCTCAGACTTTCCCCTGCTGCTTTCACTGGGGGCTTGGAAAGCCTTCCCCCCCCAGATGAATTAGAAGGTGGTGCACTTGTCTGAGCTCCTCTGCGAGAGGGATGTTGGGACCTCTTCACACCTGGCCCCAAGAGGTGCTTACATGGTCTTTACCCTTGTGGAAACAAGACAGTGAGTAACCTGCTTCCCTGACAATTCACAAACCTGTTCTGGTTCTGCTTGCCTGCTGGAAACCTGCACAAAAGCCTTCCTCTCTCAGAGCTGCTCCCTCAGGTGAGTGTGCAACAGAGGGGGAAGCTTGCACAACCCTCCCCCTCTGCTGTCACGTTTAGTGGAGAGTCACAAGCTGCAGAAGCCTCAGTGCAGGTACTAAACACATTCACACTCATTTCTGACAGAAACAGCTGCTGGAGTTTTCTTCCAACTCAAAAACATTTCAAAAACGTGACTATGCTCAATCAAGGCTAAATCTGTAACTCCTCTGGGAGGGACTTCAGATGAGAATGTCTCATCAGGGGCTATCCAGCCAGCACAACGCAGCCCTTTGAAATCAAACTGCTTGGCCACGTAGTCTTTGGGCAATACAAAGCTGCTGTTCAATTTGATTTAAGCTCCATTGCTCAGACTCTGTTCTGAGAAGAGACAGACTGTGAAAGCTCCTTTCCCCTCAATTTAATCAGACTTCAAAATGAGATGAAGTTTTCCAAGCAGCTGCTGCCACAGGTACATTACCAGGAAACCCTCGTATTCTGCCTCCCAGACCCTATTCTTGTGTCCGCAGGAAGAATCAAATCTAAACCTACATCCCACGTCCACATCTGGCACCTGTGAGGACACTGGCATGGCTGGACTGGCCTGATCACATGCATTCTGTCTACCTGAAAAACCATACTTTTTATTTTGTGTGATTGTTGGTTTTGCCCTTTTCCTCTCCAGACTTGGACAGCTGCTTTTCTTCAGCCAACGTGCGACAAAGCCAGAGCCTTTCTTGGGCAGCAGAAGGAAACCTGATGAGCCTCAAAACTCCGCTGACCTCCAGTCTCTTTCAAAAGTAAATAGCGTGAATCGATTTCTGAAATTCCTAGCACAGGGGAAGCTTAGACACTGCTGCCTGCCTAGCAAATAAAGCAAGCCTTAAAAAGTCCTAGAAGAGCAAAAGAGCATAGCTGAGTGACTGCTCACTACATGAAGGACAGACTGCAGTGCAAGGAAAAGCAGTCCTCAGTCCCCTAGCCGAAATCCCTTTGGAGATTACAGAGTTTTTGTGTGCCAGGGCTGCTTTCCACCTCCCCGTTAGCCACCCAGGACTCTTGCAAACCCCTTCGAGAGGGGGTACGTCCCCACGCACACGCACACCCTAAAGCTCTCAGTGAGCTGTGTCACTCGCACACACGCACCAGTGCCCACGGCCGCCCAGGCGGGGAGCAGAGTTCATAGCCAGGGCTGGCACTGCCGGTCCCCCATGCCCACCCCGGGGCTGTGCTCCTTCACCCCCCCGGGGAAGCGTGTCTCCCACAGCCCCGGGGACACAGCTAGACGGGCTGGGCTCCCTGCCCTCCTGCACCCCGGGACACCCACGGGGACCGTGTCCTCCCCACTCCCAGGGTCGGGGACGCTCGGGGGCACCGTGTCCCTCCCGGGGATGCCCGGGGCGGCCCGACTCCCCGACCCCCTTACCTTTTCCGCAGAAGCCCCCGCCCCCGGCGCAGCCCTCTCCGCTCTCCGTCGCCAGAAACTTGCCGGGGCTCCCGCGGCAGCTCCGCGGGACGGCGGCGGGGAGAGCGCAGGTTCCGCGCCCGCGGGAGCGCGGCGGCTGCTGCCACCGCGGATCAGCACCGGCGCCCGCGGACAGCTCCGCTCCCGCCGCGCCCTGCCCGCGCCCGGCTCTGCCTGCACCGGGCTCTGCCTGCGCCGGGCTGGGCTCTGCCTGCGCCGGGCTCTGCCTGCACCGGGCTGGGCTCTGCCTGCACCGGGCTCTGCCTGCACCGGGCTGGGCTCTGCCTGCACCGGGCTCTGTCTGCACCGGGCTCTGCCTGCACCGGGCTGGGCTCTGCCTGCACCGGGCTCTGCCTGCACAGGGCTCTGCCTGCACCGGGCTGGGCTCTGCCTGCACCGGGCTCTGCCTGCACCGGGCTGGGCTCTGCCTGCACCGGGCTCTGTCTGCACCGGGCTCTGCCTGCACCGGGCTGGGCTCTGCCTGCACCGGGCTCTGCCTGCACAGGGCTCTGCCTGCACCGGGCTGGGCTCTGCCTGCACCGGGCTCTGCCTGCACCGGGCTGGGCTCTGCCTGCGCCGGGCTCTGCCTGCGCCGGGCTGGGCTCTGCCTGCACCGGGCTCTGCCTGCACCGGGCTGGGCTCTGCCTGCGCCGGGCTCTGCCTGCACCGGGCTCTGCCTGCGCCGGGCTGGGCTCTGCCTGCACCGGGCTCTGCCTGCACCGGGCTCTGCCTGCACCGGGCTGGGCTCTGCCTGCGCCGGGCTCTGCCTGCACCGGGCTGGGCTCTGCCTGCACCGGGCTCTGCCTGCGCCGGGCTGGGCTCTGCCTGCGCCGGGCTCTGCCTGCGCCGGGCTGGGCTCTGCCTGCACCGGGCTCTGCCTGCGCCGGGCTGGGCTCTGCCTGCGCCGGGCTCTGCCCTGCCCTCGGCGCTGGGCACGGTCCCAGGGCTGGGGAGGCCGGGGGACACCGTCCCCACAGCCGGGGCAGCTCCCGTGCTGGCACGGCCAGCTCAGCCCGGGGCACCCGGCTTCCCCTGCGATCTGGTCCCCACCAGGCACTCAGCCCAGGCACCCTGCTCCCCAGCCGCACATCCCCACCAACGGGCCTGGGAGCCGCTGTTTTCGTAGCGAGAGGAAACTGAGGCACGGAGAGGGTAGTTTAAAGCAGCACCCCGTGGCCTCAGAGCAGCCCCAGGCTCACTTTTCCCTCCCCTTGGCCACCTCCTCTCATCCCCCCGCAGGGGAGGCAGGCTGGTAATTCACTCACCTCTCCCTGAAGATCTGGCGGGCCACCCGGCATGACCCCATGCTGCGCCGTGAGGTGCTCCAAGGACATGTTCCAGAGTGACAGAGGAGACGAGGAGGTGGGGATCGCTGTGCTGAGGCTGTTGCCAATCAGAGCTGGGTTTTGTTTTCCACCCAAATCGCTTGACCTGCCTCTGCTTGGCAAAACACGAGTCATGACCATCACTTACCCATGCATTTTAATTCTCTCCACACCAAGAGCTTTCCCTTGGTTGCCAGTTAGAAATGGGAACAGTATCAAAAATCCTAGTGCTCATTTTTAGAGCTCCAAATACTGTCAGGACTGCTGGTCAGCTTGGATTCAGGTGCTTAAATTTGCTTCAGAAAGGAACCCTGAAGCTGGAGAAATGGACAGCAATAGCACAGCAATAGCCTTACGTACTCTACGTGCTTTGGAAAGAGCCTTCATGAGAAACTTTTATGGACTAAACAGCTATGTAAATAGATACATACTGAGATTATTATAAACTGAAAGTTAGTTGTTGTTTGTGTTCCAGAAACACAAAGGCCTCAGCCAAGTTTGAGGCCCCGTTGCGCAGTCCCCTCCACGTGGCCAGAGTTAACCCAAAGAGCCTGACATCCATCAGGCAACATGCTCCATTTTCTCCCTTTCACCTGGAATGGACCTGAGGCATGACATTCAGTGACACGCCAAGGGACACAGAGAGTTCTCAGCAGAGTCACAAGCACAAATAGGAGGAGCAGCACTTTCCGTGCTGCACACACCGTGCTACACACAAGGACTGCAAATAGTTACTAAACTCTGGCCACGTTTGCACAACTGCATTATTTTTTAGCAGTTTCCTTGGGAAAGAGACCTCCATCTCAGTCTGTCTTTCCACAGCAACACCGCTCCTCCCCAGTAGCACTTCATTCATTAGCCATTCTCACCCAGATTTGGAAGAGGGATTGAAGTCTTTGAGACAATTTAGTTCCCACCTGGTTTGTGCAGTAGGGAAAGATCCCAGGAGCTGGCTGAGATGCCATGGGGCAGGCAGCTGATCAAGCAGCACCCACAGACACCTGCTTGCTGCCTTCCTTCTTGTCTGCAAGAGATTTCTCAAGAGAGATGGAGGAGACGGGGTTACGGAGGTGATGAGACAGAAAGCCAAACCTGCAGGAAACTAGACTTCATAAGATCAGCTGTTCATGGAACAGCTTTTTTTCTTAAAGCCTAAGCACACGGTGAGCCCTGCTTAAACCCAGACCTACCGCACTCTCTCAACATTGCTTTTTTTATGGCGATGGTCGAGGCACAGAGCAAGTCTTTAAAGGAGCGCTTTTGATCTGGGATTTAACCAACAGGTTGATTTCTAGAAATCAAAATTGACCTGAAGCATAATTCCTTGCTGTGAATCCTAGGGAATTTGGTATAGCCTTTGTTATGTCAAGCATCTAATTTTGTTTTCTAAGCTCTGCCTTCTTCTTCCTCCCTCTCCCCCCACAACAGAAAGAAAGAATATTTGAGCTATAAGTCCCCCAAAGGAACAAGAGCCCAATTGACAGAAAATGACCACAGGATGCTGGCAGCATTACAAAGACAACAGAAGAGGTATGTCAAACCTACACAATGTCACCTGTCCCAGAAGTAATATTTCTGGCTGCCAGCCAGGAGAGTCTAAAGTGGAAAAGACTTGCCAAGCAGGTTACAGCCTGTGATTAGGCAGGCAACTCAGAGAACCCTGTTCCCCTTTCAAAATCAACATTAATCACAGCATTGGGACTGTAATTCTGTTTCATTTTTCTCTGTCTCTCCCTCTCTGCCCCGTGGGCCACAGGCAAAGGCTAACCAGAAGTTTTTGATTCCTCTCTGGCCACCTCCTGAAGAGTCCTACTCGAGTTCAATCTCAAGCCTGTAAGTCCTTCATTTTGCTCCCAGTCCATCGGAGCCCATTTGCACCAGCTGAGGTGGCTTTGTACAGCAGATCTGGTTGGTCTAAGGTCTTGGTTCCAGCTATTCATCCAAAAGACACCAGGGTTTAACTCTCTAAATGCCTGTTTAATCCTGTTCTCCTGTCAAGAACAGCTTCCCTGTTGGAAGATACTTTCTCCAGATGCTTTCATAAGTCTGCTAATCAAATCAAACAAGCTTTTTAATGTAATTAAACGTTTAGGTTTTTAACCATACAAATGCAGAATTTGCAGCATAATTGCAGAAAACTGAGGGGAATGGCAGTGAGCACAGGGATGGGGCAAATCTCCTGCTCACTTGTGAGCCAGGAGGACACTGCAGCAGCTGGTATGACCTCCCCTTTAACAACGCCAGCCACCAGACCTAGGAGCAAGTATTCCAGATTCCACCTTTGAAATGAAGCTTATGGGCTCTTTTTCTTACAAAGAACTTGAAAGTGAAAACAAAAAACTGAAAACTACTGTGGCTCTTCAAAATGGGTATCCGGGTTCTCCTTTAGCCAAGGGAAGCTGGTGGGGAAGAAAATGCACATCCACACACGTGTGTGCACGTGCTACATCTTCCTGTCCAGAGGAAACCAGTAAGTCGAGTTATAGCCAAAGAGCAACACAGCTCACCTCCTAAAGCTTTCAACCAGCTCTCCACACAGTGACAAAAATCTACAAAAGTTGCCTTGTTTTGCAGCTGCACCAATGAAACATTATATTCGCTGCTGCTTGCTCAGGCTTTCTTTCAGCCTTTCAGGGCAGGTTGCTGCTTCCTCAGCACGCTGCTCCCTCAGCACGCTGCTCTCCCGCCGTGGGGCCAGCTCTCCTGCTCCCCAGCTGGCCCAGCAAGGATGCGAGTATCACTTGTGCACCAGGTGAAGAAGGGACAGTGCAGCCCAGCTGCTACCCATCAGAGGTGCTTTGCAGCCCTGTGCCCTTGCCCAGGCTCAGCTCAGCATTTCTGCAGTCCAGATGGTGGGAAGTAACCTGAAACTCATATCCCTCTGCCTTTTAGAAACTACCAGCTCGCCACCAGATACGGGACCCTTTCCTGGGAGCACCCCATTAAAATGCTGGCAGCGCAATTCTGATAGTATTGGAGATAAGGAGATGAGACTTTGAGAACCACTGCTCTGGCTGTGTTTGGACTTCTTTCCCTGTGGTTCTGTCCCTGTGCTGGAAGACACTGACTGCAAGAATCTGTAAGCATACCAGTGCGTTCAGTCATTTAAACTACATAATTGTGCACCCAATTTCTATGTGCAAATACTACAACCTTTTCCATGCAAACTGGGCATTTTGACACTCAAGCATTCATTATGGAGATGTATGTTTACAGTTAATTTACTTGTGTAATAACTGTACATGGAAAATAGACACACAGCCGTGCCTCTCTTCTCCATATCAACCTTGATGCCGAATACTGCCCCAGCGGCAACCTCCGGCTGGGAATTCTCATCCTTACTGCAGTATGTGCTTTGCGAGAGTGAGCAGGGAAAGCTGTTTTTAAGAGGCCAAGGACAAGAGGATACACGGCTGTGGGCAGTGCTGCCAATGTTGTCAGGTGCTCAGTTCTCTCTCTGTTTCTTCCATCTCTGACCATTTTTCTGCATTGATGGTGAAATGAAAAAGCATTCCTTGGGGTACCAAAGGGACATGGCAGAGCATCTGTTTTCTGAGACAAAGGAGGAGGGATGCTGCTGCCCAGCAAAAGATAGCAAGCCAGCTCATCAGAACTGTAAGGAACTAATTTCAGTAAAGATAAGACAAACAAACATCAACTGGGGATAGAGAATATCCTGGGAAAACAGTGGAAGTTCCCCAGTACCAGGAGACTAAAATGATTCAAAGGGGGGAAAAAAGAAGACAGAAACAGATTGGTGTGGTGGAGAGTTAACTCCCGTGCTTGCTCTGCTGTGGAACAGGTGTCTGAGAGACCATCCAGCTACAGCATCATTGGAAGAAAATTCCAGCGTAATATATAAGATATTCTAATTGCTACATCTAATTATGAGGAAGAGTAAATCACCATGAAAATATTATCTGTCAAACAGAGTATAAACACGAAATTGACAATCAAACTGAGAGCTGTCATCCATCTTCAGAGGTTGCTGCTGTGTATAAAAAGACACTGCTTGTATTCGTGAAGTAGAAGAGTGCTTCTGGAGTTATTGTAAAGTCCTATTAATCCAATAAGTCTTTAAATATTTACATAAACTTGATCCAAAAATGAAAACTTTTTCAAGTATATTTTCTCAAACTGAAGACCAGTAGGAGCCTGCATTATCAAACTGGGTTTTGCAAAGGCAGCTGGAGAGATATTTATAACAGTGCTTTGTGAAACATCTGGTACTAATCTAACTAAAGAATTTTTAATTAGCCATTAATTTCCTCAATAACACAAAAGTCTAGACCACCTGCCATGACCACAGACAGGTCTAACTAAACCAGGGACCCTAAGAAGGCAGCATGATCTGTGCACCTTGCCCTTAAAGCTCAAATTTTTATACCTTTATTCATATCTTGCTCTTCCACCATCAAAGGCCACGTAAACAAAGTAAAACGGAGTCCCTGTCACGCAGGGATGATGCCTTCAACCAGACCTGAGCTACATGCCCACCAAGTGCCCCTAGGGCCTCACCCTTACCATTTTCAGTGAGTGACTCGTAGCAATTCCCAACCTCAGCCTGGAATTGAGCCCAGGCTCAGGAGGCCCCAACTGGCTCCTTGGGTCGATGCTGACGGCGAGCATGAACATCTGCTGTACAGCGGCCAAACCAGCCTGCGTCCCACGGCAAGATGGTTGTGTTGGCACTAGCGACAGGTTTGAGAGTGAGCTGTAGACAGACAGGCTCCTTTACGGGCTGTACTTCTCAGAGAGTGAATCAAGCAGCCCCTCCAATCTGTGATGGTTTCTTTAATGACCAAGGCTGAGATTTTGGCTTCTGCCTTTTGAACAGAAAGCTCTGTGGATGTGCTACACGCATTCACAAGCTGCTTCAGCTATATAAAAATGCTATTAGGCTTTTTCTTGTTACTGATCCATAGCCAAGGCAGCAAGTGCCAGTTTTATCGCACAGACCTCCTACCTTCCCGAACTGTTATTGGTCCTTTTGATGTATCTATCTATTTTGTTTTTAAGAAATGAAGGGCTGATGGAGTTCAGACTTCCATTTAGGATTTTTACAGCACTACAGCTGGGAGGTCATTTGTGAATTTATTGGATTTTATTGCTTTGGTGGTACAAATGTTTTATTTTAAAATTAAATTAAGTTATCCAGTATCCTCTGTAAGCACTTCCATCATTGATAAAAGCACTGAAGGACTCAGAGGCAGGACAGACTCTACATCATTGCAGTCAATCATGAGACTGAGACTATCCTGAAATCCATGGAATTCCAGGGTCTGAGGAATTTTGTAAGTGACCTGTTCCTGATTAGTAATGGCATTTAATTCCTCCCTAATGATCTCCTTAGCTCGAGTTGGGTCTTGAATCACAATTTTCTGCCCTCAGTCTTAAGCAGTGGTGTTTCTCTTCCTCTTTATGAAAACAGACATGGTTACACCCATTTTAAAGGTCTCTGGCAATGGCAGTACTGAATACAGTATCAACACAGATAATTATTCAGGCAAAATGTCCATGAAACCTGTATTGTTGGCAGATAATGTTGCTTACAAATAGCTACTCCTGCTTACATGAGGAACCTTTACAGACAATGAAAGTTGCAGCCTACACCTTGAACTTAAGCCCATACAACAATTCTAATCACACATTTCAGTTTTAAAAAGGGACAGGCATTTCTACGAGAAAACTGTAAGGAGACAACACTTAATAATAATACTTACTAACATCCAGGAATGTCAGAAAGTCAGGAATTGAGCAGCACATGAAAATATCATTCCCATTCAGCATAAAATTCTTGAGTTTGAACATTAACATCATTTCAACACACTGAACATTGATGTCAGGAGTAGATAAATGTGCATATATATCACTTGCACATACCATGGCAGCAGTGGCACTTCTAAATGTCCAGTGAAACACTTCATTTCCGTTCCAATGACTTCTAGGAACAAAGTCTTACAGAAACCTCTCAAATGAGAAGACCCTTAGCGCAAAGCCAAGAAAGAAGAAATTCTACCACACTTGAACCATTTCTTTGCAAAGCCGGGTGTTTCAGCTAGAAGGTGGTTTATAACGAAACACGAGGCTTGGACTGGAGGGGCTGACATACAGGAGTATGCTGCTTCCTGCAGCCTCTGCTGCAGTGACATTCATGTCCAGCAGAGAAACAGAGCAGTCATGGATGGGATTGCCTTAAATCACTACAACTAGATTTTCCAGAGCTTTCAACTGATGCCCTTGGTAACTCAGACTAGCCCCTGGCTGGCACACAGAGATGGTAACTGGACCATGCCCACTGACCCTGTACTGGCAGCAATAGATTTGCTTCCAGCATTAGGACTCTCAGTTTCCTTGGTCACCTCTGGTTGCCTCAGTTTCCCTCTCGGAAGAAAGCAGATTGCAGGGATGTTGTGAGGCATAAATTAAATTTGCAAAACTTGTGGACATCACTAGCTAGAGATCTGTTCTGAATGTCTAATTTTTATTTATCATAGCCTAAACAGAAAATCAGTCAGCAACACACAAATTAAAATTGAACCATTAGAGAAGCCTGCAACAGAAGCGATGTTTAGCTTTTTCATTAAGTAGCAGTGACAGATACAGATTGAGAACATGTTCCATAGCATGAACAGGAAGCCCAGCTGCAGCCTGAGGTATAGCAAAGCCTGGAAGAACCACAGTCGTCTGTATGCAAATGACAGAGTTGTACTCAGAAACATGAATCAATGACAGTACATGTGTGCAGAGATTTGGAAGCACATTGCTCAATCTCCTACAAAGAGGATGGGAATATTTTTCTCTCTTGTACACCTAGTTTGTTCCCACCGAATAAAGTGGCATGTACTTCAAATTGCTCTCATCAATAATCAGGCTGGGAGAGGCAAAAATAAAATGACAGGGAGCAGGAATCCAGGGCTCAAGTGGCAAAACAGCTCTAAGGATATTGTGCTCAAAAAAACATGATCTCAAAACTATTCATGAGAGAGAGAGGCTTGAATAATTACTCCTGTTGGTTGGGGAAGATGGAGACTCTGGGGGTGGCCTTGCCCTTCATGGTGTTTCAGACATGAGTCCTTTCCATCATCTCCCAAGCAGGTGAGCAGCAGGGTAATGGGATGGAGAGGAGGAATTAAAGCTGTTATGCCCCACAGTCATTCACCAGTGAAGAGGGAGGCTCAGGGAGACAGCACAAGGAGCCAAAGCGAACCTGTGCAGGAGCAGGCAGCCCAGGCAGGCCACTACAGCACGTCAGCAGGAGATGGAAATTCAAACTCCTGTGCGAAAGGGCACACAGCCACAAATCTGAGAGTGACTAGAAATAGCACAGCCCCGTGAAAGGGTCTCACCACCAGGACAGGGGTGGTCACGAGGAATACGAGTCAGCCAGCTGCGCTGCGATGCCCAAGCCAAATGCTGCCGCGTTCTGCATTGTCAGGGAGGTGAAAGGAGCCTCATCCTTCACTCAAATGAAAAATTAGTCCATGGATGTATTCATGGGACAAGGGAGTGCAGAGACAATTGGGAGGAAACTATCTCAGTACTCGCCTGCCTGGATTAATGACTCAGAAAACTGTCCAAACAGCTGTGTCCGATACCGAGGATATCTGCAGGCAGCAAAAGGCTCGATACCAGATGCAAACACTATCTCCACTGTGCAGCCCAGCGCTAGCAGCTGGAGGAAGGGGAGTTCCCTAAGAAAAAGCTCTATTTTGAGCATGAGGGGCAGCAACCAAACAGCCACAGGTGGGGTAGAAAGGTCTTGATGTGCAGATGGGCACACTTACCCACTTTGCCAGTCACGTATAGAGCACAACACTGCACAGTATCAAAACCAAAGGGTGAATCTTGCATGAGATCCTTGCTAGGGATTCACTTCTGCCCTTGTTTGGTGTTCTCCATACACTGCCATCAACACAACTGCAGCTCAAATCATTTTGAGCTAATGGAGAAGCTTCAGGTGGAAGCTGAAGGAAACAGTAACACTTAGGAGGACTTGCTCCCGTCAGCATTTTGTATGAGCAAAAAAAGGCCATGTGAGACTAAACAAGCCACTCTAAACAATTACTTACCTATTCACACACTGTTCCTGTGGTGCAACCAAAGTATATGCCTGTACTGATCAAACACAAAGAAAACGTGGCTGGCAGCAGGCTAATGACGTACCCACTGCGAGACAGCCAGCTTAGACCTCTGAAAGTCCCAGCTCCTAGATGCCTCTTGCAGTCTCTAGACAAATCGCATCCTTAAAACACCCTGTCTCAAAAGACAGTAAAAAGTTGTTTATTTTTCAAGGCACAGAAGTCCACAGAGATCAGGTGGTGGGCAACACTGCCCACCAGCCAAAGCCAAATTCCCAGCCAAATTCAAGGTGGAGCCTTCATTTCTGAAGCTATACAAGCACAGAAAACATTGTCTTGACATTGATTTCCCTCATAATTCTCAGAGTTAGAGTTTGCACTCCATCGGGTTCCCGCTAACATTTATCACCTCCGCAGAAGTATTGGAAAAACCCTTTTTCTAGCATTCCTCAGCCTGTGTTGGGAACTCATTTTCCCAAACAAGGACATTTCTCCCAGCTGCCTTCTTGCAGCCTTTGTATTGTCCTGCCCATTGCATGGCAAGCTACAGACCTTGCTACACACATCCGCAGAAACAGCTCCAAGCTCTGCTACTGAACTGTTCTGTAACTTCAGGCAAGTGACTGAAATTCTGCCTTGTTACCTCGATCATGCAACACTGACAATGCAGCTTTTGCAGCTCTTGGGGTGATATGAAGCTTTGGTGGCCACAACTGAGATGAAGAGTTAGTTAGGTCAGTACAAATCCTCACTCGTGCTTCCTTACATTAGAGATAAAACCTTTCACTGACAGAGCTGGTATTTAATTCCTTGTGAAAACCCTACTATTAAACCCATTTACTGGTAAGCGCTCAACAACACTGACATGACTTGCCTGCAGCCCATGACTGGCCTGGGAATACAAAACCCCAAAACTACCAGCACAGTGATGTGTTAGTCAGGTGTGCCACAGGAAATTTTAAAGTAATATCTGCAGCTGCCAGGCAAAATTCATTTGGGACAATCAACAAAAAGATTCTGAAAGAAATTTATAGTCTTCTGTAAGTGACAGACCAATATCTCACAGAATTATCAAGTATATTATAAGGAAAGGTCTATAAAAATAAGCAGTGTTGAGTTAAGACGATCATTTGTGAAGGAATACAGCCCATGAAGGACAACTTGGGGATTATTTCAGCTAAAACCAGGGATCTACAAGTAGATTAATTTTAAATACAATGGAAAACACAGAACTGATCCACTAAAAAAGCATGGAACTGAAGAGAGAGCTTTGGATTCTGCTCAAGTGGCTGTTTTATGCCCCTTACAGAAAGGCTCAAAGGGACTAAACACAGCAGATACAAAGTAAGTCACTTCCCAGCTCCCTGTATGAGGAGGGCATCTTAGTGAAGCATTATCATCCCCACTTGGCAGAAAATTTGGGAAGACCAGTTGAGAGGTCTCCAAGCCAGCCAGCTGCAGCTAAAATGTTGCATACTACCACTCTTGGCTTCCACTCAGACCACAAGAGCATTTAATTTTAGAGAGCAAACAGAGAGCAGAGAATAAAAGCGCTATTTTCAGTTGCATGCCTAAAGCAGACAGTGTCCTAAGCTTTAGAAAAGCCAGAGCTACAACATAATTAATGAGGTCAAAGATATTTCCCTAAAAGCATGCTCCTAATATTTGACCTCCATAACAGCAGACTGAAAGGTAAGTTCTCTTTCAAGATAGGCTTGGTGAGACTCATGAAGACAAAGATCATCATAAATAGGCACAGAAGAAAATTCTGAAGCAAAATTGCCTGAATGTAGAGCGAGGTTCTCTGTAAAGCCTCTCTCGGTACCCCACAATTATTTGGCTAGAGCAGGGATATACCAAAACAGTCACAGTACACCATACTAATGAAATTAATCTGGAAAACATTATTTCCAGTTCCATTGCTCTCCCTTTTGGCAAATCATGTCATCTTGCTGGGCCTGTTTCCCCACCTGCAAACAGCATTAACAGTATTTATTTTGCACACAGTGTGGTATGAGATTCTGCATATTAGCTGTCTGTGCATGGCTCCGAAATCTGCATGCAATGAGTTTTTCAGCATGCCAGTCACATTTGCTCCTTTGGTATCTCCCAGGCACATTTTGTATCTACTAATCCTACCCATCAGTCTGTTATACCTCGCTGTGCCAAGTGTCTTACAGATGTCTGTGTCCATCGCTTCCTGCGTGCGACTGCTCACTGCATCATCACCTTAAAAGCAGGGGCAGGGAGAAATCCCACTACATTTGTCTGACAAGATTTAGCCACACTGGCTGATTTTTATCGACTCATATTTCTCCCACTGCTTTGTGTTCTCATCTCATTTTATCGTCATTAGATTCTTACCTAGCCTGAGATCAGACTCACTGGCCTGTAATTTCCTGAGTATGCCTGTGCTGAGGAGGCAGCTCAGCATCATTGCAAGTGGGTTAGGGACGGATCTGAAGGGTAACATTTTGTGAGAAACAACGCTAGGTGATAGCATTCATTTAAGACAGATCTATGCTACAAGCTACACATGCTGTTGCCCAACTTCCTACCATCTGTATACCAAACTTTCAGCTTTATGTTAAATAGACATTAATCCCATGCTTGTATACTTGGATGGAGGCATGAGATAACACATATGTTGCTCTTGAGATGCACTTCACCCCCACCTCACAATTTGTGCTTGTGTCTGTAATGGAAATATATATTAAAATATATGTTTCTGTTCTTGTATTTGGCTTTTCGATGCCACCCACAATTCCCAATGCCTGCATATTCCGGCTTCTCACATCCCACTTGTCCGCTGTGCTTTGAATGCTGCCTGCTACTTAAAGTCCAGCTGGCCAGAGTTTAACCCTTAACTTTCAAGATCGTCTCCCAGGCTCTCCCTAAATCAGCCCCTTTCAGCTCCACAACCCCAGGCAGGATACTGCACAGCACCCCTGGGAGCACTTTGGGGGCTGGATCCCACCCGATGTCAGCACCGCCAGGAGGAAACAGCCCGCACAGTAACCAGGGTTCTCCTCTGCCACCTTCCCCTGCTGCAAAGAGCTCATCTTGCCCCTTGCCGTAGTTTCTCAGCAGTCAAACTTTAGTGAAGAGACCGAAGCAGAGGGGAACGCGGCAAACATCTGTGGAGCAACAAGCTGAAGGTCCTGGAGCAGGCTCTAATGCTGGGAGTCAAGGGTTAGCACATGCCTTGGTGTTATTTTCCTAGGATCAGACAAAAGCCTGGAAAACAAAGGGCATAAAACCCAAACATAAGTAGGTAGCACTCAGACCAGCTAAGAACCATCTGCAGAGACTGTAGTTATCCCAGTCACAACAGGGGATACCTGATCATCGCCTTTAAACATCAGTACAGAGAAAACTCTTCCAGCTCATGGCTATTTCATAGCAATGATAAGGGCTGAGCTGTGGGGATGGTGCAAAGGGTCTATGTGTTTCATGGAGTTATCTCAAAGGGAACAGATGTGCTGAGATCAAAGAGCACCTACTAGCTCAGCCATTCCTTGTGTCCTTCAGCTGTGGTGTCTCCTTTATGCCACATACCTGCCTGCTTTTCCCAACAAAACCTAAAAGACTGGCACACTTTTAGGATCCTATGATATATTCAACGCATTAGGCCTATAAGTCTCATTTTCTGCAAAATCTCTGCAAGCATGCAGACAGATCCATTAACATTCACCATGTCTCACATTTGCATTGCAAAGTAGAACTGGTGCACCCAGCACTGGCAGACCAGTGCATGCCTCATGGCCTTCAACACACGCACACACAGGAGCAAAATCCTGCTGGCCCTAAGGTGCATTGCTGCCAAGAATTTGGGTTTTGTCCAAGAAAGGAAAAATTTAGTATTTTAAAATCCTCTTGGGTCTGTCACTGCACTAAACTATTCTGCAAGGCTCTCTGTTTCATTAACAACTCCAAAGGCTGATTTTCTCAATACTTTTCCAGAGGTCACCAAGGGAGCATGGGTCTCAGTTGCACAAGGATGCAGTACATCATGCTTCAGAGTGCAGACAACACATGGCCGTACGACAAATCAAGTCCATCCCAACATAAGCAAATGGAAGTGTATGGAAATCTGTGTGCTGTGGCTTTGTAAGTCTCCATGTATGTGAAATGACCTGACAAGAAATATAACCTCTGTAGTCGTGAATAAGGCTTCATCCTTAGGAATTATGGACTAGATTCTCAACTGGCATAAATCAAACACAGCTCTAAGTGACACCAAAGGAACAACACACAGCAGCTGACAAAGGGTTGTAACATGAAATCAAAGAAAGAGGCTAACACATAACCAGAAAACTGGTTACTGTTGAATCACCCTCCTTCTGAGCCACATATCACACACAGATGCCCCAAATGCCATCTCCTCTCTTCTTTGAAAGCCACATACATCTGTTCTTCCCAGCCCTACCTGCTCCTCCCAGAACTGAAGCTTAGCTACCAGTTTGACAAAAACACTGCAAGGTACCCTTCTGCTTGGCATACAGCTTCTGCTAACTCGTATCTTAACAAGCTACAAAGAATCAGTATCTTCTTGCTCTAAACATCATGGAAAGACAGAAGAACTCAAATCAACCCCTCCTAGCAAGAGCTCTGTGGGTTTCCTAGCCCTGAGAGCAGCACTGCTGGAAGGGCTGCAAGCTGAGCCCTCTGGCACAGATCAAGCCACCCAGCCCTACACCAGGCAGCAGTATAGACCAGCCATTTCACACGCTCGAGCGAATTCCTTTAATTTTTGTTTTATTTTTTTTCTAATGTTCAAAGTCTACTTTGAACACATGCAGACTTAGTATCTTACCAAGTTATTTTTATTTTAGGAAAACACGTGGCAGATTAATTTCCATTAGAAATGCATCAATTTAAATAGATCTTTGGCTGGACTTTCAAATTGTTCCTAATTAATATTCCCTTTGAAATCTATCAACTTCCTTTGCTACTACCTCCTTTTTCTGCATTAGAATATAAAACTCTTAGTATTTCAAGGAAAAGTCACTTTTGCATGTAGAGTCATTAGATACCACTTCGTTATCAGGTTCAATTTTTAAGCCAATTTTTTCTCCTGCTCTCTGAAGGACTGTCAGGCCAATAACTTTCTCCCCTTATCTTCCAACTCTTACTGCTCTTTGGCATTGGCGTAATTTCTTTCCTGCATTTCTTTACTCCATGGCTTGATAGTTTTTAATGAGTCTTTCATGCCTGTGGTTTTATCTAGTATTAATTCTGTAATCCTCAGTTCCTCTCCCTGTTGTACAGACCAGGTTTAACCACATTGTAACCAGTGGTCCTTCACTAGCATTAAAACAGCACAAAGATTACGGCACCAGGCTTTGTATTCAATATACAACTGTGTCAGTCATGATTAAAAGATAGTGCCTTGGCAACTGGTGCATAAGCTAGTTCAGTGTCTCAATCAGGTTTCTAGCAGACAATTTTCACTAATCACAAACCCACTTAAAAACCTCTGTTTCCTGGCGATGGGAGAGCTGTTGACTGAACAGAACTGTAAATCGGGCTCCCCTTCATGAAGCTGCTTCTGGGGCAAAGCTGTTGGGTGTCATGACACTAGTGCATCAGGAAAAAAACTTCTCGGCTACAGCCCATCGAGGAGGTGGGTGAAATCTGGACATCCCCAGCAGCTAAGCTGGTGCTTTTCACAAGCACCACGTTCCAGGGAGTACAAATGGAGAAACTGGGACATGACTTTCAGTTTGACAGGGAAGGAGTCTACTGACAATGAATGAACCTCCCTGTGACTTCAAGCTTTGTTGGGGAAAAAGAGACAAATTTTAAGTGCCATGGAAATAAAAATACCCCATCACTTCATCTTATCCTGTCACACTGAACAAATGCAGTGCTTGTTTTTTTTAGGACTACTTTTCAGATGGCCATACGATTTCTGAACAGAAAATCCACAGTGCCGAGCACTGACACAAAAATCACTACCTCTAGCTATTATCTAGTCACACGGAAAATATTTGACTGAGGAAATAAAGTCCTTCATTGGAGAGCTTGAGTGATAAGCTGCAGGCAGAAAAAGCAGAATTAAATCAGTGTCAAACCTACATTCACTCCCAAGACATGTGAGCATCCTACTTGAGCTCAGTAAAAGTCATTTTGCCAACAGGCTTTGAGCCTGTTGAAAAGAAGTAGGAAGTACAATGAAAGGAAGAAGATTTTTAAATCAAGCACTGAAAAGCAAAGCACCAGAAGATGCCTATAACCTTCCCTGAGACTACAAACTCAGGAACAGCCAAGAAGCAAAATACAGTGATTATACCCTAGGCTTGTACTACAACAAGGAACATCTGGTTTTGATCTTTCCTAGCAGGTAGACTTCTTGGTGACAAAGTCCTGTAGGTTTTGCACTTCTGCAGCTGTATGTTGCTTCCAAGGATAGCTCATCTTTCTTTCCCTCAGATCATGTTTATAGACCTCACAGTGTTTTAACACATCTCAAAAACGACTTTATGGAAAACAGGTTGTTTTCTTCCTCAGCTTTCCATTGTATTGCAGCTAAACCCAAGTTGAACAATGGCTACACACCACGTCTTCATGTCTCAACCCCACTTCTGCTTACCAAATTCCCTGCAGAGCCAGACCAGACAGACACTAGGTTCCAAAAGTATCTAGACCATTGCAACATTTAACAGGCTGTATTTTAAGCAGTGAGCACTGAACCAGAAAGACTTTAACTCCAGCTCCAGGCAGTAGAACAACACTAAGACAAATTTGTGCCTAAAGTTTTAGGTGTGAGTTACTAACTGCACCTTCCTTCTTTCATTATGAAAGGAAGTTCTTAGACAGGAGTATCATTTTATTAAGCAGCACATAATGCTTACTGTAGTATATACAGCAGCACAGTTGTCATGCTCTATTTCACAGCATTAAAATGAACTATTTTCCAAGCAGGAGAAATCTTCATATCAAAGATTCAAACACCACAGGCTTCGATGATGCTAGAAGAGATTCTTTTAATTTTTGCTATGCCTCTAAATAGTCCAAGACTTTATGAGTTGCAATGGAAAAGGAATCAGGCTTTGATTCCTGAAACAGGCAGAAGTCACTAAGAGTCCAAGTGAATGAGTTTTGAAAACCTAGACATGGCAGACTTTTCATAGCACCTAGCAGTGATCTGTGGAGTAAAGAATGCATTTCAAATGAATCAGTGCTTCTCTACCTGAATATTGAAATGCAGCAGTAAGAAAGGGAAAGAAAGGGAGCCCCGAGACTGACTGTGCACATAAAGCACCCCTCAAGTCTGAACAAACTCTGAAGACGTAAGACCCTCCCCGGTAGGGCAAGAGCCACGCACAGAGCAAACATCTCCTTCTACCCTCAAGTACTCACCCGTTCTAAATCTTACTTCTATTACTGATTTACATGACGAAGTTTTGTGCTCTCAAGCTGAAATTCTCCACTGGTGACCTAGGAGTAGGAGACAGAGCATAATAGCACCCTCGACTCAGCTAACGCCTCCCCAGTTCTGTCCTGGAGCAGCACCAGGACAGCCAAACCCCTGAGCAGCACAGGCATTGCAGCCTGTGGGGCACCACAGCCTCCAGCACCAGTTCTTAGGGCATGGAAAGCCTGGGCAGACACTGAATAAAACATCCCTTTAAGTGAGGTACAAAGTTTCCTTAAATCCTTATCAACACAAGACCCAGAATGCCAGATCATCTACATGGAAGCACTGTCTATAAAAATCTGTATAGCAGTTAACAGTATTCCTACAATATGACGCTGTTCTGCCACTAGGCTTCACCTTATTCCTCAAACTTAATTTCTACCCTTCCTACCCTTAACTATAGCCTTGCTCACACCATGTGTTCGCTGCAGAAGCTGTACATAAATCTTCTCTCAGAAGCTGGCCAAATTGGTCTTACTCTCCCAAGACAGAGTTTCATTGTGCTCCATCCTCTCAGCACAAAAACGGCTAGGCACAGGCAGTAACCAATACCAGAGTGCCATCTATAGCTATTTCACATGACTTTGCAGCAAAGGAGAGTAGAAAATGCACACGCATGCTCATTCCCCTTCCAGGCATTAGGAATAACTCTCAGAGAAGCTTCTGTCATTAAGGTGTGGAGAATAAGGGAATTTAATCATAGCAAAAGATGTAAGAGTAGCTGCCCTAAGAGGGGCTTTAATTCTCCCAGAGTGAGAGGCAGAGCATGGGGAATAAAGCCCCTCTCCCCACTCTCCCCTAAAAAGAAGAGGCAGAGCATATGCATACAGCCCACTGATTTCTGCTGAGGTGGCCCTAAGCCAGCTTATAAAACAGGCTTGTTACAGCTATAAGAATACATCTTCTCATTTAATACTGTGTGAAAAGATGCTAAACAGGTTTGCATTTTTAGGGCCAGGAACCAAGCATAAAGCAAAAAGAGATGGAAATGGCATTCTACCATCAGTGCACATCCCAGAACCGATACATGAGCCACCTCCACCAGCTCTTTCCAAAGGAAACTGAGTTCCCGTGGAGGTGTTTCACAGCAGTGCTGAGCTGACCCCCCCGGACAGAAAGGCTTAGGGCTAACCCCAGCAATACAGCCTGAAGGAATAGGTTTTGAACAGGTGATGTGGCAGATGGCATCCTCGTCCCCTTCTGCTTCTGCCACTGAGTCAACCCGTGCTAGCTGCAGCCAGTAAATCCACACAGCCACCCTCCTGCTTGGGCACACCCAAGCACTGGTGCTGCCAGGCATGGAGAGAGCCATCAGTGGCACTCTGCCAACTCCCTCCACCATCCCTTTGGGGTCAAAACACAACAACCCTCTCCACGTGGGTTATTACAGGCTCCACTGCATGCTTGGTTGTAATGGGCAGTATGTCCAAAAAACCTAGCCAAACAAAAAGCCCATCACTTCAGAGTTAGACAAACCCACCTACGCATCCCAACCAAGCCAGCAAAGTGCCGTCAGGTGTCTGCTGGCTTCTAGTGTCAAAAACTGCCAAGGAACAATTATGCAGCTATTTCCACGGGTTGCATTCAGCATTCCCACCCAGCCATGCTCCACTTCAGAATGCAAAGGGAACCTTCGTGCTGGGACTCAGCTCTTCAGGAGATCCTCCAACCCTCTGCTAACGGGGATATCTAACAGGGTTCCTCTGTACCCTTTAAGGGACCACACGGATTCTTGTTACTAGTCAGTGAGCTTCTACCAGCTTCTGCGGTCCTGCTGTGGGACCACATGCACACGCACCACTCCCAGTGGCACGAGGGATGCACACAGCAGACCACACAGGAGAGGAAGAGGCCTCTCCTCTCCATCACAGAGCTGCTTTGTGGGAAGGTTCACCATGAATATAGTAGTTAGCCTAAATGCACTAAGACATGTAAACAGGCTGTTCCTTTCTTTTAGACTTGCTGGTTGGTAGCATCTATTTTGAATTAACAGTTAATTTATTAGGGTTTGGGGTTTACACATGCCACACTGGCAAGGATCCACAACTGGGTCACTACAGAAGCTCAGTCTTGCCTAACTGGAAGCTAAAGTGCAGAGCAGAGTTTACACATGTGCAATTATGGAGAGACATGCAGAGATTGCTGCTTCGATGAAGACACTTCACCAGTACTGGCCATGGTTTAGAAAGCTGGTATGTGAAAATTTCAGGTAAGGCAGTTAAATTAGAGCATGTTGCACACAAAGCTACAAAACAGATTTTACTTACTTGGGGGAAAAGTAACATTTTTCACTAAGGAGTTGATGAACAGTTGTGGGTTGATTTTTCTTTTTCTTTTTTTAAAGCAGGTTGATGATGAAAAAAATCTCAGAACAGTATGACTATCATGAGAATGATTTCTAAAGCAGGAAGCATGACAGCCCCACACCCACAATAGCAGAAGCAGCTGCCACATGCAAGTTGTCAGCCACACACTGCAGGTCTCATCCTGCACTACTTAAAACTACTTGGAGCTTTGACATTGTCTTCAATGCAACGAACTGCACAATGCAGAATTAACTAAAAGCCCAGTATAAGAGAGGAAAAACAAATGGGTGTTATTACCCAAGTCAGAAGGTATTTCACATCCTCATCTCAAAGCAGGAACTGCTATGATAGAGCCCAGCCTGAACAGAAGTACCACCACCACTTACACTCAGCATCTGCAGCACTAAGAAAGGATCCCACCAATAGGAAATATCAGTAATTAAAACAATCTCTAACCTCATCTGAAGTTCCCTGCAATATCACTTTAGTGCCTCCCAGATTCTGAATGCTGGAAGAGAAATTTCTTCTTGATACTGGGGGGGGGGGGGGAATCGGAGCAGGTTGTTTCATTTTTATCTGGAACATTTCCACCTGCCCACCTCTTTTCTGCACAAAGCCTTTCCAAGTTCAGTGGAAGTCCATGCCTGGTTTTAAGCACAGGCAACATAGGAAGCTTCTGGGTGTCAGGAAGATTTCCATAGCCCCTTTTCCTCTGCTACCGCAGTGGAAAACCAGACCCACTGCTGCCAGCTGAGAGAGGATGAGGAGTAGGGGCAGCTGACTGTACTGGTGGACCAGCAGTAATCATAGCCTCTGACCCTGCTGTTCCTCAGGGTAAGGAAACAGCAAACCCAGCTCTCCAGGAAGGTACCTGTGGCAGCGTGGCCCAGATGGAGGAAGCATTTTGCGTGCATTTGAAAAAGCCTGGAGCAACTCTGCCTTACAAAATGGCAGACACCAACTAGCAACACCCCACCGTCCCTGAGCAAGGCAGTGTCTTCCCTGCTTGCAGGGACTCCTAAGGAGATGAGATCCCTTCTTTTGCAGAGGTCAGGGTAGCAAAGCAGCTGTTCCCCAAAAAGCAACAACTTGTAGCAATGCCAGAGCTCCCATAGCCAGTTTCACACTGTGAAAGCAGCAAAAGCAGCGCAGGAGGGGAAAAATAAGGAATTAGAGGGATTGCTCCACTTTGGGCACCGCTATGTGCCATAAATTCCTGGTTACAGGTCAATCATCCCCACAGCTCTACGTGGACTGGTATTGCAATTGCCTTTTCTGACTTTGGCACAGAGCCTGGCTGCAAGTAGCTGCCCATCAGCACACCGCCTACCTCTAGTGCTACACAGGTTACCTTGTCGCAGGGCTCTAGATTCCAGTCTGAACCGAGGACCCACTACACAGTATAAAATATGCTAAGATATTTTCAAGGGAGAGAGCTTTCAATACTGTAAGGAACAGCCTTGCTTTCCACACATTAGCACATTGAAATCTGTACAGCAAGCCTGTCAAACAAAGCAGCTGCTCTCTGGCTCTCCTACACCTCTCCTCAGATGGAAGAGCTTCAATTATGTGGCATGTCTCCAGGATTTTAGAGTTAAAAGAGCTGCTGCCGCATCACATACCTTAACCTTTTGCCTTCTGCTAGGCACTGTGTAAGAAGATCTGATGCACTAGTCTATTCATTTTCATATAGTGGCTCAACGCAAAAGGTTGCCCTCGGAGTTTGTTTTCACAGCAGGGGTGTAGGAGTACAAAACCAGAAAGCTACTTAATTACTGATTCCCTGCCCCTACATTTTCAGACTGGCAAGACGAGTTACAGAAAATATTTTCTAGGGGAATATGATCAACTGAAGAAAAAAAGTAATTAAAAGTAACTGCAATGTCCAATTTTACTTCATTTTATACAAGAGCTCCAAGACATTTACATACTTACAATCTTTAGACAAACAGGACCACATCCCATGATTTTCAGAAGAAAGCATGGAACACCCTTCACAAATAACAGGAACATTTGTAGCCCAACTCAGTTGCTGCTTAAATACCACAGTAATGGCCATGCTAAAAGGCCTAATTAACTCCCACTGATTTCGGAGAAGTAAGTAAGTTAGAGCCAAAACAGGTACATCAACATGTTACCTTAACTTGTAGTCACCCCCTGCTTTTCTCTCAGTCACTCTGGCAACATATCAATTATCACCATGCTCAGATTAGCTCCTATTTCTAAACGAATATTGGAAAGGCGTATCTTTCCCCCTAAAAAGATGCTACAGCATAATTAGCAACATGTACTAAACACTTGTAATCCACAGTCATCTTCCAGAAAAAAAAATAAAAAATTAAGGAGCTGTCGGTTCAAACCATCAAATCTAAACTACTTGACAGCTTATTGAACGTTTAAACTTCTGTTGAGAGCAAAAGACACAGCAGACACACATATAGGTCTGTAATCAGAAATGTCAGACAGTAAAAAACAGGATAAAGTCTTGTTTTATATGCATCAGAAACACATCAGCACAAGCAGCACAGCAATATAAGGTAACATTTCCTGCAAGAATATTTGTTACCTTGAGCCCAATTTTTATAATCATCCCTGACACTCCCAGTAACCTCAACAGATCGTAAGACTAGAGGACTCGTCGAAATGGCACTTCAGGCATTTAAGCATTCACCTGACATGCTTTAACACAAAGAACAAACGAAAAAAATAATCTAGTTTGGAACTTGAGAAATTATCCTGCTCCAGAGCTAGCAGGATGAAAAAGGAGCCAGAAGGCCTAACTCAAGTGCCAAAAAGTATATCAATAGTATCACACATCTTCTGTGAGATGCAGCTTACATCAGGAAGCTAGTTAGAAAAAGTACATATGACATCGAGAGTCAAGGCTAGAAATCAATGTAGGTTAGCTTCACATCACACATGAAACCTGCTCTCTACCCCACATTAGTCTGTCTGCTGCAGACTGCTGACATATTGGCTTACATGCTCTTATGGAACAAACTGAGTCATGCTGCTAAGACTTGAAAATAAACGTTTTTAAAAAAGCTCTGCATTCTGCAGGCAGTACATCCAATTTCATAAAGCTGAGGCTCATGATACATACACTCTTGCCCATTTTGCCCCCAAGATTACCCTTGTGCACCAACTCTTTTCTGCATGCAAAACACAGTTGTGAAACAGACAGCTACATGCACTCGACTTTAAGAAAAGAGTTAAGCCTTTTCTTAAAGGCCTCTTTATTTTTAAATTCCTTCAAAACATAAATTAATATAAACAAATCAGATGCAAAACACCTGCATTTTAAATTAGCATATATTTTACTGTATCAATCACAGCAACCTCATACAGTAAGATACACAAAAATAGAGCATGGTATCACTTCAATTCAACACAGTTTTGTACTACAGTATTCCATGACATATATACACAGGACTTTTCTTTTTCAAAGCAAGTATAGTCCCTGCTATGTTCACCGTAAAAATTACGTGGCATCACAGTTTTAGTTATTCACTGTAGTGTGAGTAGCCATATGGAAATTGAACTAGTGAACTAGAAGATACACTGTATAGCAGCCAAACAGGCATGACACTTCAGAAGATGAACAAAAACAACATAACCACTGAAATGAAAACCACCCTTAGACTGTACTTTAATAGTAAAATTGTTTTTAAATTCTTCACTATATACATAATGTATCTACATTTGTGTCATATTTATATATATATATATTTATAAAAAACCATACAAGATTTTGAAAACCTTAAAATCATTCACCTAAACAATATTCACCCCAACCTTCAGGGTCAGCAAGGCAACACTTGCCTATAACATTATGTTCAGTTGCAGTCACTTAATTCAGAAATTTCCCTGATTGCTAAACACAGGCCATTCACTTTGTTTCTTAGTGCAAACTGTACAGTAACTTATTGTTCTCAGCCCTCTGTAAGACTCAGGTTTCATCTTATTTCCATAATACTTCTGACACCCATTTATGGCTAAAATTATTTTAGCTATTTTACAACATTAGCCTATATAGTTTCCCCCTCTACCTACCTCAAGCCCTCCCCCCACCCAAAAAATGTAAGACAAACAATCATTCATGCATGTTTCTGTCACACAGGGATCAATGGACATTTAAGTTTAGAAGCCTAGACTCTTAACAGTGTTTTAAAAAACCTTAAGTGAATAATTTTAGTGCAAAGTGGACTACATAGTTTACATCTCAGCTAGAGTTCTTTACAGATATTTTAAACACATTTAATTCTGCACATCAGGTTAGGTTGCCTGATACTTTGTTCTAACTAGCTAGTTGGAATAAGGAAGTTAGAAGGATTCTTGTGGGTTTCCTTTTAACAAAAAAACTAAAGCCTATTCATAATCAGGTGTTGTTTGGGGGTCAAACTGTACAGAGCCTAGCACAACAGAGTCCTGGTTCTCGGCTAGGGTTCCTATGTGCTACAGTAATACAGATAAATATTATTATCTGATTCACGTCCATAACTGATGGGTTTACTTTAACAGGAGTCACAAATGAGCTCTGATTTTTAACCAGGCCAGTGCTTTACTTGCTGGACTACACTACAGACTTTGCAGTGAATTTGGAAGCAACATAACACTTATACTTACAATTTCCATAACCACAAAGGAAAAGCGTGCACCGAGAACCAAAATCCTGCAATTCTTAAACAAGACTCCACTTAGACTAGTGATAGCCTTATCGGGGGGAAAAAAAAGTCAGATTAAAAAGCAAAAACTGATCAGAGCCAAGAACATCAGTCTGCCACAGTGACTATAATAAGCTATGAAATACAGTACAAGGAAAAACAAAAAGTCACCTGAAAAGTAACCCAGAGAGACTTCATAGTTATAATGATTCTACCACTTTTAAGAACTCAACATATTAAATATTTATTAAAAATAAACTGTTTCCAAATTACCTATTTACAGTACAAAGAACAGTACTTAATACATGTGCAACAGAAAGTAAAGAAAATCAGTACTCAGCCAGAAGGACAACACTCTAGGCATAATTTAAGTGACATGAATACAGGTTCACCTTTTTAAAATACCATACAGTAAAAACCATTAGGATGATATTGGCAACACCAGAAAATAAAGCACGTATTGTCCAGATTCAGATTACATAAGCTTGAGATAAACAACCGGGAGATAAGGGGAGAAGGAAGAAACATAAAGACGAAAGGAAGAGATGCTGTGGTGTTTGCATTTTGGAGATCAAGAAATGCAGACACGCGTCAAAAAATAGTCCTTGTTGGCAAAACAAGCCATTCACATACTTCCTGCACATTTTGAAGTCATACTTTATCAAAAACTGGCAGTAGTTTCATCACTCATAGAAAATGAGAATCTTAATTTTTAGACTTCATTTTCAAGCCTTGCATGGTTTTATTTGGGCAAGGAGATGACTGCAATGTAATAGAAAGGTGTGACGCCACTTTTCTAAAATACAACAGCTGCCAAGTTTTAAAGGAAAATGTGCTCTTCTCCCCCATTTAAATTGAAAAGTAATGATCATTTAGGAGTTACCTAAATTATAGCAGCATGAAATCTAATGTATCTGCAGCATCTGTGAAGCCACAAAAATCAAGAACTGGCACCTGATCACTGAACCATGGTTCCAAATATTTGGACATGTCATTTTGGTAAGAGGTCAGTGTATTTTCTTATCAATGGAGTCAGAACATTAGTTAGGATAGCCCTTTCCCCTCCCCCTTTCCTTCCCCTCCCAAACAGACTAATAAGTCTATCTGTAAACTACATGGGACAGCTGGGATGATTTATAGTTTAACTGATTGTTAGGCATGAATCTGTGAAGCTCGCTTTTTCTACAGCAGGGATCATAATAGTAAGCATTGAGGCAAGTGTCACATGAGACTTTTGAGCAAAACGTGCAAGTGTTTGCAGCTCCAGATCGGTTACAAAAGCCGCAGCGCGAGGTGCCTGAAGGTTTGGATTTTGAACTGAATTGAGCAGCTCTCTCTTGACTCTGAGTCTGTGATGTGTACTGAGATTTCTCCCTTAAAGCAGACGCAGGAGACAAGCCATCATTTGGAAGTGGTTTGATTGAATAGGTGCTCTGTTTCACTGCTGGGTATTCCTGCCTAGAGTTGAACAGATTGTCACACTTTTGGCAAACAGAAGTGCCACAAGGTACGCCACAGTTTTGGCACTTGAGGGAAGCTGTCTCTTTGGCTAGGTGGGTGCGTTTGTGGTAAACGGGGTTGGCATCATTTCTTAACAGCCATACATCAGGCTTAATAGCTTCTTGTCTTTTAAAATTTAACATACTTCTAGAATCAGGATCAGTATATAAATCTAAGTCCTCTTGAGCAGAAAAATAGGAGCTGTAAGGGACATTTGTTCTTAGCATGCCATTGTGATGAGATGAAGTTGGCAAGAATTCATCTGAACACCCGTGTGGGGAGCTTGACATTGTCAGAAGAGAGGGTGATGGACGGATAATTTCATCTTTGATGTCATCTTCTGCATCAACTAAAATTGGTTCTTTCCTGAGACTCAGTGAGCTCATCAAAGGTGGTTTCTTACTTTCCCAATAATTATCATATGTGTCCACTGATTTAGAAGGCTTGCTCACCTTTGGCTTGAAATAATCTTTAGAGGCCCGTTCACTTGCTGATTTCTGGAGTACCATTCGTGCCATGGAAGTGTTTAAGTTTTCTTTGCACTCTACACGCCGTTTCATGGCTTCTGAGCAGCCTCTAACATCTTCATTGCTATTTTTTCGTTCATTTATGACATCAATCTCTGAATAACCTTTATCCTTCACTTGCAAGTGAATTTCAAGAAGCTGCTCACATTCCACTTTGGCCAAAAAGAGTTCAAATGAAACCATTTTCACTTGAATGGCATCAACCTGCTCTTTGAGCTTATACATTGTTCCCAGTTCTTGGACATAGCCCATGTAGTTCAAAATCTGCCTTACATCATCTTCAGTTAGAGCAGACTTTACATAATAAACAAAGGGTCCAGTGTAGGTCTAAGGGGGGTAGGGGGGAAATAAAAGGAAAACTAGGTTACAAATTCAGTGGTGGACTAAATGTTCAGATAATTCAGTGACAGATACTATATAATTAAACAGAATAATAATGACAATGAACACATGCAACTCCCATGGCAAGATGAACTCCATCTCTGCATTCCTCCTGTTCAGCAGATGGAAATTCCACATGAAGCAAATTCAAAGTACAAGAGTTTTCATTCAAATTGAAATCCTGATTAGCATAGTGTCCTCCCTGTTGATTTAAATCACCATGCTTTACACTGACATTAACTTTTATGCATACCAGACACATTTGCATTTACAAGCAAGTCTACCACAAAAGGTAAAAAGGCAGAGACTTCATGTATTGCCCCTGGACAGAGGCTAGGTAGAGACAACAGGAACTTGGAATTACTGAGGGAGTACCCAAGTCCTCTTCAATTCAGCTTTAAATATACTTCAGGTGCGCTCTTTTTTGTGTACTATTACTATGCAGTTTCAAATGCCTGTTTTATTTAATTTTATATTAGGTCCAGAACTACCACTAAAAAAGCCCCAAAACCAAAGATTTGTGCAAGTTTGTGCAAGTTGAGGTATCCTTAGTATCTGGCATGCCTGAGGTATGTTCTTAACCCAGTTCAAACTGTTTTGGATTGCAGGCAAGAGTAGCCTGCCCATCACATCTTTGTATAGAACAGGTACTGGATCCACAGCGCACAACCAAAGTCAATATTGGCAGTGCATCAAGAGATATCCTCAATGGATCAGCCAACATTTCAAAGGCCAGAACTTAAGCATAATGTTGAAGATATATGGAGAGATCTTGGAGGAAGGTAGTTTCCCCTTGGGGAAAGAGGACTCTCAAATGCTCTAATAACATTCAAATTCTCTGCTAAATAGTGAAACAGAGTCTTTTTAAGGAAAACAAACAAAAATACCCACCACTAGTGCACACAACCTGCAAATGACTTTAAACACCTATACTGGTAGTGCTTTTATCCAGCTTCCAAGTCTCAAAACCGTTCTTGTAAGTCACCTGCAGCATTCATTACTGAAATGCTGCAGCAGTTTTGAATAAGCACATAAGAACACGTAAAAGATAAAATAGAAAAATCAACAGCAGAGAACTCACTATCTGACTTCCAGCACCCAAGCCGAGCAATATACAAGTTCCTACTTTTCCCTCTGAGACCCTGGCATAGGCAAATAATTTGAAAGTACATTAAAATCAGAACTTCATGAATTGAGAACTGACAAGCAGATAAAAGATATTGTGGAAACAATTCTTTCAGAGAAGTTCCTTTACCATTACCACATAACTTGTGGGAGCCTCAGCAAAGTATCCATTTGAATGCATGCATTGGTTGTTAGTACATGTGCTCTATTAATAGCTGTTGCAAGACAAAAATCAAACTTTGAGTGAGCTTCAACACAACTTGACCACTCACCCTATTGAAAGCATCTTCAAGTAGAAATTAAGGCACTGTAGCAGGGTAGGCTGAACAAAAACCTTAAATAAGCTCTTCCTCTATTTTATGGTTACAGTATAAATGCAGATAGTACTTGTACTTCTGCTCTCAGGATACTCTCACCAGCACAAACTTCACTTATTTTACATAGAAATTTTCCTATGGCTTCTGTTTACCAACTGTATACAGACGAATATATATATATCATGCTAACAGGTGGGAAAAAAGGAAGTCTTTAAAGGAAATGTATGAAATGTGTTAGAAGAAAGAAAAACAAATCATGTTCTCACTGTGGCCACACATAAAACACCTTACCTTAATATTTTTGAACTCCTTTTTCCAGGGGTAAAGAAAGAGATTAATTCCAACTGTTTCGAGCATGCTGAATGCATTATGGAGAGAATGTAAACTTGAAGATTTCACAGATCTCAGTGAGTTTTCAGCCATCTCATAAAATTTTATCAGCCGGAATCTATAAAAGGGATCAATTTTGGGAAGGCAAAGTAAGGCTGCCGCTGCCACTCGCAAATACTCATCATTAATAGGACGCTGCTTGTTGTCAGAGGCATTCAGTTTGCATTCATGGAACTGCACATACTTCCTAAATAAATCGTCTTTATATTTTGTATCCATTGAAATCAGTTTTTATCTCACACTTGGCCAGCTACCTCGTCTCTTTCATGGTTATTCGGCAGTAGGTTGATTATCTGGCATTAAGAATCTTCAGTAATGGCAACTCTTCTGGAATAAAAATTGAAAACAAAGACAAGTCATCACAGTTGCATAAATCCCAGATGTCCACAGCATCTATCTGCTTCATGGGATTCTATAAAATGGTTCACAGAGCAGCAGCTCCCAGAACAGCCTCTAAGTTTCTGAAAAACCGCAAGTCTACAGAAATGCTGTTGTCCTGCCTTTCACTGCCATTGTCTACTCCTCTTCCAGTTATCTGCCTAAAACAGCACAACAAACCTACATCAAGCAAGGCACTGAGAGTTCGATACAATACTGCTGGTGTGTAGGCTCAAGCCCAGACTGAGGGCTCCTTGGCTTAGGGAACCAAGGCAAAAGTTATGCACAGCAAAAAACTTAAAGGAGAAGCATGAGTTTTTATGGTCTCTTCTCTGTGTTTTATTTTGCCCTTTCAGTGCAAACAACTTACACAAACATTATTTTAATCAGTCGCTGTTTCGGTGGGGTTTTTTTTTTGCCCTGCACAGTGATATAATCATTAAAAAATCCCACAAAGAAGTTTCATTTTGCTCAACTTGGGAAAGCATCTACTTTTCTTTTCCCCTAGTGGCACAGAACTGCCCCTAGAGTAAGCATATTAATTAACTTTGCCTTTTTATTTTTAACATATTCTAGGCTTTTGACTGCCACTCACATTCCACCTGACAGCACCCCCAGGCCACCACTCTGCTGGGAGAGCTCTGTAGCCATCCTACAGAGAACACACTCCCCTGATTGCTGCAAACTACAGCCAAAGTTTCAGCTGAACGCTGGCAGCTGCAAAGATGATTGTAATCTTTTCAGAAAAAAAAGCTATACCTGCCATTTTTAGCAGCTTTATTAGAACAAAGCAGAATCATTTCTGGTTTTACAACATGTATGCTTTTGTTTGCTGGGACAGTTCCTTTTATATATATACCGATCTACATTTTCATCTCACTGAGCTCACATACTCCACAGAAAAAGCTGGTGACAAAAGAAGCTTCCTAATGCTACTTTACCAAAACCAAGGTAATTAACAGGCCAATGCACTCCATCTCAACTGCCTGAGGAACATCAGATCAAAAAGCAGACCACAGGCTTTGCTTTTTAAATAAAAACACGATACAGCCCTTACAGACTTCCCAACTGTGAACAAAGGGGAGGGGAGGCAGGAGAAATCAATGGACTGTTTCGGTTGTAGTCAGTCTGAAACAGCACTTCAGAAAATACTTTCCACCCAATATTAATTGCAGCTGCTAGAATACTGATCAATGCCCCCACACACTCCTGTTAAAATGAAAATCACTGTTAAGATCAAAATTAACTGAACGAAAGGAGCCATAACACAAAATACATGGGGGGACACGAAGGGGACCACAAACCAACAACCAAGAGGCCAGGAAAACAAACAAACAAACAAATCAACAGCCTAGCAGTTAATATTACTTCATGAAAGGCTGCACTTAATGACAATACCATGTGGGATAGTTAACTAGCAGTTCAATTTCTGCTCAAAGGCACACTGCTCTTCGTTTTTCCACAATCAGAAATTGCACCAATGTCAAGAGACAAGCTGTGAATCACAGGAAATGTGGAGTTCTAAATTAACATCTGAGCATAAGGGACAGGAGTAAACCCTTCTCCCTTCCCGAGATCTTTCCTCCTTAAGTCGTGCAAGATGAAGTCTGGAGACAAAGACAACAGAATGTCTGTTCCTTAGCAAGAAGAGCTCCGCAAGAGAATTTCAGAGAAATCTCTTTGTCTGGCACATCAGTAATACACGCCCAGGACAAGGAACAATCCTGTGCTGACAAGGAGCTGGATTAACTATTTACAGTTCTTCCACCTCCACTGTTAATAACTACCAAACAAAAGTGCTTGGTTACACGTACGAGATGTCAGGATTAGGAAAGTCCCCAAATGAAAGCAAAGTCCTGCATCAAGGCCCTATCGACCGTGACACTCAAAGCCACTGCCAGCTCTGATTTCGACTTGTGGTTTGTATACAAGTCAGAGTTCACACAACTGAAAAGCAAAACATGACAAACCAAGCACCCCAGCAAGCCTTTGCAGAGCTGCTCCTCTGCATGCAGAGCTTCCAGAAGCAAAACATCCCCATCCCAGGCAGCCCACCCAGCACCAGGAAGGCTCCGAACAGCTAACAACCATGGTTACAAGGCTCGATAAAAACCTCAATATGGGAGCAGGCACAGATAAATATAGTTTTAAGAAGCACACTGGCTGATGGAACAGATAAGGTAACAAGGCTGTTTTGCTGCAAATTATTGACTGAAAACCTCAAGATTTCACGGAGATGCATAAATAATAAGTTCTGGTCAGAATCTAGTTTCTGCTGGTGAGACAAGGAAACGCTTCTGTCCATCTCCTGGGTCAAAACCTCAGCTGAGGGAACCAACACTCTGCTACCCTGGACTGCCTGGCAGGGCACAGTCACGCAAAAACCTTCACGGCAGTAGGGGAGGGACACAGGACAGGTACAACCTTCTCCTGACACACACTAAGGAGGCCAGAAACGCCAGGCTTCCACCAAACACTTGAAAAGAAAACGATCCCCGATACAAAGGCTATTTAATGGCACCAGCGGACACCGCATTGCTGAGGAATTTCAGACCATAAAACAAGGAAGAGGGAAGGAACAACACACAAATCAACACCCGGCTGAAGCCATTTCGCTCCTCGATTCTCACGCAGACACTTGTTGCAGAGACGCCCAGCCCGGCCGAGAAAACGGGACGGGGCCGGCCGCTACCCAGAGCCGCGGGGCACGGCCCCGGGACACCGCCTTCGCCTCCCCGGCGTGAGCGGCACTCGCTGACCACCGAGCCTCGGGGGCCGGCCCCACGGGGGCTTCCCTCCAGCCTCTCGCCGGTGAAGGGGCGCAGCGCCCTCCGCAGCCCACGCCCCCAGCAAACCCGCCGCCCCCTCCCCTCAGCAGCCGGCGCGGCGCCGAGGGCCCGCAGTCCGGGCGGGCAGAGCCGGCCCACCCCCGCCCCCGCCGCCTCCCCCCCGCGGGCCGGGCCCGTCCCTCACCGCTCCGCGCCGCGTCGGGCCGCGCCAGCCGCCCGGGACCCGCCGCCGCTCAAGCCGGAAGCGCCCAGTGACCCGGATGCGGACCGCGGACCCCCTCGGCCCCTCACGCGCTCCCGCGACGTCTCAGCAGAGGCCACCACCCCCCCCCCCGGCCCCGGAAGGGCTGCCGGCTGGCCAGCGGCGGGGGACGCCCGCCCTCACAGTTACGGCCTTCCCGGCACCGGCCCGGGGGCTGCCGCCGGCCAGCGGGAGGGGGCGGCTGACAGCGGCGCCCCGGAAGTGGATGCCGCGAGGGGCGGGGCACTGCCTCCTACCGCGGGGAGCGCTTCCGCCGCGTGACGTCAGCGGGGTGGGGAGCGAGGGGGCGGGGCGACCGCCTCACGCCCCGCCCGGCGGAGGGGCAGCGGGGGGGGGGGGGGGGGGGGGGGGCTGGGGGGACCGGGGCCGGTCTCGGTCTCGGCCCCAGAGGCGGGCGGGAGCCGCCGTCCGTGGGAGCAAAACGCCCAAGCAGCCCCCGCGGCGGGTCCCGGGACTGCCCGCAGGCCGAGAAGGAACGTTACCGGGAAACGAAGCGGCTGTTTCATGGACGTGGGATGCCTTTGCGCGCTCCCCGTAAGGAAGGATGGCCCGTTAAAGCGCTGTGCTGCTACCGACAGCTTTTGTATCGCCTTGCAGCCCTAGAGGAGGGCCGCGTCGCCCCTCCCTTGTCTTTCCCCAACCAGACCGGCCTCAGCGGTCAGCGAGGGAGAGGGAGCAGCGCCGCGTCCCGCTGCTCGGCCGCGCACCGGCCCCTCCACCGCTCAGCAACGGGACGGATCCAGCACGCAGCGGGCCGAGCCGTGAGCCCGCGGTGAGGCGCCCGGCCTCCTGCTGTCCGCGGCTCCTCGGCCGTGGCGCTGGGCTGCCGTAGAAATCGCCCGTTCCCCAGGCACGGTGCGGAAGCGCAGCCCCCTCCCTCCCGTCCCCCCCCCCGCCGGCCTTGAGCGCGTCCCCGCCGGGGCGGGACCGGCGCTTCGGGGGCGGGACGAGCTCCTGGCCACGCCCCCTCCCGTGTGGTGACACGCCCACTCAGCCTGACCACGCCTCTGAGGGGGCGGTGCCTCGGCGGCAGGGGCGGTGCTGCGCCTGCGCACCGCCCGCTCCTCGGTTGGCTGGCGGGGCGGGGCGCGGCGGCGGGAAGATGGCGGTGGCCGGTGGAGGCGGCGGCGGCTCTTCTCGCTCCCCGGAGCGGCGGCACGACCCGCTGTCGCGCTTCACCTGCCCCGTGTGCCTGGAGGTGTACGAGAGCCCGGTGCGCGTGCCCTGCGGACACGTGTGAGCGGCTGCCGGCGGCGCGGAGCGGGGGCCTGAGGCGGTGGCGGTTTGGGGCCCTCTCAGCCCTCGGCGGGAGGGGACTGGAGCTGGGGCTGGGCCCGCCAGGCGCCTTCCCGGGCCGCAGGCTGTGAGGCCTTGGGAGGGAGCCGTGGCTCGGCTGGCCTTGGCCCTCCCCTTTCGCTCCCTCGGGAGCGGGGCGGGCCGGGATGGGCAAGGCCGCCGCCTGCGCGGCGGGGGCAGGATCCCGCTGGGGGTGGGGGGGGTCAGGCAGCGCTGCCAGAGGACCGGGGAGCTCCGCAGGCAGCTCCGCTTTTCGACAGCGTCTTAGGGTGGCCTGAGGCTTCCGTGAAAGAAGAGGGGGTGGAAAAAAACCAGCAGGGAAGAAAAGCTAATATTCTTTTACTTTTGATTCCTTTCTCTCCTGAAAGATGTAGACACTGAGGGAGCAGAGCACTGTCCAAAAGCTAATAACGCTGAGCATGACAAACTAGAATGCTACTCATCCCTTCATGCACAAATGTCAACAGGTTGCTGTTTTATTAGATAATATGTCTTGAGACTCCGTTATCGCTTAGAGCAGAAGACACGTAAGGGCTCTGGATATTTATGTTGCGTGTTCAGGAGGGCTGTTCTCACCACCCACTGTTTTTCTCCCACCCTAGCTTTTGCACTCCGTGCCTGCAGGAATGTCTTAAGCCGAAAAAGCCAGTTTGTGGCGTCTGCCGCAGCACCCTGTCACCTGGTAGCAGAGCTCTGGACCTGGAAAAGCAAATTGAAACAACAGAAACCACTTGCAATGGCTGCAATAAAAAAGTATGAAAGTATTTGGAAATTAAGTGCATGAGGTGTGCCTGCTCAGCTATACTGCTTAGAAGGAAATAAAGTGCTTGCTCTTCAGCTTTCTGCAGAATCAGGTCAAAATGTTTGTTCTGATAAGTGCTAAAGATATTTTATATAGGCAGCACCCAAATGTTGACGTTCTTTCCACAGTTTTTTATTGTTACCTCTTCAGGAAGTGAATTTCAAATGAAAGATACCGATTTTAAAATTATAGAAAAATATTGCTTCTGAAGTTGCTTCTGTGAACATGTCTCTGTGGGAGGAACATTGTCATGTGGACGTGGGTTTTGGATAGTGGTCTCTTTGGCTCTTAAACAGAAATTTTGTTGTTGTTTGAAATACTTACGTCAAAGTTGTCTTGTATGGGTGGTACTGTTTGTTAGTGTGCTGCATGTTGTATACCTGTATGGCATCTTTCCTGTTATTTCCTTTCTCTTTGTAAAGTTGGGCTGCTTAGTGTTAATTGAACATATAAGAAAATACCTTAGCAGGTGGCAAAACAACAAAAAAAGGATAATTAGACACAGTAAGGTGAGGGTAACAATTCAGTTACTTTCACTTTTTATTCCTGGGTAGTGTCTTCATTCTGTCTTCATTCCAGCTGATAGAAAACTGTAGTGCCTTGAATTACAGATTTTCTTACTGTAAATTTGAATTTTCATTAATGGGATTGAAAATTAGCAATCAATCTACACCAAGATCTGTGCTAAAAAACAAATTTTTTATACACTGTCTCTTCTTCTCAGTGACCAGGTAAACTGGCTTTATATAAAGCTTTTTTTATATATATTATAGTATAGGTTAAGAAAAGTGAGCTGTCCTGAACAGTGTTGTGTTTGTAAAATATTACAGGCAGCAGCGTTACGGGTTAACTAATCTATAATCTCAAAGCTTTCTGCCTCGCCATCTGAACTGTTTGGGTAATGCTGTTCTGGTTTTGGCTGGGATAATTTTCTTCCTAATAGCTGGTACAGTGTGTTTTAGATTTAGTGTGAGAATAATGTTGATAACATGCTGATGTTTTAGTTGTTGCTAAGTAGCGCTTATCCTAAGTCAAGGTTTTTTCAGTTTCCCATGCTCTGCCAGTGAGCAGGTGCACAAAAAGCTGGGAGGGAGCACGGCCAGGACAGCTGGCCCAAACTAGCCAAAGGGATATTCTATACCATAGAAGGTCATGCCCAGTATATAAATTGGGGGAGTTGGCTGGGAGGGGTGAATTGCTGCTCGGGCATTAGTCAGTGGGTGGTGAGCAATTGCATTGTGCATCACTTGTCTTTTCTTGGGTTTTATTACTCTCATTTTTGTTTTCCCTTTCATTACATTTATTATTATATTTTATTATTGTTGTTGCTATTATATTTTATTTTACTTTAGTTATTAAACCATTCTTATCTCAGCCTATGAGTTTTATTTCATTCTTTTGATTCTCCTCCCCATCCCCCTGGGAGCAGGGAGGAGTGAGCAAGTGGCTGCGTGGTACTTGGTTGTTGGCTGGGGTTAAACCATGACACACTGTCAGCAGAAAAGCTCCTTTGTTTTATGTGTTTACTACTTCTGCTTAAAAGTGTAGAAGTAACTGCAAATAGTTTAAATTAACCTTGCTATGCTATTGTTGCCTGCACAGATGTATCTCTCAAAGATGCGTAGCCATGCAGCTTCTTGTTCAAAGTACCAGAATTACATAATGGAAGGTGTCAAAGCCGTAACTAAAGAACCATTTCACAACACCAGGTAACTACCTCTTTTCTGGAAATACTTTTTTTGTCACAAAAAAAAAAATTTGAAGTATAAGCAGACTTTACCTCTTCGTTCAGTTTGCGTGTTAGTTTTTGTCATCCTTTCACATAGTTAAAAACTAAGCCTTAATCCTGCAACTAACTGTGCACAGACAAGATACTCTTTTTTCTACTTAGTCCATGCACAAGACATCTTTAAGATCAGGGTACTTGGTAAAAGTAGCTATTTTTTTAATAAGACCTTCATCTTTGTCTCTTGATTGTAGTAACTTATAATGAAGGGAAGTCAGAATTGATTGCAGTACATTCATCTGTATTGTAGCATACTGGGTGGTAGGTACCCTGTGCATTTTAAAAAAAAAAGGGGTGATAAATGACATTTATAACATTTGTAGAACAACTATTGTTCTGTGTAAATATGGGTGATATTAAAGAGTTCCTTAAGCCATTGTTAGGAATTTACAAGCTGATTGTTAAAATTAGCTTGTCTTAATTGCGTAGAATAAGATTATTGTTTTGAATAATTTGTATTCTCAATAGCTGGTAAGACAACTTTTGAGTATTGAATCCTAAAGTTTTTACTTTTAATTTTCTTACAATGGTAAATAACCTCTTTTTATCGCCCCAAACAGGAACTTCCCAAATCGCTTTACCTTTCCTTGTCCGTATTGCAGCGAGAAAAACTTTGATCAAGAAGGACTAGTTGAACACTGCAAAACATTGCACAGCATGGATGCAAAACAAGTGGTAATAAAAAGTCTTGGTGCAAGAATTGCAATGAAGTCTAGTCTTAAATCCCTTTGAAACAATGAATTAGAGACTTACTCTTGAAGTTAAGTACATATTTATAATTATTCCTGTTAAAGTAAAATGTGGGTATGCTGTTCATGCACTTAAATTTTACATAATTTTGATGTTAGTTTTTGGTACGTTCTCTGGAGATGACTAGTCTCTATTCCTATTGCAGCTATGTCACATTCTCCTTTCATATTTGAAAAATGGCAGCCATTCAAAGTTAATTTTAAAAGAAGTCAGATGTTTAATTTTCCCCTCTGCTGTTTTCAGCAAGAAGATACTATAAACCATGGGGAAAAATGCTTGCAAAAAATAGTATATCATTCTAGTAATCTTAATCTGCTGATACTCCCTCTCATATAAGAGGAATTGCAAAACATGGAACTGAATTTGAAATTTTCATTTTTCTGGAAAGTTTTTTGGAATTCCAAATTATTTAGGAAAAAAGTTCCTTTTTTCTCTTGGACAGAAGTGGTCTTTGTGAAGGAGGTCAAGGAAACTTTTCTGTTACTGAGAAATAAAGACTGAAATCTTCTAAAGCAAACAGCTGTAGTGAATTCTGATTTTCAGAATGTAGGGAGAAGAGTAAGCCATTCCATTTTGGACATCTAAGACATGAACTAAAATTATTCAGGGTTATCTGAGGCTTTTGTATTAAATGTCCCAGCAAACTATTTGGCATCACTTTGCATAAAGAATAGTGATTGTCACAAACCTCAAACTTCAGTCTTCCATGCTGTCTCTGTCCTGCCCTTCCTACGGTAAATGTTAAAGCATTTAACCATTGGGGCTTAATTGGCTTTTTTGGTTTTTTTCTTGAAGGTTTGCCCAATTTGTGCCTCAATGCCATGGGGAGACCCAAATTACAGGAGTGCTAACTTCATGGAGCACCTTCAAAGGCGACATCGCTTTTCTTATGATACTTTTGTGGTATGTGTTTCCTCACCCTTGGAATACAGCCTCATGACTCTTAAAACCCAGCTTTTTTTACGTAGCTGCTATTGTGAAATCTCATCCATGCAGATGCTATCATGAGAGAAATTGGGTTAATGGCAAGTCAAAGGAAAATACAGCTTGTTTTCTGTTTTTATTTGGTGTTGTATTAACCAGCATGGCTATTGTAGTAAAAGAATTTCTGTACCCTTTGTTTGTAGGATTATGATGCTGATGAAGATGATATGATGGCACAGGTTTTGATGCGTTCGTTGCGGGATAAATGAACCAACTAGAAGATTAACTGTAAAACCAAGCTTCCACGAGGGGGAAATGCCCAGCATCCTTGCACTTCTCCTGTACATCCCAAGATGAACTCAGGCATCCAGAAATATGGAAGACTTCAATCCCTATCTCAGTTTCAAATCCTGGTTTGATATTTCTGTACCACTCAGTCCTTTGTTAACATGGTCTATGTCATTCAACCCTGTCAGCCTAATTTTCTTACTTGCTTCATGCAAGCTTAATTGTAGATCAACATGGAGGAGACAAATCTGTTTACCTATTTCTTGGTTTCTTTTGCAGTTGTGTTCATTTGACTGTCTGAAAACAAAAACATTCCAAATGGAATGGCCTGAACTAGTTAATAAATATCTCTTCCCAATCTCATTTACATATCTTAAATGATAGTATGAGAGGTGTATTTGTAGCTCTGTTTTCCTTTAGTGAGACCTCTAGGTGCTAACTGTAATTGTCAGACCAGCTCTCATTTAAAGTGACCTACAATGCCTGTGATTTCATAATGTTTCCCAGTGTTTAAATTCTTATAGGCAGCCTCTCAACTATATGGAAAACATGTCTGCAGTATGTGTCTTCACACTACAAACTTTCTTAGCAAGTGTTTGCACCTGTGTAAGCAACTAGTTCAAAATATTTTAGTTCTGTGCATGATTATTACTTTCTTCCATACTTGGGCCATAATTTCTAGCCTGGAAAATAAACTTTAATGTTGGTCTTAGTTAAAATGCATCATTTTTTATCTGTCTTAGCAAATATTAATCATATTTGCTGGCATTATGATTAAATTGGTGGGTTTGAACTTGGTTTTCTAGTGATTTTAAGCCTTATGCTGATAGGGGAATTCAGAAGGGTTTTTTTCAATACCTCTGCTTTCTATTTAAACTAAAATTTTCTTATACATTCCTAGGTTTTCCGTCTCTCAAGGCAAGCTGGTAACAAAACTTACTAATAATTCATAGCACTTGCATAGCACTACCTTTCTGCATTACAGATTTTAACTGGTATTTTGAATTCCCGTTCTTCATCTAAATGTTGCTAAAGTAGCTGAAGCTGTACTTAGATTGTTTTCCATATATTATATGTACAGTATGCAGGTATAGCTTTCAAAGAAAAAGTAAAATATAACCGAGAAAGCAGGATGACAATTCCAGTACCTGGTAAATGGATACTCTATATTCAAGTCTACAATTTTACTATAGGGATTCCTTTTTAGTTTAACATTTTCGTTAACAGCACAGTCAAGATGCTGAGATCCAATGATCTAAGACACCCGACCAGAACTTGTAAATCACGGTAGTGTTGAGATGTGTAGTCTAATTTAAGCATGTTTAATTGGAGCAGTGGACCTGCACCACCACAGAACTGAGTACTAATTAATTTATTTGATGAGTAAACTTAATATCATTGCACTCTGCAGACTGAAGCATAGCCTTACCCTTAAAACAATGAAACGCACCCCAGCTAAAACCTCTTGATTAAACTTTGTGTCCAGCCAGACCTCTAACATATTTGAGTTGAACTTGGTTTTAGTATGTTTTCTCCAAGTTGGTACGGGCTCTTCTAGATTCATCCTTAAGTATCTGCTTGGTGACTGGAAGCTCGGTCTTGCGGGGGGGGGGCAGGGAATCTCATGGTACTGTGGAGTAAGTACTGTGTTTGGGGTTGGTTATTTCTAATGCTTGATCTGCAAAGAGATTACAATGTATTAGTGGTTGGATGGGGATTTCTGGGTTCTGGCTAGAACGCAGTTTGGTGATGCCCATTGACCAGAATCTAGATTTCTGCTACTATTCTAAGTGCACTTCCATGCAATTCTGTTAAAATGTTTAAGGAGCAGTTAGAAGCTTCCGAGCAATTACTTTGTCATGTTTTTGACTTTTGAAGACAAGTTACAAATAAAGGTCATTTAATTTATAAAATCCTATCTTCGTGTCAACTCTTGTGGTTTCTTCTTGCTTGTGGTCCATACATTTCATTTTGGCACCTTCCTAAAAACACTTCTTTCTGGCTGTGCAATGCTGCAGAGAGCACAATAGATGTTGAGAAATGCAGAGACTTCAACTTTTGGCTTCCATGAAATAGTTTGTACTGATTAGTTGCAATTTTATTTATAATCTTTCAAACTGTGGACCATGCAGGTTATGAAAAATAGTTCAGATTGAGTTCAGAGCAAGTTCTGCTAGAGCTGGCCAGAATACTGCAGGTGCAATCTTGTACGTGGATACTCCTATAAGCCATAGAAAAAAAACCCAAAGCTTCTTGTTAAATTGGGGAAGTGTGACTGTCCAGCAGGGCTTTTCTGAAATCTTTACAGCTCCCATAGCTTTAACTCCTCTGGCTGTCAAGTTTATGGTGTTTACATCCTTATGTTGTCCTCGGTTTAGGTAGCTCCAAATGAGGAGGTGAAGGCTGGCTTGCAGCAATGACTGGTCAGAAATTGCTTGCGCTGGGTGATTGTTCCCTGTCTGTGCAGACCCATTCCTTGACTATACAACTTGGGTTTGATTTGCATCAATTTATTACTTGGGAATTATTTCACAGAAGGTACAGACCAAAAATATTGACTGGAAAATGCATGCTAGTTCTACTTTTATCTTTGATTACATTAGTGTATGAGTAAGAAGCAGTGTCCTGGCACCTGCTAGCTTGGTAACAGCCAAATTCACAGCACTGCTTTCTGTGCTGTGATGAGCATCCCATAGAACCCCTCGGAGATAAACTTAGCCATAGGCTTCCACTTACTCCAGCTGCTGAAGAGCTTTGTGTCTCTATGCTGCTGACTTCATCAACTTAACAAATACAAACATGTTTATACATGCTGTGGTATGTCTTACTGATGCTGGTTGATTTAAAAAGACATTCTGTTGAGAGGCGCATGAGTTCCGTGTATAGCCTTGATTCATCTCATTTGCGTGCAGAAACTCGTGATGAAAAAAAGCCTTATTATAGAACAAGCTAGTTTGGGCTTCTAAATCCAGTGGAGTGTTAGTGCAGAAGAGTGAAGTACTCTGCCAGAGCTGCTCTCACCTCGTCAGCAGCCCATCTTGCAGCTGCAGCAAATCCCAAGTGCCCATTGTTGGTGATAATGCAATCGGGCCACCTTGGACCTGCGAAATTCCCCATGTCTGGCACAGGGAGTCAGCCTTAGGAGGACGATTAGTGCAGAGGGAGAGGGACAGAATGGGAGGAGGCAAGCTTGCAGTTGAGCTATTTTTTCAAACGAATCTGTCTCTGGTCAAAGACTGGCCTTAATAGGTCTGATAAAATGCTGTCAGCTTTAATTGCCTAACACAAAGGCATCACTTCAGCTGGAATTACAGCAATAAATCCCCCTGGTCTCTTTACACTGGGGGGGTGAGATCTTGTAAAGGATCCCATCTGTAATAAAGCATTAATGGTATATTCTAAGTCCTCATGTCACCTGATTGACAAAGGCACAGAAAATTTGCTTCGAGGCCTTTGGCCAGCTATACTGGATGGTCACTGGTAAGACCAGCGTAAGAAGGATTAACCTCTCGTGCAATACCGAGGCTATGTTAAGTCATGGAAAAGCAAATCAGGGATGTGCTTACAGTCCTAAAGCTTTTCTTTGGGTTAAATGTACTAAAAATGACAACGGGGCATTTGCCTGTTTTGGGGGTGGGGGTTTCTTTCTTTTTCTAATGCAGAGCTTCATGTCACAGTTGCATTGGTCCATGGTTCGTTCTTCAAAAGCAACTCATTTTTTATGGACTCCATTATTCTCCAGGTGATACAAACTAGGACTGTTGAAACCAGTATGAAAACTTCCTTTTCCTTCCCTACTCCTTCCTCAAAACTCACTTAGCGCTCAGTGAAAATAAGGGTTGCTGCTACAGGCTTGGGTCTCTCTTCTAGTCCTCCTCACATTTGTTCTGTCTTTACCTAGTACTCAGACACCGGGCTTTAAAAAAGTAATACAGTGGAGCTTCTGGGAGCTGTTTTAGTACCCCAGTGCAGTGGGGTTCCCTTTCATAACCTGGGCGTGGGGGAACAAACCCAGCCTGGTGGCTGGAGCCGCTGGAGCGGTGACCGGCCCGGCGAGCGCCGACAGCAGAGGGAGGTCTTGCATTTTGGAGAGAACGGGCCTCGCACCTCCCGACCCAGTGCTCGTCCCCATCGCTTCTCCGGTCTTGCGGTGAGGGTGCCCACCTCAGCCCCCCACCTCATGGCCAGAAATTCCCTTCGCCCCATCGCAGCCTCCCTTGGTGGCAGGAGCTTTGCTCTGCAGCGGGATATTTGAGATGCTTCATGTAGCCATGAGGCCAAGGAAGGTAAAAAGAAGAATTTGTGGCAGACTTGCCGCTCTGGAGGTGGTGAGCGTGTGCCTGCGAGCTCCACACTGGCCGTCCATGTGGGTCTGGGTCCGGAGCTGTGCCCCAGGCTGGTGGCAGGGCTGCTTCGACCACCCAGGGGCTCAGCAGCTGCCAGAGCCCGGTGGTCTAGTGCAGGGTGCCATGGCTCAGAAAACGCTGCCATTTCCAGCCCGTGAATCGTTGCAGAGCTTCCCCTCCCCTCTGGTCTCCTGCTTTCTGTCCCATAGCTCGCTGGCTCACGGGCACAGGCAGGTCAGGCCACTCTCTCCCTTGATCTCGATTTTTCCTCTAGCACATGCAAGTTTTTTCCACGCGCAGTGGTTGGAACAGATCTGATTATTAACATTTCAGAAAGAAGAGAGGAGCCGGCTTTGCTTCTTGAAAGAAAACCGCCTAGTTGGGTTCCTCGTACAAGTGTCCCCAGCTTAACCACATCCGCGACAGGTGGAAAAGCACGGGGGGGCACCGACGAGGCACGGGGGGAGGCACCTGCAGCAGCACCCAGGCTGCTGCCCCCTGCACCGCAGGGTGCTGCTGCACCTCTGGACCCCCATGAGAAATGGGGTGGACCTGGCCTCTGTGATTTGCATCCCCCAAGGCCTTCAGGGGCACATTTTCCCCTCAACGTCAGGCTGAGCCAGAGATGAGTAGTGCAGATAAAACACCTGCTGAAAGCCACGAGCAGAGGAGGGACAGATCCAGCTCCAGAGCACGTGGCTGCAGGGGGAGAGTTTGCAAACGCATCTCGGCTCTGCAGGACTGCGTGTGGCTGGCAGGACAAGCTTCCCAAGCTGTTCCTACTCCGAGGAAAGACTGACAGTGAGCTCAGCCCCCTCCCTGCACTGCAGCCGTGCCAGTGGAAAGCTTTGCTCCCCACTTCTGCATTTCAGGCGGGTTGTGGCTAAACAGCAACGTGTGGTCAGCAGGGCCTGGCGGAGCCGCGTGTGACGGCTGAGTCACAAGTGGCCCTGCACCACGGGCCCTTTTTCAAGTGGCAGGACTGGGCGCTGGCTGGGAGTGAGGAGGCATTCCCAGCAGGTCCCGTTCCTCCTCCTCCCGCAGCCGCCCGCCACCAGCAGCTGTCTTGGCCCAGAGCTGAGCGTGGCTCCCGCAGCAGGTGCCTGGATCCGTGCCCTGAGCCCTTCCAGCAGGGAAATCCCCACGTGAGCCAGAGGGATGGGGCAAGCTGGAAGCCCGGGCTGGGCTTTTTAGCTGCCAGGCCGGGGGAACTGCTCTGGCTCTGCTCACCACTCCCCCAGCACCTGCTAGAAAGGCCTGGGCACCTTCCCGTGGGCACATGTCCCCTGAGGAGCAGAAAGCCAAAGGGAGCGTGTGCCTCACTGGACCTGTTTGACCCCCACTGCCATGCCCGTGGGGAAGGAGTTCGGGGAAGGCAGGAGGGAAGAAAATGAGAGAGGAGCTTGCTAGGGGAGGCTGCGCTGCCTGAAACTTGCCCAGCAGAAGGGAGAAGCGTGCCCGGGCAGGTGCTCCTGACCCCTGCCTGGGGAAGGAGTCAGCAGAGGCTGTGCTGGATGCGTCGCGCTCCTCTGCAAGTCACTGCCTCTTCTCAGAGGATTAATAACCTGTGGCGAAGCGTGCTCCCCCCGCGTGGCCGTGTCCCGGCAGTGCTTTGGAGCAGCGGGGCACGGCAGAGGCTTGTCCTAATCTGCACCGCAGTCCCCAGCGGTGGGGCAGGGGCAAGGACAGGCACGCGTGGGGGGCCCGGGGCTCACCCTCCCGGCACACCGCCTTCCTCCAGCCCCGCCGCTGCAGGTCTCCCCAGAGACCGTGGGTCTGTGGCACGGCCCCTTGTCCTGCTTCGCTCCGAAGCATCGGCTGGTCCCCACGGGGAGCGCGGCACAGGGGAAACGCCAGAAATGGCTCCTTCATCATCATCATCATCAGCAGCAGCAGCAGCAGCAGCAGAGGTTTCTCCACCGGCACCCGGGCAGGCACCGCGGCCGCCCCGCGGGAGCGGACACCCGTGGGCGATCCCCACAGCCCGGCTCGGTCCCCGGCGGCCGCGGGGCCGACACCTGCCGGGCGCCCGCCCCGCCCCGCCCCGCCCCGCTCCGCCCATTGGCTCCGGGACCCGGGGGCGGCCCCGCCCCGCCCTCCCCGGCCCCCGGGCCCATATTAGCGGGCGCGGCGGCGCGGCGGCCCCGCAGCGGGCGGCGGCACCGGGGCTGCAAGATGCCGCGCTCCTTCCTGGTGAAGAAGCACTTCTCGGCCAGCAAGAAGCCCAACTACAGCGAGCTGGAGAGCCAGGCCGGTGCGTGGACGGGGCGCGGCGGGCCACGCGCGTGGGGCGCTCCGCGGGGTGGTGCGGGGGCTCCGCTACGGGATCTCCTTAGGTCCGCACACGGGAGCGGGTGGGTGGCTGGCTTTTTGCGGGGGTCCGGGTTTGGTTTTTGTTTTTTTTTTTCCGTTTCGTGCATCTCGAGTGGGATGAGGCGCGGGATCCTGCGTGTCTCGGGATGCGGAGCCGCCCCCTGGTACCCCGGGGTGGGCGGAGGCGCCGGGGGTTCCCCCGTGGGGTGGGGACGGGCGCGCGGGGAGCTCCCCATGACGGGGGTGGGCAGGGGCGCGGGGTCCCCCTCGCCCCATCCCACGCAGCAGTGCGGGGTGGGGTCGGGTCTCCTTTGCCCCCGGGTGGGCTGGGGCTCTGAGCCCCCGTGGGGTGGGCTGGGGTTCCTTTGCCCCTCCGGCTCCGGGGTGGAGCGCGGGGCTCCCACGGGTCGGGTCCCTTCGTCCCGGGGGTGGCGCCCCCCGCTCCCCTGGGTGCGGAGCCCCGCGGGGGGTGGGTCGGGGCCCCGTCGCTCCCGTTCCCGCGGGGAGCATCGGGGCCCCGGCTGAGCGCTGCCGCCTCCCGCAGTGCTGGCCGCCCCGCTGCTGTACGAGACGTGCCCGCTGCCCGTCATCCCCCCGCCCGAGGTGCTCGGCCCCGGCGCCTACTACCCGCCTCTGGTGTGGGACGCGGGGCTGCTCTCCAGCCTCTTCCCGGGCGGCCCGGGCAGCGAGGCGGCGGGCGGCGCGGCCCCCGCCCTGGACCTGACGGCACTCTCCAGCGAGGAGGACGAAGGCAAGAGCTCGGGGCCCCCCAGCCCGGCCTCGGCCCCCGCCGCCGCCGAGCGCTTCCGCTGCGCCCAGTGTGCCAAGGCTTACTCCACCTTCGCCGGGCTCTCCAAGCACAAGCAATTGCACTGCGACGCCCAGGCCAGGAAATCCTTCAGCTGCAAGTACTGCGAGAAGGAGTACGTGAGCCTGGGGGCTCTCAAGATGCACATCCGGAGCCACACGCTGCCCTGTGTCTGCAAGATGTGCGGCAAGGCCTTCTCCCGGCCCTGGCTGCTGCAGGGCCACATCCGGACGCACACCGGTAACGCCGGCTCTCGCCCCTCTCCCTCCCTCCCTTATCGCCTCCCGCTTCCCAGCTCCGCGGCCCCCCCGGCGAATCGGCGGGCCGGGCGTTATCTGGGAAGATAAGGGCTTCCCAAACCCCCTTGGCACATCTCTCTAAAATGTCCTTTAAATATCCCCTTGGCTGGAACTGAGCGCGGGGTCAAGGCTCGGCTTGTAAATCTGCGCCGCTGCCGTTAGCGCCCTGCCTTCCCGCCGGCCGGCCCGTCGGCCGCGGTGGGACGGCGCACGCTTCGGCTCGATTTCATAAATTGGGGCTACGAGACGGCTGGAGCCTTCCCTCCCTGTGCGCCGCCGTGCCCGAAGCATCCCTCCCTGCCCACGCCAAGGGCTCCCAGCCAGGGCAGCGTCCCAGAACCCTCCTGCCCACCGCCGTGGCCTCCGGCCTGGCGGCCACGAGGTCAGCCCAAAGCGCGCCCGCTGCCGAGATGTGCCCCAGCGAGGCTCGGCGAGGCCTGCGGGCAGGTGCTGGGGGCGCAGGGCCGGCCACCCCCCGCACCTGTTGGTGCGGGTGCGGGTGCCGCAGCTGCAGCCCACCCCACCGCCACGGCCGCCTGTACAAAGCCTCTCCCGAGCATCCTTTGTGGGGCTGCGGGGATAGTGTAATTGTTACTTGGCACTGATTTCACACCCTCTTAACGTCCTAAAGATGATGGCTGAAGGAAGCTGGGAAGACTTAATTGTGCTTTCCAAATTGAGCATACGCATTTGTTTCCTCCAAAAGAGTCTTTCTGGGAGGAATTCGCCCTGGCCAGGCTTTTCAATGCGAGCTGGGCGGGAGAAGGGGGAGTGTGGGGTTCGGCGGAGGAAATAGCTATACTCACCCTGGCGCTGGCGCCTTTCAGCCGCTGCCTGCTATGATATAATTAACACATAGCGCTTGGCTTTCCTGCCTCTCTGCAAACGGTTCGCTTGGCTCCAGGCAGGAGACGAATATCATGTCTTCGTTTGTATGCGCGACTGCCTTGCTGCTTGCAGATGTTTCCAGCGTTAATTTTCCGTGGCTCATAGGAGAGGTTTTTCTGGGAGGAGGAAATTCCCAAGTCCGCGGCTTTCCCCTGAAGTGAATGCTGTACATGCCTCGCCCGGCTTTCCCTGCGAACAATAACAGCCAGCACTTCTTTTCACTGTGCTCTTCACAAACTTTGGCTAATGAATGGCTCCTTCTTTGATATTCCCCATGTGTTGATGCACTGGTTAATTGGGAGCGTTTCTCTTTGTCCCATAGGTGAAAAGCCCTTTTCCTGTACACACTGCAACCGGGCCTTTGCTGACCGGTCTAATCTCCGAGCCCACCTGCAGACCCATTCAGATGTAAAGAAGTACCAATGCAAAACCTGCTCCCGGACTTTCTCCCGTATGTCGCTGCTCCACAAGCATGAGGAGACTGGCTGCTCCGGCTCTCGCTGAGGACTCCGCTCCCCCAGGCCTCTCACCACGCAAATACCTATATTATAACTAGTTTCTGTAGGAGTTAGTTTTCTCCGTCGCTGTCACAGCGTGCACCGGGGCCGGCCGCAGCTCCTCCGGCCCTCGCCACCCTCACCCTCCTCGCTATGTGCCTCCTGTGCGATGCAAAGGCCTGATCCTTCTCCCATCCCGGCGTCTGAGGGTGCAGGATTGGACTCCGGTGCAAAGCGTGGGTGGCAAAGGGAGTGCGTGAAACTCGGGGCGGGGGGGGGGGCCCTGAGCCTGACCCGCTGCTGCCGCAGCCCCTCAGCAGGTGCCCCCGCTTGCCGGAGGCACTCGGCACCTTGCAGGGTTGGACCTGCACCCTGGCCCCACCACCGGTATCAAACATTGCGACCATGTAGCTTGGGGGGGTTGGAGGTTTTTTGTTTGTTTTTTTTTTTTTGTTTTTGTTTTTCTTACCGTAACCACTTGGTAACTTTTAAGAACCAATGTTTTTTTTTAATGAAGGACAAAATGTTAACCACCCTGCCCCCCGCTCCGAGTGTATATATGCCGCCTGTAGAAGGTGTAACTATGCAATAATACAGTATCCCAGTAGTTGTGAAGCAGCTGCTTCTCCCCAGCACAATGACAATTTGCAATGCCTGCGAGATTAACAGTGTCCATAAAAGGCATGGGTAGCCATTTCAAACACCAACCCTGTTTACAGAGCAGCTATGCACTCAAGCACCTGTTAATATGACTCTTAACAACTGCTTTTCAAGAGAACTGTGACTAATAGCAGGCACTTGTCAGCCGATACAATGGTGGCCTGTCCCAAGGCTGCCCATCGACAGGTGTGTGCCAAAAGCCCTATTTATGGGTATTGACAGGTGCCTCCTGAATGCATCTTTCTTTGGACATTGTTTTCATGGAATCATTACAAAGAGGATGTTTACATTTCAAAGGTACACTGGTATTTATATTTTTGTGCCACAATTTTGTACTGATGAAACTTTTTATATAATTATATACAGTTTATTGATATTCAATAAAATCGTTAATTTATAATAGGGTTTTGTGGGTGCTTAGGGTGAATATGCAGCAGGGGGGGTGGGTGGGGAGCGCTGCGGCTCCCTCCTGTGCTGTGGGCGTCGGGGTGCTGGACTCGGTTCTCCTGCTCCTATCCTGCACTCCTGGCCTCTGGCTGCAGGTGAACGGCAAATGGCATTCACATGCCGGGAATCTGCGGAGCGCTCGCTTCTGAAGGAGGAAAAGGTAGCCTGAGTCAGTTCCTGCTAAAGGGCTGGGGAAGGGGCAGCTGTGCGGTGATGCAAGTTGGGGGGGGGGGTTCAGGCTGCTGGGGGTGCAGTGGATCTCCCTGACTCCATGTCTCCATGTGGGAAAGTGCAAGGGCTGGCCCTGTTCCTCCCAGCCTGCCCGGGTGGGTGCTGGCTTCCCCACGGGGCTACTGGAGCACCTGTAGCCTGGTCCGGTCCCTCAATGCTCCCTGGGGAGCAGGTCTGCGCCACAGCACTGGGGGGCTGCCCCAGTGGGGTAGTGGGGCTGCCTCTGGCTCCTGGTGGGCTCCTGAGCGTCCCTGGGGATGGCTAAAGCACCAGGCACCTCAGTGAGGCGAGCCTCCGGGTGGGTGACCCGCCGTGGGTGGTGTGGCAGCAGAGGTGACACATCCTGTCGTCACCGCAAAACCCTTTGGCAAGCGCAGGTGGGGCTGTCCCCTGCGCCCCCACAGCTGGGAGGGGATGGAGGGGCAGGTGCTCCGGGATACCCCCAGGTACCTGCCTCTAGGATTTCTATCACGAAACTGTCCCAGTGCCCCAAACCACCTGCCTCGCACCCTCCCAGCCACCTCTGAATCTGGGGCGCTTCGGGGACAGCGCAGCCGGTCTTGCCGCCTGTCTCTCCCCAGGGGCTGGGATTTTATCCTTCTGCCCCCGCGTTTCCTCCGTGCCATCTCCAGGATGTTGCTTTTAACCAGGGAATAAAAGCGCGTCCCCCCCAGCCCTCATCCCCCCGTCCAGCCCGTTGGCGTCCGGCTCCCTGCGCCTCTCCCAGGGGCTGTTACGGAGCAGGAAGAGGTGTGTGCCTGTAAAAGTGAGGAGAGCTGCTGCTCGGCCCTTCTTTAATTAAGAGCTCGCCCAGTATAAACTGACTTTCCCAGCCGAGTTGGACTCATTACTTGATTATTAAGCAGGGCAGGAAGTTTTGGGTTTTGCTCTTGTGTGTGCTTTTTTTCTTCCTTTTCCCAACAGGAAGCGGGGGAGGGGCACTAATTACTTTCAGCTTTCCATCCATAAAATCCTGGAGCCGCAAAAGCAGCTAAATAGTTAAAAAAAAAGACCAATTTTGAGAACGGACCACCTGCAGAAGCTGGAAAGGAGGGTCGAGGCGTGGGTAAGCAAGGAGCAGAAGCCGGGCGAGCCCTGCTTGCCGGGGAGGTAGCGGAGGCTGTCCCGCCAGCCCGGGGTTGGTCTCGGCTTTGTGGCTCTGACATGCGAAAGCCCTCCGTTACCGCTCAGCTTGAAGGCCCTACAGCATGCATCCTACTGCACCGCACAGGCTGTGCCTTACCCCCGTCCACGAGCGTCGTGGCTGTCACTGATTCGGATGGAGACGCTTTCCTGCATCATTCGGGCTGTTGCTTCGTCCCTGAGCTGGCACCCACCGGGGAACCCTGCCAGCTCCCTCTCAATGGGCTTCGACTAATATCGGTTAGGCAGGCAATGAGAGTTGTGAGAAACCCCTGCCTTAGCGATCTTTCCTGCTCTCAGTTGTGTTCCTGGCTTTGTCCAGAGCCTGGCTGGGACACGAGGCTTTTAGAGAGAAGGTATAAAACGGGTGGAGGACAGCCTAGGCTCGGACTGACAAATCCTGCTGGCATTCAAACACAAATGCAGCCTTAAAACACTGGAAAAAAAAGAAATGCTGCCTGTTCTGAATCACAAAAGCGCAGCCCACTGGCACTTGGGCTGCTGCTGCATCTGCTCCCTTCCCTGCCCTGCCCAAGCACTCAGAACCCCGGGGACCGGTGGCTGCTCAGATGCTGTCCCGCAGCTTGGGGCACTGCCTCTGACCTCCCCATGTTATGCCCAGGTCCAGACCAGATCCTGCCCTGTTGCAAAGTGATGGCCGTGGCCCAGATCCCTCCTTTTCTGACTGGCTGCTCATTTTCCTACTGCAAAAATGTTGCTCATTTCTACACTGAGGCTGTTGGGGTGAGCAGAGGGCTGGGGCCCATGACAAGGACAGGCTTGCCTCCAGCTCAAACCTGCTGCAAACGTGGGCAATCCCCTCTGTCCTTTCTCTGCCCCCATACACCTTTGGGGCTCTGTTGTGGTGGAGAATTGCACTCAGGAGCTGGGCCTGAGGATGACTTACAAGTGCTTTTTCATTTCATTTTTGGAAGGAAACCCCCCCTGAGCAGCATCCCTGGCAGCAAGGGCAGCTGGCAGCAGGGCCATGGTCCCCTGCCCTTGGTCCGCCGCGCTTGCCTGGGCAATGAGCGCTGCACAGCGAAGCCAGAGGGTTCATGGAGAAACCTCAGCAGTTTTTTCCCTGTTTTTTCCCCCCTTTCTGTTTTAATGCCGCAGGAACTAAACACACCGTAAAGCCGCTGCCCACAGCCCGGCTGTTTCATCCAGGTAGCGCAGGCTGCAGTTTCAGCGGTGGGGGGTGGTGGAGGGGGGGGGGGGCGGCCAGCGATTAATGGGAGGAACCATTTGGTGACCACCTTGTGTGACCATCTGTAACAGATTACGGTGTCAGCGCTCGTAAAAGCCGGGATTCAATCAAGCGCCCGGCAGGTAGCGGGGGGGCCCCGCTGGCAGGGGCCGTGGTGCCGGGGTGCGGGCTGTGCCGGCTCCGGGCTGCCGCACTCCCCGGGCGGCAGCACGGCCACGGCGTCGAGCGTTTGAACTCCACTGTTTAATTTCCACGGACCTCCACGGGACCTTTAAACAAGCACGTACGTCCCCTCGGTTCCTGGAGCCCTTTCAAAGGCTCTGGGAAAACCACAAAGTGCCTTTTCTTCCTAGAGAGGACTAGTTTTTTTCCCCCCCTCCCTGACCCGATGCAGAATGAAGGGTGTTTGGAAACCCACTCTGCCATGGGACCCCTCCCAAGGCAGAGAGCTGGGGCAGACCCATGCGGAGATACTGGGTTGAAAAGGGCTTTAAGACTTCCATGCCGCTGTTTGAAATCGTCCTGTCTCTGTGGGCATCTGGAGTGTCCCAAAGGGGACAAGAAGGGAAGCGGGTGGATTACAGGCACCTTTGCAAAGGCTTGGTGATTTGGGGCTGTCGTTCCCAAAACTACCTTTTTCACCCTTTTTTGTCCAAAGCTGCCTTTTTCACTCCTTTCTGTCCCCACCTCTCTCGGGGTCAGGCATGAGGCACGCCTGGCCTTGGTGCAGTGAGGGCAAAGAGCAGCTCCAGGGCCACTCTGTACCCAAAGTCCTTGGCAAATCCCCCCCATCCAGGCATTAGGAAGAGGAAACAGGGAAAAAGTCTGGAAAGTGTTTAAACACAAGGAACATGCTGAGCCCATCTCACGCTCAGCTGAGCTCGGGGCTCCCTGCAGAGCTCACCCGAGGCGGGGAGCCGGCGGCGGGTGGGTGACAGCCCTGACACTGCCTCCCAAAATTCCTCCCCCCACCTCCAAGGCAGTAGGAAGGAAAAAAATTTCTACTTTCTTCTCCTGCAAAACTGTCCCACAGAAATGTTCTCTTCGTGGTCTCCCAGATCCCCCGCAGCCTCCGGAGGAGAGTTTCCAGCATCCGAGCGTGCGGCCCTGGGAGAAGGCAGCCAAAGCTCAGCCCCTACAAAGCGTAGCTGCCTAATTCTTCTTTTGGCTCTTACCTTACCTAGAAAAAGCTGAATAAACAAACAAAAACCGGGCAGGATCCAGGGAAAGGCCCATTATTAAAGTCAATCGCTGGACGGCTGTTTCTGATTTGGGGAAGGGAATGACCGGAGCTTTGCGGCAGAGGCCGGGACGGCTCATGGACTGATCAGCAGAGACAACACGGGTTTCCCACTGAAGATATCTGGGACTGTGGAAGGCCTTGGAAGATGTGTGCGTTTATCCTTGGCTGGACAAGAAGGGCAGCAGGTGCCGGCAGAGGCCTCGGTGAGCCGCTGTCAACAGGCAGTCCTGGTGAAAGCCTTCGTCCATTAACAGCTCGCCATAAGGAGAGGGGTTCACAAACAAGCTGCAGGTGTAGCTATTGTTTTTCCTGCTCTGGGCTATTGACACGAGCAATAATCTCAAATTAATCTTTAATCGGATGATGAACTGATAGCGTGGGGCTGGGGAGGTGCGAGTCTTCCCATGGAGACAAAGAGCATGGCAAATGTGGAGGGATGGAGCCCAGGAGACCTGGGGAAGGGATGCAAGGCTAGAGGATTAAAATAAAGACGATTTCTCCCTGCAGATGCAGGTGGCCTGGGTTGCAGCATCACCGCGGTCTCGCTGCTGGCTGCTCTCGCCTTCCCGAGGGCATCGCCTCTCCTCGGCCACGCTGCCTGCAAGTCCCTCCCTGCCTGCCCCCGTGCCGGCGGGGCGAGGGGCGATGCCCTCCCCAGGGCTGCGCTGTGCCCCGGCAAAGCATCAGCCACCTGCCAAAACAGCACGAGCGCGCGCCTTGCTGGCTCAAAACTCAGACTGTAAATCCTCCCGGCAGAGTCCGGCTTTCCCCTGGGGGAAGCGAGCACAAACGCCTTGTCCCGAGCGTGCAGGGAACCTGCACTCACCCCACAGGGTTGAGAAACAGCTTCCCGGGGCTGTCTCACCCTCCAGCTATTTATGTCCCCCACGCTAATGTCGTCGGTGGAAGGATGGGCAGTGCCCGCCTGGGCTCGCAGGGGTCTGAGAGACCGTGGAGGGATGGACAAGCCCGATGTTGGGGGTTAAATGGTTGTTTCTCCTCTCTCCTTCACAGCCGGTCCCGAAGATGGTGAAAGCTTTGGGGGTGGCCGGTGCTGCCGCCCCGGCAGAGGCAATCTCGTGTGTGGTGGGAGTGGGTGTCCGTCCCCGGGTGAGTGCAGCAGATGGGGGACACTGAGCTACCAGCCAGGAGCGGCCACGGAGCCCCTCCACGGAGACACCCTTGCTGGAGCCCCGAGCACTTCACAAACCGCTCCGTTAACAGCAGTGGGTTAAAAATGAAAGCCATTATACTTAATTTTTTCACCTGAGGATGAACACTTTGGCACAAGGGACACAAGCGCACGCACAGCAGCGACCCGTGTCCTCCCCACAATAAGAAGTGCAGGAGTTACCAGCCTGCGCCGACAGCTTTACAATAGCAATGCTGTGCTGTAACTTATTGGAGATCTGCCTAGAAAATCATCAGAAAGTATTTTAAATCCAGCATAACATACATATTTATGGATCACCTTCTGTTTTACTGGGCTCCCTGAAAGCAATGCGAGGCCTGTTTTACTTTTCTCAATAAAAAGGCTCACATTTCACATGCGAGGAGATTGGCGTCTCCCGAGCTAATTAATCCGGGTTCCCCTCCACCTCCGCATTTTCCACGCAGGGTTAGGCTGGCGACACTTTGTCTGTGGCCGCTCCGGGGAGGACGGTGCTGCACATTAAGCCTCCTTTGCCGGCGATGTGCTGGAGGCAGAGCGGGGCGAGGCGAGGAAGTGGCGGCGTGTCGAGGCACAGAGTCATGGCCCGTTATAAAGAGCTTCAAGGGCCTGCATTATGTCATTACTCAATTAGCCTGTTGGTAATAGCACTTCATTAGAGAGACAGTTCCTATTCACTGGCCCTAATCCACTTTCTAAAGGCAGGGCTGGAGCCATTGATCACTTTTCCCGCTTTCCCGATGAGGCAGAAAGCGGGTTTGGAGAGCGGCCCCACGGCTGACGGCGTGGGGGGAGCGATCCCACTGCTGCGGCTGGGGCAGCCCCCCACCACCCTAAAACCGAGACAGGGGTGGCAGCACCCAGCCCCATCAGCTCAGGGATATGGGGGGGTGCAGAGCACCTGCCCTTCCCACCGACCTCAGAAATCAGGCTGTTAACCAGGGAGCAAAGGAGTTTTGGTGTCAAACCATAGGTGACCGCAGCTGGGGATGTGACCCCTCCTCGCCTGGCCGGATGCGATGGGTGAGCCGGTGCCAGGGATGCTCTCGAGGGATGGGCTGCGGGGATGGGTACCGCCTGCCCAGCCTGTGCCTCCCTTCCATCCACAGTGGGGGCAGAAAGAAAACCTACTTTTTTTATTTATTTTTTCTTTTTTTTTTTTTCTTCTTTATCTCCCCCCGCCTCCTCCGCTCTGCGACATGCAGTGCTCGGTGGAAACTGCAGCGGGGTAGGAAGTGGCACGAGAGCCGCGCGCAGGAAACCGATGTGTGTCAGGAAAGGATGTCAGCGCCGGCGGTGGGACCAACAGCCGGTGCAGGAGCTGCCCCCACCCTGCCGGCGACTCGCCGATGAGAGGGGCAGGAAGCGAAATGGAGCCCTTCCTGCAATCGAGGTGGTGATAGAGCAAACCCAGAGGTGCAGGGAGCTCCCAGCCAGGGCAGAGGTGCCCAGCCGGGGTAGCACCATGGGGCTGGGAAGAGTTCCCTGTGTCCTGCCCACCCTGTTGGCTTCAAAGCCATTGGGCTCCTGCGCCCCGCAGGGACCTGGTCCTCCAAATCCCCCCACCAGACAGCCAGAGCACCCTCAGCTACGGCCCCGAGCGAGGGTGCCTCATCCTGCAGCAAACCCCCAGCGGGACCCCGGCCCGCAGGCACCTCGCCCACCCCACGTCCTCCTTCCCTGGGGCATCCGTCAGCCAGATGCCCCCTTCATGCCGTGCTGCCACAGGAGGAGCTGGGCCTGGGGGTTTTCCCTCCCCCATAAAAAATAACCATCGCTCAGACTTCAGAAAGATGCAACCTAAGCACAGAAGTTACTTGAGGTCAAAAGAAGTACTGGGGTAGGAAAGTTTAATTGCCCTGGTTACAGCAGCTACTCTCTGTGATCAATATCATCCAAATTTTCTCCCCCAAAACCTCACTTTATAGCAATAGTCTTCCATCGTCACTTCCACCAGGCTGGAGGGCAGCAACATGGGGCCCCATTTGCTGGAAAAATTAATAGTTATTAGTACTTGTGACTCAGGCGAGGACCTGAAGGCCAGTTTTTAAATGCAGACACTGTGGTAGATGGCAACTGGTTTCCCTCAAACAGTCTTCAGAGCATCACAGGAGCCAAAACAGCGGCTGGCATGTGCCTGAGGGACAGGGACCATGGTCCTTGCCGGCTGCAGGGGAGGAAGGGAAGGCTGGGGCGTCACACACCATCACCCATCGGAAAGTCCGAATATTCCACGATTTAAGCAAACACCTTGTTTTCATTCAAATCCTTTTGCCATTTCATAATACTGGCTACTTCCCTCCGAAAGGAAATAGCTGTCCCATAAATAAAGGAAGGTGGGAGGGAGCACGGGGGAGGCTGCGAGCGCAGGCGAGGCAGTTGCAGAAAGCTTTTCCCGGTGTGCTCCAGCTCGTGGCCGCAGGATGACATTGGTAAGCGGAAGAGCAGAGAGGGGCCGCAGCGCACACGCGTGCCAAGGAGCCGCTCGCACATGGTCACGCCTGGGGCACCCCCAGCCCTCCCCTTGTCACCCCCAGAGCATCCTCCCCGAAAGCATCCTCCCGGTCGGCCGAGGTGCTAAGAGCGGTCCCCACAGTGAGCCCCGTGCACCGAGCACCGAGCCTGGGTTTCTGGGTAGCCGGAGCTGTTTTCCCACTGCGGCAGGAGCCTTGGATGGAGGCACCTGGAAAATAAACTTGTGGCACTGAGCGAGGGCAGGTCGGCAGCGCAGGGAACAGCCGGGCAGGTATCGCATCCCGTCTCCGATGCTGACTCTGCATGCTCGGTGGTGGCACACCATCTCCACGTGCACTCCTTTCCACGCACAGTGGGGAATATCGTACCGCAGCTGCAGCTGTGAGGAGCTCTCTGAGCCTGGTGGCGGGGAGCAGGCGTGCCCAGCAGACAAGCCAAGACATGAGAAGGGGCACGGGGACCAGGACCCTCCTGGGGGACCCTCACCGGCAGCCCCATTGGGAGGCCTGGGACCCGCTGGCCCTGCGTACCTGCGGGTTGGGGCTCTGCCAGCTGCGGGTTTCTCTCTGCTGGCCTGGCCTCAGCACTGAGCCATTAATAGCCAGCGCTAGTTGTGTCGCTCCAGCCCGCAGCTCCTATTTTCTTTCAAAACCAAGCTGCGATGGGAATGAATTATCTCTCTTCATTTTCATTTTCCCTCTGTCTCTGCTGCTGGCAAATTAACAGCTTCCCTTGATGCCAAACGGTCTGCAGTTTATCTCCCGAAGCACGAGTTTCACTCCCAATCTGCACTGGGGAATCTTAAAGTAATTGCACAAAACTATTCTGAAAGCGATCCAGCAGCAAAGAAGTCAAATAAATAGGGACCATATGCACCACGCCAGTCAGAGGCGCCGCACAAAGATGCTCTCATTTGCAGTGCTCAGTCCCACCCCGAGCCGGCAGCGTGGCTCGCCTGCCCCACACACAGGGCTCTGATCTGGTACAAAAACTTTCTCCAGGGTTGGTTTGCAGTGCCCGAAGCTTACCGGGTTTGCAGACTGAATTTTGCATGCACACGGGTGTGGTTTTGCCCAGGGTTTAGCTGGCTCTTGGTGGAGGACAGAGAAGAGAGCCGGTTGCTAACCCCGGGAAATGCCACCAGCAGGAATTTAGACTGGCCTCTGGGTGCAACACAGCGGGGAGGATTTCCAGTGCACCACGAAGGACTCTTCATCAGGGCCTCATTTTCTGTTGGGCTGCGTGGGATCTTGCTGACATGGTCTCATTCTAGCTAAGGCGGAGACTCGAGCTTTCTCAGCTGTGCCAGCCTTGGATCTTTGCTTCTTGTGACCCATTTTCCCCCATTAAATGGGAGGGACACTGTGAGGTCTGTCAGCCCCCAGCCAAGTTCCTGGTGCTGGGTTGGGGGTGTGCTGCCAAGCAGGATCCGGCCCCAGCCCCGCACCACGAAGGTCTGCCATGGCCCTTGGTGGCTCTTCAAGGGAGGGTAGAGGCGGATGCAAAGCACCTCCTAAAGCAGAAGACACCAGGACCTTTGATCCCTGTGCAGCCCATCCCTGCCTGGTCATGGACACGCATTTTGGGTGCTCCCTTGGTCCCCGTTGGCGAGGCCAGCGCTGCCTCGCTGCTCGGTGCCGCTGGGGCCACCAGCCCTGTTCCTCCTCGGCCGGGAGAGGCGGCAGCCAAAAGGCTCATCCCGCGGCTGCCTTCACCTGGTCCCTGCTTTACATCAAGGAGCCCCAGCACAGATCAAAGCGCTCTGAGGTTTCCCTTGCGCAGCCCAAAGTGCTCTCAGAGGGTGACGCGCTGCTGTCAGCAGCCCCCGGCCGCGGGGACGGGGTTATCCCCCCCATCACACCCACCTCCTTCTCGCCGCTCCTCCCGCGGGCAGGCGGGTCTGCGGACCCTCAGCATCTCTTGGCACTGAGCTCCTGCACCGGCTGCCCACCGCGGTGCCTGGGTTTGCAGTGCTCCCCTGCCCCTTGCTAAGGCACCGGCCGGGTCTCCTCTTGCTCAGCATTGCCCGCGTTTGTCTGTGGATGGAGAGTGACAGCGCTTGGCACAGTAGTGGGGACTGCCACAGTGTGGGAGCTGGGGGGGGCGACGGTACGCGGCCCTCCTGGGGGGCATAAAGCGCTTGGACGCCTGTTATCACTGAGTGTCGGGGAAAAGACTGTGATTAGACAGAAAGAAGGAAAATAATAATGGCTAATGCTTCCAAAAGTAATTTGGGGAGCCTTAATTTAGAAAGCCAAAATTGAGCTCCCTTGAAGAGGCTGTTTTCCAGAGGCTTCTCCAAAACGTCTGGAGGAGCTATCCGTTGTTTGGCACCAGCAGCATTTACCATTTCTGAAAGCTGTGGCTGGGAACTACTAGTTAAGATGCCTGCCTGCCTGGCACTGGGGCTGCCCATCACGAAGCGGTGAGGAGTCCTCTCGCAAAACCCTCCGGCGGTCGGATGGGTCAGCCTGTGCCAGCAATACCGGGCTAGCATTACCCCAGGCTTGGGATGTTACCACGAGCGAGGTTTCTGAAAATAGTCCCTGGCACGCCTCCACGCTGCCGGGCCAGGCCAAGCATCTCTGAGACTGGCTTCCAGCTTCCCCATAACCCCAGTGGGAAGAGGAGCCTCTCTCCCTCCACGCTGCACTGGCCCCCTTCTGCCCCGCTTGCCCCTGCCTGGGGCAGAGCCCCCCGTCCCCCCGCTGCCGCCCAGCCCCGCAGCTCTCCCGACGGCCGCGCTGAAGGCAGCCTGCGTACATAAAATTAGCACCCTCGCAGGAGGCTGCGAGGGGAAACCTGCCCTGGGCGGCCGCAATGGAAAGCAGATGCTCTATGATTAAGCCCACATGCGCAGGGCAGCACCGTCCTCCGAGCAGGGCTGCGGTGCCCGGGCCGGGGGACGGAGGGCACACGTTGGAGCAAAGGTTTGGGCAGGGATGGATCGGGCTGCGAGCTGGCGGAGGGGCTGGATGCAGCCTGGCTTCTGCCAGCCAGGACTGGGGAGGGCTAGCAGGATGGAGCCAGGGGAGCTGCTTCTGTGTCCTCCATAAGTGATGTTCAGGGTGGAAATGGTCTTAGGAACAAGTGCAGCTCCCCTGATGGCAATGCCCCACGCTTGCAGGAGCCCAGCTCAACTTTTTGGCTCCATCAGGCCAAGAGGACTGTGTGAGACGAGGTTTGGGCCGGGGAGCTGCGTCCCGATGGCGTGCACTGCCAGGGATGAAGCCCTGGAGGCCAGGAGGGTGAGGAGAGCCCTCCCCAGCGCAACTCCAGCACAGCACCCCCAGCACTAATGCCATTTGCAGCCCGCTTGGAGGAACAAGTGTCCGGCTCCAGCCAGCAGCTCGACTCCCCAAACCTTCCCCCTCCACGGGTCACCGAAACGCCGAATCTCTTCTCCGCAGAAAGGGATGCAGCGGAGTTTCAAAGTCCAGGGGCCGGTGACCCCGGCCGGGCCTCTTCTGCATGGCGCAGAGGGAAGATGCGGGTTTGCCGCCTGCAGTCAAAAGCCCGGCAGGAACAAGCCATGTAACCTGAGAGCGATTTTCTTGATAAGATCTAGGCAAAGGAGGGGGGGGGAGTTTGTAAGGTCAGGTCGCAGGGGGCTCGCTGACCCCTCTGAACACCAGCCCAGGACCCCAGCACCAGTGGGCGAGCGAGGATGCTCACCGGTGTTGCCGGCTTCGTTTCTTCTTGTTTTCTTCCCTTTCATGGTTTTGTCTCTGAAGGGGGGAAGTCCCCACTTATCTCCTGCTTTCTCCAGTCTCCCCAGTGTGGTTTCTCCAGCCTCGCAATAAGGGATGGCCATTTCTGTTTCTTCTCAAGGCATTTTTCCACCCACCCTCTCTGGCCCTGGTGGGAATTGTCAGCTTCGAGATAACAAGAAGGATGAATTGTTCCTACAGGATGTTGCATGAAGCCCAAGTGCTATTTGCAGGCAATTTTAATAAGTAATAATAAGGAGAGAGAACTCCAAAGGAAGTAACCTGGTACAGCAGACAAGGCAGATTTATCAAGGCAGGGAGGAAATACTCCCCAGAAATGAATCTGGCATGAGTTCCTGCACACCAGTCCCACGATCCTGTCTGCCACCACAGGCAACTCTTATCTGAAACAGTCCAGTGTTTAAAATAGACTGGAAAATAAATAGTCTTCCAGCGCGACTGATCCTCCAGAGCCTGCAGTTCATCCCAGCAGCATTTACAGTTTTCTCTGGAGTGTTTCCGACATGTACTTCAAGGCCTTCCAACTCTTTTCTCCTCCCCTGCTTGTGACATTAATGAACCTTAAGGGATTCTTAAAGCACGTTTTATGTGGATGTATTTTTAAGCAGGAGAAGGAGAGAGTGGTTCCCAGCCCTCCGTGCCTGGGGTGGACAGAGAGTCACTTTGCGAGGCGCACTCCAAACAGGAATCCATCAAACGCCAGGGCTAAGTGTTGCTGCGGCAGCTCTGCTAGCCGTGAAGTTGTTTAATGTTCATTGTTCGCAGCTGTGTCACCCTAATAGAGTATTTTATTGTTTTTCCAGTTGTACTTAAAACCATCATTCATTATCCTGCCCAGCCAGCGAGTGCCTCACCTTTAATTGATGACACCAGACAAAACGCCTGGTCAAAGTTTCCAGTGTCTCCACCACAACAGGGACGGGCTCCTTGCCACCCCAGACCCTGCCAGCACGGTTCAGCCCCAGCGGGTGACCTGGAGGGCGAGGGGGACATGGCCACCGGGAGCTCCGGTCCCCCACGGTGCGGCTCCCGGGGGAGCAGGGGCCGCTGCAGCGGACCCTGCACGGAGCAGTGGTTGTACCTGGGCTGGGGCACCAGCTTGGTGCAGAAACCCTTAGGAGAGAGCAGACACCCCGAGGTGCCAGGGATGCTGCAAGCCACCCACCGGGCTACGACAAGGACAAGCCTGGGTGGCAGCAAAGCCTGTGGGGCCATCCCTGCCCGCCTGGAGAGCAGGGCACCCATGGCCATCGCCTTGCCCTAATTGAATCAGCCCTGACCGGGACCTCTTATCGCAGGCAGAGGCAGAGGTGAGGTCCAAACAGCCCCAGCGCCGCACATCCCACTGCGCCCAGCTCCAGCATCAGTGTCAGCTCCCATAGGTACATCCCAAAATGCACCAGCAGAGCCATCTCCCCTCATTGTCCCCGCACGCTGGGCTGGCCCGTCCCCTGTCCTGCCCCGAGCCACCCCGACGCCCACCCGCCCACAGGCCTTTACGTGACGTACGCGTACGACAACTAATTGCAGTGACTAAATTTTTTTTGCTGGGAAACAGCCCTTTTCGCAGGCAGGGAAGTCTCTCTGCTCTGTGTAAGTCCTGACAGACTCTCTACAGTAGTTAAAAGGGATGGCATTAAAGAAAAAGAACTTAAACAACCCCAAAGTGAAGGGCCTGTAATTTATTTACTCCCCCCAATGAATGCTGGTTGCAAATCACTCTGTATAAAAATAACTCCTTTCTCCAACTTTTGATCTCTGATATTCCTGTATTTCCCTGGGGAAAATGTAAATCTATGAACTTATTACTAATGTTTCCTGTCCCTGACAGTGGAGCCAGTTGATATTTTACTTGAGAAGCTGGAGAGAAAAAAAAAAGCAGCATAAACTTAATGACTGCGGACTGTTTCCAATCTTAGTTTCACTTTTCAGATGGAGAGTTTCCATCTTACAACAGGGAGAGGGAGATTTTTAAATAAAACATGATTTAACTTTAGCCAAACTTCCTCCTAGTGTTTACGCTTTTGGCTCGGGGCTTGATCCATTTAAAGCTGGTTCCTTTTGAAGCGGCCCCGGCTCATCACCGCGCACCGACACGACGGCTTGGAAATTGTCTGTTCCACTTCTGGATCTGAATTCCCCAGCCTCTGCCTGCCTCATTGCCCCGTCTTGGGGAACGGCTCCTGGCTCCTGCTCACCAGTGCAGGCAGCGGGCAGCAGGCAGGAGCGGGTGATGGTGGTGCGGTGGCACCTTGCACTAGCTGGACATCACCTCGGCACCGCTGTGGGCACCCGGCTTGGCCATATAAAGTGTGGCCGTATAAAGCAGCTCCATGTCACCGCTGTCCCTGACCATGGTCATTTTGTAGCCCCAAAGCCACGTCCAGGAGCGGCCGGTGGGGAGGTGCGGGGCAGGAGCTCAGGGGTCCAAAAAATGTTTGGGAAGTTTCCAAATTGTCTCATTTTGGTGTGTTCCTCCCCAAAACTAAACACGTTTCTAGTTCACAACAGGCTTCGCTTGGAAATGTAAGCTCTTTAGTGGGAGGCTTTGTTCAGCCTGCTGTGCTCCTGACCAGGTACAGCGCAATCTCTGTGAGGTTTTTCAGGTTTTTCCCTATTTCAGAATAGAAAAAAGAAAAATCCCCCAGAAAATCTCAGAGCTCAGGAAGATCATTTCCTGGCAGCACCGGCGCTGGGAAGATGGCTGCACGCAGGCAGCCCAAGCCTGGCTCTGTGAAAATGGCTTCTTCGGCTTCTCCCTCCTGGCTTGGGCTCTTCTCCCCATCCCGCAGAGCCCTGGCAGAGCCGGGAGCCCTCCGTGTCCTGGGATGGCTGGCGGCAGAGGGGAACATCAGCTCCTCTCCTCCGTGCTCTGCCCGCACCTGCGGTCCCCTGCCCTTTGGAGCTGCCCGTCCCTGCCCCGCTCAGTCCCCCTGGCACCCACTCGGGGCTGGGTGCTGGGGGTGCCGGGGGGTGCAAGGCAGATGGGTGAAGCAGAGGCAGCCCGGCCCCACGGCCGCTGGCCGGAGCGAGCAGCAGACCTGACGCCAGGCGTGGAAGCCGGCTCCCGCAGGAGCAATTCAGGCGCTGTTTTAACGTCAGCCAAAACACAGGGAATAAAAGGAACTTTAATGGGGTCTAAGTTGAGCTGTGCACCCTGGAGGATTCCTGGCTGCCTCTGTTCGTGTCAGATAAATAGCCCTGTGACTGCAGTAATGTTTAACATCCCCTCTCATTATCTCGCTGGCATCCCCGGGCTCCTGCAGGGATTGCAGCCAGGCCCCAGCCACATCTTCCCCCCCCAGTCCTCATCCCGCTAGCTGGGCTGCAGCAGCACTTAAGAGCATTTTTGAAATGCAGCCTGATCCAGGGCTTAGGAGGAGAGGCTATGAGCTGAGCTCAGCGCTGGTCCCGCTGCAGGGCAAGAGCCCCAGGTCTTCTCCTGCCACTAGGAGAGCCCCCGTGCCCTGTCCCCGGGGCCAGCCCTCTCCCGGTGGTGCCGGCTGGCCAGGCAGACTTGATGTTGGCCTCAGTCCCCTCCTTGCCTCAGTTTCCCCATCGGTAGTACAGCCTTAGTGAACCTGACTATTTTTTTCTAAAGAGGTTTGAAGTTTAAGGCTGAAAAAAAAAAAAGCATCTTATACACAGGTGGTCAAAGTACTATCATTATTAATAATTAATACTTATTAAGCCTAATAAGCATCATGAGCCATTCCAGCATCCCAAAGGGTCTGTTGGAAAGAAGGGTCCTTATGTCCCGTGTCCCACATCCCACATCCCGTGTCCCTGCCCCAGCGGGTGCTGCTGGCCGTCCCCCTTGCAGGCTTTTGCCCAGCACCTCCCTTTCTGCGGGGAAGGGTTTGATTTTTCTAAGAGGGAGGCCTGGAGAGAAATACCACCTTTGGAAATGACCCTGGGTCCAGCGCGGGTGCCTGCCGCCCCGCTCTGCCGGCGGGTCAGAACAAGGGAGGATTGAGCCGTGCAACCTGCCGGCCCTTAAAGGGCTGCTTGTGCCGGGGACCACCGGCACTGCTGTGCTGGGGGGGGACCATCCCCCCACTGCCACCGCAGCAGAGGAGCCGTCTCCAGCTAACCGCACATTCCTTGCCCTCCTGGCCGACCCGTCCGGCCCTCGCCTCCCCTCGGCCGGCTGATCCCTGCCACCGCTCCTCAGGGATACTGAGCATCTCCTTCTGCAAGAGGGGCTTGGGGAGAGGACCCGTGTGGCTCCCGGGGATGTGTGTGTGTGGGGGGTCTTGCCCAGGCAGCTGAAGATGTGAATGCACAAATGCTTTCTCAGGGTGCCCTCTCGTTCGCCCCCAGCTCAAGGGGGGACCCAGGACTACAGAAGCAGGTGAAAACATCACTGAACTGACCCCATTGCCTGGATTGTCCCCACAGGGTTTGGATAAGCCATGACATGCCCCTCCCAGGCAGGGCGACCCTCGCACAGACCCCGTGGTGCCCCTGGGAAAAGGGTAGAGGAGCTGGGACAGGGTCCCCAGGCAGTGGCTGTGGGTCCAAAGCTCAGCTCCCACCAAGCTCATCCCACAGGGGCATTCAGGGCGGGGGGACATCCAGGCTTCAGGGCTGTGGCAGCTTGTCTTCAGCATCTGTCCCAGTGGCCAGTGTCTCCTGAGACCCCAAAATGTGCCAGTCATCCTGGGGAAGAGGGATGGCTCTGGGTTATGTGGCTGCCCAGGCTCTGGGGTCCCTCTTTGCCCCCTCCACCCCCATAAACTCAACTCTGAGCTGTTTTTCGGCACCGCAGGCTCATCATGTTGCACCGACCACTAACGTGAGGCTGTGCAGGTCCAGGGTTTTCAAACAAGCAGGGCGTTTTCCACCATCTCCCCTCACCTTTTCCAATACCTCCCTCCCAATAACGCTCCATTTTCCTCCCTTTCCAGACTGGGCTCGGGGAGTGGGGCAGGCTCCATAGGTGTGCTAACGGAGACAGCCATCCCACCACATTTTCGGGCATGTTAGGAGATGGGTGGAAATACCATGCTTTTATTTGCATTTCCCTTTGTCGTAACTACAGCTCAGCAGGAACCCGATGCCCAGCTGCGAAGCCTCCCTGTGTGGTCAGCACCACAGCGGGGTCCGGCAGCACCCACGGCCATCCCTCACCAGCTGCATTGCTCTGTCTGAATTATTCCATTGCTGGGGGCAATGGAAACCCAGTGCTTCTCTCACCTCTCAAGCGTGAACAGCCAAGTGTGTCTCAGAACAACCCTACAACTCCCAGGGCTGCTTTCAAGACAACTATTTCACTGTGGAGACCCACGGCAAACGAGCAATTAGGCTGCCAGTGCAAAGTTTCCAGGATCCCACCGTCCGTGTGTCGATCTGTCGTGCCCACAGCTGTAACATCTGTCCTCTAACGCCCGGCAGCAGGGTGGGAGCACGCAGAGCAGCGTGGGGCTCTCACCTGCAGTCCCATCCTTCTGGGAGAAGCCCTTTTTTTGTCCTCCCGGTCTATCCTTCCTCCATCCAATTTCAGGCCGAGTGTTACCCACCAGCTGCCCCGTTGGGGCTGCGCTGTCGGGATCGCTGCGAGTGGAGCCAGCCCTTCTCCGGCACAGCCAGGGCAGGACGCCAGCACGGCTGATTCCCCGACAGCGGTGGAGGTGACAGTGGGTGCCACTGAGTCAGAGGCTGCTCTGGTCCCTCGTGGGACCCCCCATGTTCAGGGGAGCTCGTCGATACTTTTCACCCTCTCGGCAAGTCCCTAGGTAGCTTCCTGGCACTTGGGGGCAGGATTAGGTCTCAGCGCTTGCCAACTAGCAAATGTCCTTATTGTCACCTCGGTGGGGACGCGGGGCCAGGCTGGCACTTGGGGTGTGGTGCTGGGGGGGGGCTGCCTGACCCCAGGTCTGCCTACAGCCTGCCTGCCTGGTTCGCTTCTCCTTTTGGGCATTTAACACCGTCTGGAAGCTGCGTTGGGGGGGAAAAAGGAGACAGACAGACGGACGGGAGCTGCTCTGATGTAAAACAGAGACAGGGAAGCGAGAGCGGAGCCTGCGAACACCCCGGTGAGCAGCCCAGCGCCGGGGACAGGGCGAGAAGCACGTTTGTGTCATTACTCATGGAGAAGCTGGCAGGGAGGCGTGCGGAGAGGGCCAGATCCCTGCTGTTAAAGCACTGCTGACTTCGCACAGGCGTATCAGGAGGGAGTGCAGCCCAACCACTGTGCCAGGATCCGGCCTCTTCCTGCCGCGGGAAGAGCAAAGCGAGCTCAAAGTGCGGAGCCAGGGATGCTCCATGGCCCCGGGGCTGGTGTGGGGTCGGACCTGCTGTGGGGTCGGACCTGCTGTGAGGATGCGTCGCGGCATCTCTGGCCGAAGGGAGAGACAAGGAGACGGGCAGGCTGGCCCCATGCCGTGGAGGACAGCCCTGCCAGACCCACGCCAGGACCCGTGGCTCCACACAACCCCTGCCCCACGCCGGCCAAGCTTTCCTCCACTGGTTTTACATACCTAAATAGGGCAAAGAAAGAGAAGGAAGAACCCAGGGGAGGAAACAGCCCATCCCCAGCAGCCCTCAGCACACGTTTCCTCTGCCGAGCAGCCGGGAAGGGCTCGGGTGGATGGAAGGGCTGTCTCCATGCCAAGTCCTGGAGCTCCAGCTCCTGGTCCTGTTTTCTAGCAGGGAGACCACACCTTGGCACACGGTGATGCATGAAGCACATCGGCTCCCCAGGGCTACCAGCACCCCTTTTACCGTCTCTGCCTGGATCTGCAGATAACCATGCAGGCCCCTCTTCCAAGGACACCGGGCTGTGATACAACTGCTCACAGGCTCATCCCCCTGCCCTTTGCAGACTGGAGTTCCCTCTGAGGCCACAAAATGAGCCAGGAGTTGCATCGCATGGGTTTGGGAAGAAGGTGTGGTTTCCCCAGGTGGCATGTACCAGCAGCCCAGCGAGCAGGGAGGCAGCTGGCATGCCGTGCCCTCGCAGGGGAACGCGTGGCTGCTGAGGAACAAGAGCTAAAATTCCCCTCCTGGCTCCTGGCAGGAGGGCACTGCGGTAAGCGGGACTGGGAAGGAGCACCATGGGCGCACACGGGGTGGGACAGAGCCGCACAAGGCACCCTGCCTGTGGCTGGGACTTTCCCAAATTGCCGAGGGGGCTGGCTCCAGAGCCCAGGTGTGGCTGTGGGGAGGTGACCCTGGTGCACGGCAGCAGGTCGGGGAGGTGCCGGGGGAGGCTGGTGCCACGCTTGCCAGCGGCAGGGAGGGAAGCCCTGGCACCCACTCCCGGGGATCAGCCCGGCCCAGATGCTCAGTGCTGGGCATTTGGAGACAGCCCAAAGCTTTGCTTTTGTGCGTGTTTGTAGCCCGGGCAGAGGTCAGCTTGGAACCAAAACCCAAAAGCTTTGAGGATGCTTGTGGATGAATCCTCGGTGGACTTTATAGCCCAACTCCACCTGCCAAGACCATCTCAAGAACCACCATAGCCTGGGGTCAGTTTTTACCTTCCCCCCCACTGGTTAGTTGATACACAGCATGAGTGACCCCAAGCAGCCCTGCAAAACCTGAGCTAGCTCCTGTCAGGTCCTCAAGACAGCCTTGGAGAATGGATCACTCTTTGAATTAACACCGTTAAATTGTCCCAGGTAATTCTTGGACAAATCTAAACCCTCTTTTTGTGAAAGTGTAGAGATTGCTGCCTTAATTAGCAATCCAAATCACACCTCAGGACCAGCTCAGTGTTGCAGCTCTGTGCGAAGAGCATCATGGGGTAACCCAGGACGGTGCTGCACCAGCCCCATGTCAGATGGATGCTGTCTGCTGCAGCCGTCGAAGCACAGACCAGCAAAGGCAAGTGCCACCCACAGTGACAGCGGCAGCAACGGCTCCAGCAGAGCCCTGCCGGTGCCCACACCAATGCTTTACGCCAGGACGGGGCAGCAGCGCAGCTGCGGGTTGCAACTTGTGGCAGGCAGAGGTAGGGGGGGCATGCGGCGAAGCCCCCGCAGCCTTCCCCAACGCATCCCTCTGCCCAGGCATGAAGGGTGACAATTTGTGAATGAGCCTGAGCTCAGGTTAGGCAGGAGGGAGGGAATCATTCCGGAGTCACCCATGGGCTGCCCAAAGTGGGGCCGGGCAGGGACATGTGGGTCGCCCTGTGCCGGCGCTCGGGTCCCCGCCTGCACCCGCTGCCTCTTCGCCCTGGCTCTTTCTCACCCTGTGAATAACCCCGGGAGCTGCTGCAGCAGGAGTGAAGGAGCTGGGGTTCGGTGGGAGGTGGCTGCGCAGCCTGGGCTGGGGCAGCTAACGCAAGCCGAGGCTTTTTGCTGGTACATTAGTTCCTTGGAGAACTCATCGCTTCACAGGCATCCCCCTCATCAATCCCCGACGGGACACAGGGAACCACAAGTCTCCTGAGAGATTCGCATTTCCCCCAAAATAAAATGCCACCCATGTAGGAGGAGCTGGGAGCAGCGGGTGAGCGGGGACCCCCTCTGTACCCCACGATCCGGCCGGGGCACAGCCCTCGCCCCGCGGGGAGCACAGACCCTGCTGGGGAGGGGGCAGGCGATGGAGCCGCAACGCTGACATTAGCCGGAGAGCTGGAAACTTTTCTACATACCAGTGTTAGCAGGAATGTTATTTACTGAGCGAGGGAGAGGTCTGAGAGAGGAGAAAGCCTCTCGCCCAGCTCTTCCCCATGTATGGATGTGGACCGGCGTTACTCAGCAGGATATGGCACAGACAGAGGCACCGGCGCGGCGGGATGGTTCTCCTCGGAGGAAGCTGGACGCGGGACGGGGGGCACCTCCCTGCACCCCTGAGCAGCCAGCTGGGCTTTGCAGGGCAGAAAAGCACCGTTCACCCCCCCTGCGAGCGACGGCTTGCCCCGAGCTGTGCCGGGTCACTCCCCGGGACCCCCACGGCCACCCGCCCCGGCTCAGTCAGGTTTTGTAGAAGTGGGGGGACACAGGTGGGACACGGCCACCAGCACGTGGCCCTGGGGACGTGTCAGGGCACAGGGAGGCTGCCTTCCCGGGGGGCAGAAGGAGCGGAGCATCACACTGAAAAGAAACTCAAACCCGCCTTTTCCCTTAATAAGCCTCCTTACAGCTCAAAGCAAATATTTTTATAAAAAAGTGGGATTTCACTTCCCATTTGTATTTCTGACGTTTGGTGAAAGCTGACAGCGAACATTTTCAGAGAAACGCTCCCAAACTTGTGGATTTTTCCCACCCCCCCATGGCTCCGGGGAAGCCCATCCACGTCCCTTTTGCCACCCAGGGCTGCCCGTGGGTGGGGGGACGCCCACCACCCCCCCCGGCCTCCTGGCTCCCGCTCCGGATAATTATTGGTCATAGAGGGGGTGGATTTTCCTGAGTCACAGGCACATCCGAAGGCCCTGCTCTTCTCCCTGAGGACTTCAAAGACTTGGCAAACATAAATAGGTGCAGCCCCAGAGTTAAGTCAATAGAGCCTCCTCTGCCGGGGGGACGTGGGGGGTGCAGGTCCCAGCCGCCTCAAAAGCACCCAGGGTTGCCGGTGTCCACCGTGCAAGACCAAGAGGTTAGACAGAGGCTCTTTTCTCCCGCATCCAAATCCTGTGCTATTTCGCCCCGTTGGACACTCTCACCGCTCCCCCTGCACCCTCATCCCTCGGCTGCTGATATTCCTGGGAGCAGCCCCAGCCGGCACCGGGAGCGGATGGGAAGGGAGAAGCGGTGGGGATTATTCCTGAGCAGGAGGCATTTTGAGGGTGGCTGAGCAGATGCGAGCATGTTTCCCAGCGGTGACTGGCCAGGGAAGTTCACAGCATGACTCATGCGCTTTCCCAAGTCCCTGAATCACGGCATTGTGCTGAGAAATCAGAAACGCACCGTCACCCTCCCATCACGGCAACGTCCCTCGGAGCCCTGCAGCTCAGGCCCGAGAGAAGCGATCTGGGGAGAAAAGAAGTAGCTTCTCCTGGAGCAAATGCCTCCTCCGAGGGCTGGGCTTGGTGCTGAGCCGCTGATATGCTTTGGCAGATCGGAGGCCCCAGAGCTCTCAAGCAGCTACTTTAAAACACCTCTCTTTTCCTTGGCATCCTGGGAAGCAAACAAATTGCACAGGAGGGCATGCATACGTGTGCTCCCTCAGCAAACAAGATGGGAAAAAAAAAAAAAAAGAAACCAAGAGGAGCTTTTTCCCGGCGCCCCTCCGCCAGTACCACACCTCTCCCCGCACGCCGAGTACACAGTTTATTTTCCTTCCCATTAAAGTCTCCCCACCAGCCTGGCTCTGGGAAACTCAATTTATGCTCAGAGCTCTGGGTATATTATTCCTAGCGGGAACAGAGAAGGGCAGTCAGCGCGGAGGCGGCTTAGGCAGCCGAACAAGCCGGTCTTTGGTTTCTCGCCGGCAGCGCCGTGCGGGGACGGGAAGTCCCCGTGCAGACAGAAAGTCTGCAGCACGGCCGTGGCGGCCGCCCCGTGCCACCGCGGGGCCGGGGCCAGGGCGACGACGATGGGAGGGTTTTGGGGGGGCTGCAGCCCTGATGGGGTAGAGGGAGGGATAGGGCTGGAACCTCAGGTCAGCGCGTGGCCCCAGCCGGAGCAATGGGCAACTCCCATGCATCCCGGGATAACAGCCCGTTTGGGTTCTCCGTGCCACCGGGCAGGCACGCCCAACTCCACGGTACCGAGCCACCTTCTGCCAACCGGGCACAGCGTGCCACGGCTATAAAACTGGGAGGTTTAAAGGGTGGTGGGAGGAGGGGAAGGCTCTGGGTTTTGTCCCCACCAGCCCTCTCCAGCCCCTGCCCCATGGGCTCCAAGCAGCCTCGTCCCACAGCCCGTCCCCAGCAAACACCCCAGGGGCACGTAAGATGAGGCAGGATGAACAGGGCAGATCTGCACATGGGGCATTCTCAGGGCTCTCCCAGGTGTTTTCCAGCTGTTTCGCTGTACCTGAGCAGGGCTGGTGCGATGGAGAGAAAAGCCGTGCCTGTGCCTCTGCCGCAGCATCCCACCCTGCCTCCGCCACCTCCTTCTACCCGCTCCTCTTCTAGACCCTTTTTATGTGACCTCAGACGAGTTACCCCCCAAGTGTCTGGCGTGAGCAGGAGGTGACCTGCCATCCCCACAGCTGGTTTTTCCCCTGCTTTGCAGGGTTACAATAGCTCCTTGTTCCTCTGTACGCCCCACTCCTCTCCCGTATCACATCCTACACAACCGCTTTGCGGTGACCTCATCTTTCTTTTTTTCCATGCCTCCTGCTGAAACCAAGGCCCCGCTGCTGTGTCCCAGCCTCTGCCCCCCACCGTCTCCTGGGGGTGCTGGAGGGGACGGGGGTCGCCGAGAGCCGGCCATCCCCCCTTGCCCCAGCACCCACCGGGTAGGACTGGTGTCCAGGGACCCGCGCAACTGGAACTTGCAACCTGTGAAGGTTTGCAGTTGTGACTAAAGGGCCATCTGTGAAATCCATTTGCAGCTTTTTCCTGGATTTTTAACCCCTTTATCCCCGCCTAGCCTCCGTCTGTCCTGTGATGCTGAGCAGCCCCCCCATCTCCTGCCTTTCCTCCGGGGCACGCGGTGACTCCATAGGGTGCAGCCCCATGAGGGACTTCACCCCGGACGTGTGTGTGGTATCAGACACCTCTTCAGTTTCACACACCATAAATGTCTTGGAAACTCATGCACCAAGGCTGCTCAGTGGCCCTGCACACAGGGCGTCTCTTGCCCAGGCAGTTTAGGACAACCTGGCATCTCTGGCTGGGCAGCATTATTTTGGCTTGGCAACGTGTGCCATTTCCAGGGCGCAAAGTTTTTTCTTCTTGGGACTTTTCCTGTGCCCTCTCCCCCTCCCAGCTCTTTCATGTGGTGTTCACAGGAGCCTGGCTTGCATGAAGCTGGAGGAAATCACCACAGGCTTTCCTCCCCCAGGCCTGGGACCTTCACATGTGGCTGGGGCTGTGGTTAGCCAGAAGAAAACATTTGTGGTAGCCAAGGGCTGGTGAGAAACCAAGAGAGCTGTCCACTCCTCCTGGCCGCACTCATCCAGCCCAGGGCGCCGAGGTAAGGGACCGCCTGGCCGTGGTGGGTGCCAGGAGCGGAGCAGGGCTGGATTTCTCCTGCCTTACGCCCACGTCCAGCCTACAGACTGGGCTGAGCATCAGGGAGAGGGACGAGCCTCCCCTTGGGTGCCACCCACCCCATTTCTGCATGCCCAGAGGAGCCCCCCTCGGTGGCACGGGCACCCCAGGGTGCCATGCTCCCTGTCATTGACAGTGCCTCTGGCAGGGGGGGACACATTTAAGCACAGTGACCCTTTAGCAGGTGTTCTAGAGCTTGATTGCTCATACCCTGGCACAGGAGCAGCTGAAAGCCATCTGCCTTTGAGCTTCCCACTGAAATAAGACCTTCCTCTGGCTCTGCCCCTGTTGGGCATCACCTGGGGAGGGAAGGTCTTGGCTGTCCCAAGGGCAGGAGCACTACCCCAAGGACCATGCTTCAGCTCTGCAGCATGGGCAGCAAGGTGTCTCCAGGGAGATGCTTCATGAAAACCACTTCCAACCCCTGTGCTGGTGAGCCACAAACATGGTGCTGTTGCAAGGTGTAGGGCTGTCCCCGTGTCAGCATGGGATGCAAATACAGGGTCTCTCCTGTGCCCCCCCTCGTTAAGGGACACCCATTAATACCCGCATCTTCAAGTCAACTATGAAGATACACTTGAGTGAGCACAAAGGAGGAGCCAGCTCCATTTAAGGCTTTCCTATTTAAAACCAGGAGGCCTTCGGATCCACACGGGCAGTGAGGGGGTTCATCTGTGACCCCCACTGTTTGCTTTTCAGATGGTGCTTGCCTCATTGCCCGCTGGTGCAGTGGGAAGCTGGGAGAGATGTTTTGCTGCGGGTGTAAGCCTTGGAGCGGGGCAGCACATGTCTGCATGCATCAGCATGAGCTCACGTCTGCTGGCAGCGCCGCAGCCTGAAGAGCCTTAAGTAGGTGTTGAAAATTGGGAGTTTCTTTCAAGAAGCTCTCAGGGTGGGAGGTACCGCGTGGCTCAACGGTGATTGATAGCGTGCGACTAGCTCGTGGCTGGGCATCGCCACTCCTGGCCGTGAAGACCCCGATTCTGGCAGCGTGGGGGGATGGAGGTTCTGGGGGGGCATGGCCAAGCCCTGCTTACCCCCATGCACGTGGCTGGGCATGAGGCCGCTGAAATGCTCCTCTGGCCCTCACCACCCAGACGCGGGGCAGGGGAGGAGAAGGGAGAGGTGCCTCTGCACCGGACTGTGGTTGACGGGGACTCATGGCTGACTGCACGCCCTGTGGGAGGTGGACACGTGCCGTAGCAGAGCACAAGAGCCTTCCCACAGTGTCATCCTGCAACCGCAGCAAACAATCGTGATTTACCCTGATAAATAGCAGAGTGAGGAAAGCGCGCCAGCCGCTTCGCAGCCCCTTGGTCAGGCCAGAACTTGTCCTCTGGATGGATGCACGTGGCTTTGTGGGTCCCCATGGCACTGGTTCAGCTGCTCCCTGAGGGCTCCCCCCAAATATTTAATACAAGAAGCACAACTGGACCCTTCCTATGCTTTGCTGCCTCAGCAAGTGCCTGCCCGAAAGGATGGCCAGGTTTCCCTGTGAGGGTGAGGGTTTGGGTTGGACAGGGATGTTGTGGTTAACATCGTCCCCAGGGAGGTGGCAGGGACCCCTGCTCAGCCCAGCCGGCTGCAGACCCTCACCTGGGGCTTGGATCGGAGCCAGGTGGGGCAGAAAGCAAAGGGCGAGAAATGCACGGTGCAGAGCCCGTGTGAGATTTGGTGCGCAGCAGGGTCAGACCTTCCGCTGGGCATTTTACAGAGTGATTCCCACATCTAGCCGGCTGCTCCAGGTGCGGGTCCTGCGACACTGGGGGGATCATGGTTTGCAGGGTGGCGGGATCCCCTGCCCTTGCAGGCTGCTGGGAAGGCTGAGAATGCCAAGGGCGAGTCATTCCCCGTGCCGGGCCAAGCCTTGGGATTTCTGGGCTGTTTTCCATGTGTCTCTGAATGCTGGAGCTGTTGGCTTGTAGCACGACAGCACAGGCTGTTCCCCCAGCCTCGGCGCCTGGCTGCAGCCCGGAGTGCTCGACAGCCAAGAGCAATCCCCATCCCCATCCCTCGCTGCGCGCCACCACTAAGCCCCAAAATATGCCGATAACAGCCACTTGTGCAAGACGCCGCTTGTATTAGCCTGCCTGGAGATTAGGTAACCCTGTCCCGAGACCTTGAAGCAGGTGCTCTGGCTGAGCCCGTGCCCCACGGGCAGGACTCCCTGCTCCCCCCAGGCACGCCAGCCCAGGGTTGTGACTTTGAGCTCTGTCCTGGTTTTGGCTGGGACAGAATTAATTTTCTTACTAGTAGCTGTACAGTGCTGTATTTTGGATTTAGTGTGAGAATCGTGTTGATAACGCACTGATGTTTTAATTGTTGCTAAGTAGCGCTTATCCTAAGTTAAGGATTTTTCAGTTTCCCATGCTCTGCCAGCAGCAGGTGCACAAGAAGCTGGGAGGGAGCACGGCCAGGACAGCTGACCCGAACTAGACAAAGAGAGATTCCATACCATAGAATGTCATGCCCAGTATATAAACTGGGGGGAATTGGCTGGGAGGGGTGGATCACTGCTCAGGGACTGGCTGGGCATCGGTCAGTGGGTGGTGAGCAGTCGCATTGTGCATCACTTGTTTTTCTTGGGTTTTATTTCTCTCTCATTTTTGTTATCTTCCTTCTCATTACTATTGTTATTAATATTTTAATAATATTTTATTTTACTTCAGTTCTTAACCTGTTCTTATCTCAACCCACGAGTTTTACTTTTTTCCCCGATTCTCCTCCCCATCCCACCAGCATAGGGGAGGAGTGAGCAAGGGGCTGCGTGGTGCTTAGTTGCTCAGCCCCTTCCCCTGAGCACAGCATCCCCCAGGGGGTCCCAGCCCGGGGGGGGGGGGAGCGGCTGATAAGCATCACCTGCCTCTGACAGCGAGCAGTGGGGCTGTGCTCGCTCTCTGCTGCTCTATCTCGTGGCAAGGAGTCCCCCCGTTATGCCTGTGTATCGGCTTTAAATGGGAGTTTCAAGTGTTACTGACTGTCTCCTTTTGTGCAGCAAGAGGTACGAAGTAAGTGTTGCTACTGGAGCCAACTGGGAATATTTTAAAGAAATGCTGTTAACTGAAAACTATCAGTGAGCTGCAATCAATATGGTGGAAAAAGGTTGATTTTGTTTAATATTTCTACTTGAAAATACACTCCCGCCGTTGCAGCTCTGTCAAAAATCTCATTTTTTCCAAGCCCAAATGACTTCTTTTTCCCCATGAAATATAAGCTAATTAAATGCACTTGAAAACATTCTGTACGTTCAAAGTGAAAACTAAGTATTTCAGAAGTGTCTGAATGAGGATGGAAGAACTGACGGAGGCTGATCTAATTCAAGACTTTCTGTTGGGAACGAGCCTTGAAATGTCTTTTTTTTTTTTTTCCCCCCCCCCCCCCCCCTTTTGGAGGGGAGATTTCCAAAACCTCAACTGCTTTTCTGTGTTGTCAACTGACCTGGGCACCGTGGTGGGAGCTTGCTGTCACCTGTTCTGCTCCGGAGGTGCCGGGCAGTGCAGAGGGGACGCAGCCAGAGCCCCATGGGACGCAGTGGTGGGGGGACAGGGACCGGTGTGGGGTCAGTGCCGAAACGTGGCACCTGGGGCCACCTCCGCAGCCCTGGGGTCGGGGCAGCGGCTGCCTGGGGGTAGTGGAGGAGTTGGGGGTGGGAGGCAGGGGGATATTGGGGTCCCATGGGGCAGTGGGGGTGTTCAGGCAGCGCCGGTGCAAACCCCCTGGTTTTGGGGGGTGCAGGTGAGCGAGCCCAGCCGAGCGGCGCGGACCCAGGCCTCGCAGGGGACATGCCTGGACCCGCTGTTGGGTACGCGCCGCTGAGTCATGTGTTACCAGCAGAGGTGCCCCGTTGGCGGATGTTTTGAAGGCAAGTCTGGATAAAAGATGACTGTAAGCACAGCCCAGACTTGACGTTGTTTATTAACAGACTCATTTTATTGCAACATCTCTGGCCCTTTCCAGGATGCTGTAGTACAGCAGAAATCTCCATGAAACAGGCTCCAGAGAAAGCAGCGGTACCTGCCCTCCCTCCGGCACTGGAAAAGCCATCACCCTGGCCCTGGAGAAGCTGAGCTGCTTGGCAGCTCCTCTGCGGTGGGGAGATGTGGTGTGCGGCACCCAGGGACGGGGCTGACCCGGCTGTTCCTGGTGTCATCGCCGTGCCACAGCGCGACAGCGGGACCGACACTGCATGGCAAAGCTCCTTTCCAAAAGAGCTGAACCAAAGTCCCCCCCAGCACCCCATTCATGTGGTGACAGCCCCATCAGGAAGATGGGTGCTCTGGTGCTGACCCCAGCCAGGCTGCAGTGCCTGCACGGGCTCCAGTCCCTAGACCAGGTGGGCGACACCTGCTTCAATATACACTTCAGCAGGTCAAAAGAAAGCAAATTCAGACACTTTGGGAGGGAGAACCACTCTGCAGGAAGACCTGGATAAGCTGGAAGAGTGGGCTAACAAGAACCTTATGAAGTTCAACAAGGACAAGTGTAAGGTCTGGCACCTGGGAAAACATAATCCAGGAGCGCAGCCCAGGTTGGGATCTACCCGGCAGGGAAGCAGCTCTGTGGAAAGGGACCTGGGGGTCCTGGTGGACAACAAGGTCAATATGAGTGAGCAGTGTGCTGCTGTGGCAAAGAAAGCCAACAGGATGCTGCGTTGCATCAACCAAGGCATCACCAGCAGAGATAAAGATGTCACTATCCCACTCTACTCAGCGCTTGTCAGGCCACACCTAGAATAGTGTGTTCGGTTTTGGTCCCTGCTATGCAAAAAAGATGTGGACAGGCTGGGAGAGGGTCCAGAGAAGGGCCACAAAGATGATCAAGGGACTGGGAAGCCTGCCATAGGAGGAAAGGCTGAGAGAACTTGAGAAAAGAAGGCTTAGGGGGAGACCTTATCACCACGTTCCAGTATTTAAAGGGTGGTGACAAAGAAGATGGAGACTCCCTTTTTACAAGGAGTCACATGGAAAAGACAAGGGGTAATGGGTACAAATTAATCCTGGGGAGATTCCGATTGGACACAAGAGGAAAACTTTCACAATGAGAACAATCAGTCACGGGAATAATTTCCCCAGGGAAGTGGTGGATTTGCCAGCATTGGACACTTTAAAGATTCAGCTGGACAGAGTGCTGTGCCACCTTGTCTAGACCGTGCTTTTGCCAGGAAAGGTTGGACCAGATCATCCTTGAGGTCCCTTCCAACATGGGATTCTATGATTCTGTGATTGAAATTTGGGGCTTTCCAGGCCTTTCCTGCACCCGCTTCCCGCATGCGTATATCCACCAGGTCAGAAGGCAGGCACGGGAACTTAACGCTGTCCTGGGCTGTGCTGAAAATGAGCTAATTCCTGTGGGGAAGGGATGGATCTGGCCTCTGAGGACCCTCCCATCATTGCTAGTCTAGATAAACATCCCAATAAACATGGGCTGATGCAATTAGCACATGCAGGGGGACACCAGCCTGTCTCCCTCCTGGCTGGGGAGGGTGGTGGGGTGCGGGGAGGGCCGGAGGCCTTGGGGACCTCCAGATCACCCTCCCCGCCAGCCTGTTAATATCCAAAGTGGCTGTGATAAGAAGCAGTTGTTGGGGCCGCAGGTGGGAAGGTGTCAAGTCGTACGCACGGAGCTATAAACAGTGCGTGCCCATAAACCAGATCAAAGCAGAAAGAGTTTATTTTCAGAAGGTCTGCTTCCTCCGCAGAGCCTGGAGACAAAGAGCTTTTGGGGGAAGGGGGGAAGGAGAGGGAGGAAAAAAGGGGGAGAGCTAGAGGAGGGGAAAGGATGGCATCGGCCGCGCCGATTTCTGCTGGGTGGATCACACGTTCCCGGGCGATGCGGGCAGCTCCCCTAGGGGTTCTGAGCAGCTCTTTGCTGTGGTTGCATCTGGCAGGTCCAGTGTGCGCAAGCAGCCGGCGCCGAGGGGGACAGTGGTGGGTCCCCGAGCCCTCCGGCAGGATCGCGGGTGCAGCTGTGCCCCGAGGGGGATGCAGGGCCCCCGTCCCCCCCCAGGGCAGCATGAGCTGGGCTCCTGCAGGCAGCTGGGACAGGGCTGCTCCCTGCCTGCCTGGAGCACCTGAGTATGAGCCTGTAAGTCACAAGCCCTTAAGCAAACTATTGTGCAATTTTTGTTGGTTTGCAGAGCCGGTCCCCACCCTCCAGCCCCCAAATCACGGGGCTCAGCTACTGGAGCACTGTGGGGGAGAAGCAGGCACCCACGGCTCCCACCTGCCCCTTGGCCGGGGAGCTCGTGGTCTCCGCAGGCAGGAGGAGGAGGAGGAAATCCAAGAGGGGGAAGGCAGCCGCAGCAGGTTAGTCGGCAATCAGAGCTCAAGAGGTCAGAGAGCAGATGTTGGGGTTGTAATGAGTGCGTGTTAGCTCAGAGACGCCTGTATCCTGTGCTGCCTGGGCTCCCCTCGCCCACTTATTTAGGCAGAAAATTCCCACTCCTTTCCCACTGCCTGGCTCTGAAATGAGCCAGATGAAGCTGTTTGAGTTGCAAGCTTGTTCAATTTTAATTCTAGCCAAAGACAGCCCTCTGAATCTACCCATACACTGCTGGAAACAAGTGCCACAGCTGTAGGCTCGCACTGTAGCGTATTCTTGGTGAGAAGGAGCAGCATTGCATTTTCCCCCTCCTTCCTTGTATTGATGCTGGTGGGCTCAGAGGGTCAAATCCTGACCGAGGATCCAAATCCCCTCTCCAAGGGGAGAACAAGAGCTTCTGGATCTGCCCCCACCCCACCAGCGCACCCTTTCCAGTGACACCTTGGTTGCAGATGGCACCAGACCCACACGGACACTTGTGCTCTCATACCCTGGCCCCCTCCCAGCATCCACAGGGGAACAGCCCACGCCATGAAGTAGGTAACATCTGGCCCCAAATCGATCGCATCTGCTTCCGCGGGCACAGCCCGCTGCTGCCCAGCCTCGGTGTGCTGCCACCGCATCCACCCGCTCACGCGGTGCGGTGGGCACCGGCCGTGCCGGGGCTGTGCCTGCAACGCTGCGGGGGGGCTGTGGTCCTCAGTGCTTTTTCTCAACCGCCCTTGCAAAGGGGAGGCATGGTTCTTTAGAAATTTTGTGCTGGGATTGTAACACGTTTTGCTCTGTCCCAGCAGCACGGGGTACGATGTGCTGGTCCTGCGGCCCCCCAGCTCTCCTGGGGTGGGGTGTGTTGGCCCCTACCCTGCAGGGCTCCCGTGGGCCTCGGGTTTGAACCACAGCAATTAAATGCCTAGATATTTCCAGGATTGCTTTTCCTGCAGCCCCCAGCAGCTTTCCGAGCCTGCCTTCTTGATGAAGTAAGAGTAACGGGTTCACTTTCCCGGGGAAGGCGGCAGCACCGGTCCCACACCACCCTGGCAGCACCTGCCGCTGCGCCGGCCGTTACCTTCCCATTCATAACCACCACGAGGGAAACACATTGCACAGCCTTCAAGGGAAATTTCACTCTGGTTTGCACAAATATTTATCCCACCTGTTTCCTGCCTGGGCCGGCTCTGGGCCCGGAGGACGCGGTGGGTCACAGGCAGCAGGGCAGAGGAAGCAGCGGGGAACCGACTTCTTCTCACACAAAGACCTTTGGTCTGCAGGGCTGTGCGGTTTGCGGCGGCCGTGTTTCTCTCTGACGCGTTTTCATGAGCGGCTGGCTAGGGATGTAATATCTGGTGCAGCGTCCCAGTGTTTGTAGGGGAAGGGCACGGTGTGGGCGAGGGCACGGGAGGCCGCGTCTCTCGGCTGGAGAAGTAAAAGCCATTTACGACTTGTCTTTGGTTTGCTTTCACCCACGCTGGAGCATCTCTGAGGGGGAAGCGAACCGGCTAGGAAACCGGCACACGTTCCTGCCAGGGTGTTTCTGATGGCTGTCACCAGCCTGGTTTTAAATGTCCCCGTTTCTTCACCCCTCAGGGGCCCTTCTCCAAGCTGAAACGGCTCAGAGCCAGAACGGTCCCACGGCAGCTCAGGCTGGATCCTCTTCCCCGTCGCGCTCCCTGGCTACCCCATGAATTAATTACCGGCATCGCCACCTGAAACACCTGCAGCTGCTCACCACCGGCTCTTGCTTTTGGATGGGACAGAAGGCGAAGCAATTCCCTGGCACCGAGCTGCACGGGATGGCGCGGGCGCCAGGCGCCGGCCGGTGCGCGGCCAGCCACGGCCACGGCGCCGCGGCCACCGTCAGCCGCAGGGCCACCGCCCTGCTCAGGAAATCCCTGGCCCGTGGGGCCGGGGCGCCGGGAAGGACGGCCGTGCTATTCTTACCCTCGCCCCTCTCCGGCTGGCCGCGGGAGACAGGATACGGGCCGGGTGGCTCCGACTCAGCGCACCGCGCTACCCGCGGCGGCCAAGGCGCGAAGAGCTTGGCCCCCGGGTTGTCCTCCCAAGCCCGCTCCTAAAATTAGCCCTAACCGTCCCGCAGGCAGCCGTTCCCACCACCGGCACGGCCCCAGCTCCCTCTGGGGGGCTGCTGCAGCCTCCCCCCTCGTCACGGCTGCGTTTCTCCCCTCTTCCTAGCCAGCCCATGATTCATGCACACAGCTCATCAGGGCCTCCCCGGAAAGCCCCCAAGGAGGCACGGCTCCCAGACACATCTGTGCGGGCGGCACGATTGCCAGCGGCACGCCGGGCCAGCCAGCACCTGCGCCGGGGGCCGCCGGCCACATTGTTCTGCCTTCCTGCGCCTGCCCCGTCGCGCAGCTTCCACCCGCCAAGAAAAGAAGCGTTTGCAAAGCGGCCGTGCCAGCCGGAGGCACCGCGCCGGGCGAAACGCTGGCAGGAAGGGTTTGACTCACGCTGGAGTTAATGAAAACAAAACTCTGCAAGTAAATAGCATTCGCGCCGTTTCCTCACCGGAATGGGCTCCCGTTTCCTACGCAGGGTGTCTTCTGCTGCGTGTGCACCGGTGCTTCTCGTGGTATTTCACCCACCGATCCTGCTGCCGTCGAACCGCCTCCCCCTCCTGTTGCTGCCGACGGCAGCGGGGCCGTGCTGACCAAAACCCTTTCCAAGTTTATCCTTAGCTGCCGGCAAGCGGAGGCGGTGGCGGTGGAGTCCCTGCGCTCGGTCGCTGTGAGCAGCCCCCAGACCCGAGGGTTTCATCGCAAACCTGAACCCCAGCCCGGCTTGAATTTCTGGCTACCTCCAGCCACGCTCAGCGGAAACCTGGATCTTTTCCCCAGAAACACATCATGGTGTGGATGGAGAACAGAAACCAGAAGTCGATGTCAGCTTTTCCCATCCTTTGCCCCAATTTCCCAGATAACTTCCTCACCGCTTGAAAAAGCCTAAATGTTAGTTACCGGGACTCGGAAGCCAAAAAACCCCGCTGTGGGATGTGAGAGCTAGCCTGACCCACAGGGTGGGTTGTTCTGCACCGAGGCTCGCTTCAGATCCCTTTTCTTTTACCCATGTGAGAAATCAAATGACTCGGCGTGCGGTTGCTGCAGCTGCCGCGGGCGAGTCGCTGCGCGGCAAAGCCACCCCTCTTCTCCGAAGCCCCTGCGGAGGATGCCCTTGGCTGGAGCGTTCTCCAAACCTCTTCCCTGGACCCCCCCCCCAGGCTCCCGCAGCCGGCAGCAGTCGCGGGGAGCAGCAGCCCATCGGCCGGGAGAGCCCCAAGCCTTTCCTGCTGAGGCAGCGCATTCCCGGAGGGAGGAAAGGTCACGGCGCTGGGGCTGCCCCGGTTTCCTCTCCCCGCTCCCGGGCACGGTCAGCAGCTGCTGCGGTTTCCTCCGGTTCCTGCCCAGCCTTCGCAAGGTGCAACCCAAGCCTTGGCATCAACGGGGGTGCTGCTCACCGGCTCCCCTCGGCCGAGAGCTTCCCACCCGCCCGTAGCACAGTGGTCTCTTATTTATTTGGCTCTTGGGGGGTCTTAGTTTTATTTGCTTGGCAGAAAAATGGTGATGGGTCGGGCACGGCCGGACAGGGTGAGCAAGGCTTGGCCACTCGCCTTGCCGGAGGTGGATGGCTTCCCAGCTTCCCCGCTGACACACAGGCCGGTGGTGACAGAGACGAGTCACTTCCCTTCTCCTTCCCCCCCCCTCTGTCTTTAATGAAGCACCACAACCACCATCTTCATATGCCTCCAGCTCCCAGGGTAGAGGGGAGCAGGGCCAGGGCCGGGCAGCGATGGGGATGGTGGAGGGGATGGTGGTGGGGACAGTGGAGGGGACAAGGTCTCCATGTGGCACCGCAGGGATGCATCCTCCTTCTCATTCCTAGACTGCAATTTATATAAAATTGAATTTTGTACCATCCAAATGACCATGTCTGTGTAATATATTGCATTCACAATGTATTTAGCACATGATTTAATAGAAAATTTGAAGCAGAAGTATGTACATAGGTCTTAATATAAAAATTGAAGCAAAATTAACCAAGATGATCATGTGGAAATGAAACTTTGAAACTTATTTAAAAAATCAGGCACAAACATCATCATGCCAAAAACCCCCATCGGCATGAGTCATTTCGAGTGTCTTCCAGGGAAGAAGCACCAAAATGTTCATGTCCCGGTGAAGAATTTCGCTTCTGACTGCCCAGGCAGGCGGGTCCCAGCACCCCAGAAATGCCCCCCAAACCCAGGTGATGCTCTCTTAGTACCAAGGGAGAAGAAACCCCGGTCAGTCCCAGTGCTGTGGCCAAGGTGCTTTATTGTCCACAGCCAGTAATTGAATCAGCCACAGGTCTTTTCTATGTTTTCTAGTATTTGACTTCCCTGAAGTGCAGTGTACTTCCACAATCTCTTTGTGTCATTAATAGGTTTTAATCATAATTGTACAAGAGTTTATAGTCTAGTAGGGGGTTGATAATCCCTTGCAGGACCCGCAGTCCGCAGAGGGAGTCGGCAGCCGCAGGTGAGTGCGTGCCGGGGCTGCCGAGGGAGCCCCACGCTGCGGCTGGGGTTGGCAGGAGGGTTTATCTGCGGCGCTACCTGCTGTTATCGTCTGTCCTTTCACATGGGTTTATCAGCCAGTGGCCCTTCCTTTTACAAACTGGAGGGGGGGGTTAATTTAATAATCTCGACAAGTGGAGGGGGCTGATGACAGGAGGGCTGGCGTGCTCCCACGGCACACGTCCCCTGGGGCAGACGCGCGATGGCAGCCGGCAGGCTCCAGGGTGGGAGCTGAAGTCCCCTGGGATGAACCCATGGCGGAGGGTCCCAGCACCTTCCCAAGGCAGGGGAAACTGAGGCACACACAGCCACACGCCCCAGGCAAGCCCGTGCCAGAAACTGGTCTAGGACCACTTGGCTCCCCCCACCCAGGGCTTCAGCTCCAGCTTCCCGGGCGGGAGAAAGGGATTTATCTGAACTTCTTCAACACTCAGAATATGTTTGCTTTGGCTCTGGGTTAATATGTATCGGCTTACTCATCTGATAGAGAGATCAATGAGCAGAGCTGGCCCCAGACAAAAGACGTGACAGGTCTATTTTCTGCCCATTTCAAAGCCTTCAGCACCGGCAGCAGCGCAGGGCTCCCCCTTGTTATCAGCAGCCAGTTAAAGCATCTGAAATTCAGGCTGAAAATTTTTGCACGCTTTTCCATCAAAAACCCTGACTGCATTGGGAGGGGGCACGGGAGCTGCGCCTTTCCCAGCGTCCCTGCCCGGACACGCAGGAACAGGACGAGCATCACTGCGGGGCAGGTTAGGGGAGGAGGGAAGGGAGCTGCCACCCTCACAGCCAGGTCAGGGCTGGACCTGATGGAAGGAGAAGTACGGTGCTGGGAAGCTTTGCCCGGAGCATCCTGCCCAGCTGTGCCCGGCAGCAGCTGTGCCAAGTTCAAGCTCCTGGCTGTCCCCAGCCAGGCTCTGCAGCCCAGCTGGCCCCCCCTGCTCCCGTCCCTGTCCCCATCATCCTCCCCTGATAACGCAGGGAACAATAGCGGGGGCAGCAAACTCAGGGCCAGAGCTTAGCGTGGCTGAGCAGGTAAACCAGAGGAGGGACAAAGACAAACACAGCAGAAAGGGCTCCTCCAGGCCCAAGGCCAGGGCCCTTTCAGGGATTAAGTCCCCTTGTGCTAGGGTGAAGCAACCATTTACCAAAGCCGTTGCTATAAATCCCGGCAACCCCATTGGCAAGAAGGGTTTGGATCCACCCCACGCGTGCTGTGGGGCTGCGGACGGGGCATCTCCCTACCCCTGCTCCCCATCTGTACCGAGGTGCCAGCAGCACCAGCTGCCCCCACCCCAGGACCCCTGGGGGTGACAAGAGCCAGCTTTACCCCTGCGCTGCCACCAGTGCTTCATCTGCTCCCATGGGAGCTGGAGGGAACCCAGGGAGCGGGACCCCATGCAGAAGGACCTGCCGTCCCCACCAGCTGCTGGACGTGGCTGCGCTCAGCACCCTTGCCCACCCAGCCGCTTGCCTGCCGGAGGGGAGCGAGGTGGGAGCAGGGAGCATCCAACATGCTGGCCCCTCTGGCTCGCACGCTGAGGGGACCAGCATCCCTTTTCGCCACACACCAGCAACCAGCACCAACCGGGCTCGGGGCTGCGCCACGCAGCATCACCTCCAGCCCGCTCTTCAGCCCCCACCAAGACACAGTCTGGCTTTTCTTTCTCCCCCTGCTTTCTCTTGGCAGATAGTTCGCTGACGTCTTGTAAACTAAAAGCAGGTTGATTTGAATTTTCCGTGGATGGCTCGGAGTCACGGATAATTCATTATTCACACTTCTCTAATTAAACCACTGCCCAGCAGGCGAGGTAAGGTTGAAACCAGCCAAATGTCCCCTGGCCAGTGCAGGTCAGCAAGGTCCAATGTGGCTTGAATTTTGGCCGTGGTGTCGCTTACTCTTTGCTACATGGAGGACACAGAGCTGCTTTGATAAGCGATGTCCCGGAGGTGGGAGGTTTGAAGGCAGCGCGGAGGGGAGGGCAGCCCTTTGAGGAGGGTTTTTCCAAACCTGGGGCCGAACCCAGAGCCCCACCAGAGCCTTTCTGCTCCTGGAGAAGGTCTGGATGCGGCTCCGGTCCTGCAGCAGCGACGTGGAGCCGCGCAGTGCATTCATCTAACTGTACACCCGCAGAAGGAGCTCACCGAAGCTCGCAGCCAGCTTGTCGGGGTTCGCACTCGCTGCCTTTGGCGCTGAGGCTTGCTTTCTAATTCCCGCTGAAATCAGACTCACTGATACTATTTCACTTTTTAATTCCAGCTAGCTATAAAAAGAGAGGACGGCTGCAGACAGAGGGACTGCCGCCTACGGCTGCCGGAGCCGGGGCAGGGAGGGATGGGTGGGCTGCCCCAGCCTGGGGGTGGGTGCCCATCACCCAGACCAGGACGCGGGCTCCCGGCCGAGCCGACCCAGCAGCGCTGAGCGAGGCAGCTCAGAGTGGGCAAAGGTGCCGCAGGACCAGCTGGATTAGCACATCTTGCTGCAGCAGCCCTCCCGCTCCCCAGAGCATCCCCCCGAGCCCCTCAGCCCGCGGGGGGCTCCGGGCAGGGTGGGCAGGACGGGCAGGGCGCCCGGGAGGAGGACGCGCGTTCCCAGCCCCGCTGATGAGAACTCCAAATGCGGTCGGTGGGCTGCTCTCCGCAGGCAGCTCTCCACCGCGAAGGCAGCCAGGGCCATTTTAATCATTTCCAGATTTGTGTGGGAGGTCAGGGCCCTGGGGTGCTGCTCCATGTCAGTTTTATAAACACGGCAGTTTTTCCAGATGGTCTCTGGCTCCAGCCTGGCTAGCAGGTTGATTGGGCCAGACCAAAATAACAACAGGTGGAGAACAGGCCATGACTGCCTGACGCTATCTCCTTTTTCCATCTATTCCCCAAATGATTTTTTTTTCTTTTTTTTTTTCTTTTTTTTTTTTTCAGAAAACAATTAAGTTTTGCCGGGGCAAGGGTGGGTGCAGCTGCCGGGCTGCGAGCTGAGGCCCCACGCCTTCGCTACGTGTGTGAGAGCAGCATCTGCCTGAGCACACCGAGCCAGGCCAGGGCCAGCGCCGGGCTGGTCCCCCGCTTGCTGCCGGCAGGGCCACCGCCAGGTTCCCAAGCGCTCGGCAGCTCTGTAGCCGGAGAATTTTCCTCCATCCTCCGGCGGGGCGGCTGAGTCAGGAGATCAATTGCACACCAGCAGCCTCTTTCATCCCTCTCGTTTATCCTTCTGAGTTTTACAGCGAGATGCGTTATTTTATCTTTTACATTAACTCCCAAAGAAATTTAGTGCCAAACGGGCAGGGTGGCGGCATGCAGCCTGCACCCCACATTACCAGGGCCAAGAGGGAGCCCAGCATCCCAGGGTGCTCCCTGGGTGACCGGGGTCCAGCCGGGGCTGCTGGATCTGGTCCTTTCCCGACACGGAGCCAGTCCACCAGGACCGCTCAGATCCCGGCAGCTCCAGCCCCTCCAGCCCCAGAACATGGCAGCGTTCCCAAATGGATGCTCAGCGCCCTGGGGCTGAAAAGCCAACCAGCACAGATCCCATCTTTGCCTTCGCCCAAGGGCACAGCCGTGGCTCCCATGCACCCCGTCCCTCTCGCATCGTAAACCCATGGCTGGGTGGTGCTGGCGTCGGTGCAGCACCGTCGGCTCGCCCCGGCCGTGGCTGCTCAACCGCAAGCAGCTCTCGCTGCAGCCCAGGCAGAGCTTGCGGCGCGGAGACGTCTCCGAGCTGACACCCGGAGGGATGGAAAAACCACAGTTGTGTGCTGGAGACGAACCGAATTGCTGTCCACATAGAGGGCCCTTTCATATTTCCCACTCGCCTTCGAGTTAACGTCTCTCCGCGGGCCAAATCTTCCCATACAGGAGATGTAGTTTTGGCCAGAGATTATAAACTGATTGTGGGTGTAAATAAAAAAATTGCATATGTAGTACTGCTGCAAGCCAAGCCCAGCACATGTGCCTCCCTGCATCTGCTCGTGCTTGCTGTGAGCGACTCGCCCCACGCATGCCTGCGTCCGTGCATGTGCACAGGGACTGAGCTGAGGACAAACAGAACGAGGGGGATAAAGGAGGGAGGTTTCCGAGGATCCTGCTCAGAGGGAGGTTTCCAACGACCAAGGGGAGGTGGCCCACCGTCCCCCCTGTCCCTGCGGTGTAGCCCCCCTCTCTCCGCCTCCAACATCCAAAATCCTCGGCAGCATCCCCTCCTCGCTCCGTAGCAGCAACCTGGCATCACGCATCTTTATTTCCTAGACTTGGGCCAAAGCTTAATTAGCCCAGACCCGTCACTGTTCGCACAGCTAACACTGACACCTTTCTTCAGCCTGCCCCAATTTCTTCCATAGGAAACAGCCTGCTCTTACTCCCGCACACCGACTCTCAGAGAATTGCACGTCTCCCACTGCTAATTACACAATCCCAAAATAAATCTGTATAAATTGCTCGCTGTGTTGCAATTTGGCATTTAAGTCCAATTTGTTTTGTGGCCATTAATGGAGAAGAGGCTTCATCCCATGACCAGTACAAAGCACTGGCAAGCGAAGAGCTTTGGCACCAAACCCAGCCGGGTGGGGGGATGTAGCTTGTGCACGTGCTGGATTTTTCAGCCAGCGTGGCCGTCACGATGGTGCTCGAAGTGGGGGGATCCTGGTGCACAAACCAGCAGCCGGGTTTGTTAGCCTACGTGGCAATGGATGTGCACCCAGAAGTGGTGGGAGACGGGGCTGAGTCCTGCCCGCTGGGAGCAGGCAGCACGGTAGCCGCACGCTCCCAGCCTCTCCCCAGCCCACCTTGTCTGCTCTGGTAAGAGAGCGGGGGGTTAGAAATGCCTAACCCTGTTTCTATCACCTCCTAAAATGGAAGTCGCGAGCACTGGGCGGCGGGTCTGGACAGCTTTACTCCCACAGGCAGGTAGGCAGCGAATCTGGAAACTCTCTGTGGTGTGGGAAGCGGTGGCTCGCCTTCCCGTGGCCCTTTGTTTAGGAATCCCGTTTCTGCCGTGTCTAAATATGCCCTAATCCTACAAACACTTCCCCTCCAGGAGAAGGAACAGGCCTTTCACTGATTTTTCTCTGCAGCCCTTTGCACGCACCTGAAGCCTTGGGATAATAAGGAATGACTTGGCTCTGGTACGGCGCCTTTTCCCCTTGAATCTTATCACCCTCTCCATAGCTTCAAAGTGTTATCAGCCCCGTTTGCAGGTGGAAAACCGGAGTTATGTTTCAGCAACGGAGGAAATCTGGTTTCAGCGCTTCCAAAGCCCTGCCACCGCACGATGCAAAGTGCTGATCCAGTGCAAACGCATTCTGCCCGAGTGTATATATTCAAAATGTTTTGACAGGTTACTTTCGTCGGGCTGGCTTTTTGCCAGCTGACATCTCATCCGTCTGTGCCACGCCAGCTGCACGCCAGATCAGCTCTCGCCTGGCCTCCGCTGCCCGCAGAAGGCGACAAAACTCCCTGCAGCTGCAGTGGGACCAGCCCTGTACTGATCTCTGCAGCCCAAGAAAGCATGAGCTATAGGCTATGTGTATGTTTGATCCATACCTCTGCAGCGTGCAAAGTGTTTGCCCCAGATTTCGGGAGCCCATAACGATTTCTTCTCCTATTGGCACTAACGACTTTCTGGATGCTGACACCCAGAAAGTGCTCTGGCGAATGCTGTACTTTCAGGCGTAAGGGAATTGTTCGTATAAAATCATCGAGTTTCTTTGGAGGATTTGGGAGTTCAATAAATCAAGTAACCAGGCAGGCTACAGCCAACAACACTACAGGAGTTATAATTGGAAGTGACACGCTGTAGATCTTTCTCCAGAACAGTGTCGGGTGGAAATTGCATCACTTGGGAAAAAGAAATGGACAGGAAGAAAAAAAAGACAAAAAAAAAAAAAAAAAGACAAAAAAAGTGCATTTTTAATAGGGACATTGGATAGAAAAGGGCCCTGAGGCCATGCCAAGCTAGGAGCAGCTCTGGCATCTGCAGCCACAGCAGTTTTGCTGCCCGGCAGTGCTGCTCCCATGGTCTGGCATGGGAATTGGGACTGAGGACCACCAAGCACCACAGCACTGCTGTGTCCTGACCCAGAATCAGGCACATGAGGTTAATTTTAATGCCTCCAGGAGCACTCACGCCTGGGCCCCATGCTTTGAGGGACATGTCATGTTCCAGAAGAGCAATGTCTTTAACTTGGTAGTTTCTGGACAGTCTCTCTCTCCCTGGCATCCACTTTTTATTATTGTCTACGAAGGCAGTATGTTTCTAAAATTAATGCAGTAAAACTGCACACATACGTACTCGGGGATGGAAATGGGCTTAAACACCAGCAGACGCATTTGGAAGTGCCAGGATGGAAAAATGTCTCCAAGCGCCACGTGACTGTCTTGCTGCGGGAGCGCTGGGAGTGCTCCTGCACCCTCGGCCGAGTCAGGAGGCCGTATTATTTCAGCTGCTGAAGAGAACATGTTTATATACACGCACATGCATTAATGCACATACACACAAGTGTATAACGCGCACGTTACCCGCCCGATCGCGTTAACAACGCACGCACGCGCCCGTGCTTTCGCACGCACCTCACCACAAAGAGCTCAGTGTTTGCGTATATACGCGCTCGCAAACGTATAGAGGCATATGTGTGCATCTCCCGCGCTCGTTCAGCGCCGAGGGAAGGAAACAAAGGCTGGGATCCCCGCGGATGAAAGGGGAGGCAGAGGAAGGGCAGGAGCAGCCCACACACCGAGCCGCCCGTGGACTGCCCCACCGCCCCGCGTTCCCAGGCTGCTTCCAGAGGCGCGGGCGAGCGTCCCTTATTGCTTGCACCTGGCTGCTATTAAGTATTCAATCAAAAAGGGATCACAAGCCAGATATAACTAATTCGGAGGAACTTTTTTACACAACAAGCCCCTTTCAGTTTGCTTGTTTGGTTTTATATCTAAAGCTAACTCCGGCGGGTTTGAAAATGAGCAGGGCTCTTGGCTGCTGCAGATAGCGGGGGGGACACGCCACGTTTCCAGCAGACAGAGGTGGGAGTTCTCCTTTGGTGTTTTAAAAATAGCACTACAAAGACAGGCGGGCTGGGATCCTGGCCGTGATCGGAGGGGGGTGACGCAGCAGGGCCGTGCCCCAGGCCGGTGCTGGGGCCAGGCCAGGCCCCCGCAGAGCCGAAGCGTGTCCCCCAGAGCTGGTTTTCAGAGCCTCTGCTCTTGTCTTCCACCGCGGTGAGGATCTGGGGCTGCCTGGGTCTCCCCTGGGTGCTGAAGAATAGACGGGCCGTTGCACAAGGTGCTGCCCTCGGCAAGGCTCGCCTGTGACCTGCTCTTGCCCCCTCCCCAAAATTGCAGCCACGTAGGGCAGACCATGAAGTGGGTCTCAGCACCGAGCGCAAGCTCTTCCAGCCCTGGGAAAGCACCTGATGTGCAGGTCCCCATAGCGCACGGCTGGTTAGAGGTATGTGGGCATCACAGGAGACTGCCAAATGCTCCCCGTGCAAAGCAGGAGGAATCTCGGAGGACATCTGGGGATGAGGCTCTGACCCCCCCCAGCAGCCCTGTGCCAGCCCTGGGTCCCCAGCAAACAGCGGGCAGGTGGCAGAACTGGCCCCAAACATTTCCCACCCAATGGCTTTGCCCATATTTCAACGAGGAGCTCAAAATGTCATCAATCATTTGTGACACTTCCTTCCTCTACAGCTGAAGAGTCCCATCTTCTTGTTGAAACATCTACATTAAAAAGTTCCTTTTCTTCCACCTTCACAGAAGCCCAGCAGCAAATGCCGCCGGCTCCTCCAAAGCCTCCTTTAAATCCCCATCCTAAGGGGAGCTACTTTTCCGAAGTGCAAAAATGAAGGGAATTACAATAATAATCACACGTGTCCTGTAGCTGCTGCCTGCAAAGCCTCCAGAGGTACAAGTGCCTTAACCCTTGCATGCCCACAGCAAGCATGGGGTCCCTGCACCAGCCCACCTCCAGCTCCACTCAGCACTGGGGACACACCATGACTAGTCTGTCCTGGTCACCTCCCCCGAGATAAGAGTGTGGCCACGCTGCTCTGGAAGCGGCAGAGCCATTCCTTCAATTTCATACCATCTACATGCAGTAAATCACCAGTTTCCTCCTCTTTTCCCCCCTCCCAGAAGAGACCAGCATGAGAAACTCACCCAGTGTGTGGGTGTCCGGGGATTTACGCAAGCGGCGGGCAGAAACCAAAAGCTTCCCGCAGCTTGGAGGCTTCCCATCCCACCAGCCCCCAGGAATCCTGTCCAACGCGCGCTTATAGGGACCATACGCTAGGCATTCCCGAAGGGCACCCTCAGACGCACATGGGCACGCTCGGATGTTGGCTGGGACACGCTGGCTTTTAGGGGAAGGCTCCAAGGAGTTTTTAATTTAATGCTGGCACTTACCCTGGGAAGAATTTCCCAAGTAGGTGGAAATTCACAATCTCCATCAACACGGGGAGAAAGGAGGAGAGGGGAAGGCATCGCCCTTCCAGGCTAATATTCCTCCTTTGGGGAACGGTTTTGGGTGTGTATTCCCCGGACACTGATATTCCTCTTTCCCGGGAATTGTAGCTGTTTTAAAAATTTGGCCAGTATTTGCATGTTATTTACCCCAGCTTTTGGGTTCCCATGCTGCCTGCCTCCTGTTGGTAAGGGGACCCGAAGGACCGCAGGGGCTTTTTGGGCTCCGCTCAGGCTCGGGCTCAGCTCCGGGGTGGGAGGGAGCTCACTGGCCAGCTGGTTTGTTTTCACTCAAGATCAAACTCACTGCTTGTCTCGGTGGCTCCCGACAGCTCATCCTCCCACGGCCGCTGCCTCCTCCGGGAGGGCACAGGCCGTGCCTTTGCTGGAGGCGTCCCCGGGAAAACCAGCGTCACTGTGGCCGGCAGCTGAGGGACCCCCCCAGCCCCACCGGCACCCCTCATTCGGTGGCCCCGCAGGGGAACGGGGCTTCCTGGCTCCTCGGGATGATGCCGGCAGCATCCCTCTCGCTGGCCCCAGCCTCCGATGGAGGGAATTAAGGAGCGGATTTGGCTGGGAACAGCCCCCAGATTGCTCTCACAGGGAAAGGGGGGAAGGCAGATGTAAAGCTTTGCCCTAGGAAGGACATTAAAGACCTTGCCCTGGAGAAGCACCACGGCGTTGGGTGACGGCCAACGTGACTAAGCCTCCTCTTCCTCTCTCCTCACCCCTCTGTCTGCGCTGTCAGGACTTTTTAAGAAGCACCTTTAGTTTTGCAATGCTTTTGCTCAGAGCCCCATTACTCAGGCTGAGCTGGCCCTGTTTCCTCACCCAGAGCTGCATCCCCTGCCTGATAAGATAAGCTCCCCAAAGAAAGGTTTTGGGACCCTGACTCACTGGAGAAACTTTTTCTGCGGGGCATTTGTACAGCCTCTAACACACTTAACTATTTGATGGGCTTATCACTGAAATTCAAATGTTCGTCTATGTTCACTGGAGGACAACCCCTTATCCAGGAGCAAGGACATCCCCATCAGGTGTTAAGCATGGAGACTCGCCCTATCTGCACGCCTCCAGCCTCGATACATATTCACAGCCTTTTCTCAGTCCTGTCCCCAAAACCCTCCTGCCCAGGCCTCCTGTGGGGACTCTCCCAGGACCACTGGTGCTGGAGCCCTGTTCAGCTCGGGCTCCGGGTGGAGGGTAACCCCCCCCCCCCCAGCAGAAGCCCTGCACCCACTGCCAGCTCCCAGCCCTCCCCAGGCAGTGCCGAGGGCGTCTGTGCCCCTCGGCCGGCCGTGGGCTGCAGCCAGAGCAGCTCCAGACTGCGATTCCCAATTTACAGGCAGGATCTGGCCCCAGGTTATCGCTCCTGCTGCTTCTGGCAGCCCACGTCTGGCTTTGCTGCCAGGCAATAAATCCCCAAAGAGAAGCAGCTATAAGGTCTTGATCCAACTGATCATGGACCTCCAAGAGAAAGCAGCTCCAGACCCCAAATATTTGCTCTGGTCAGCCCCCTTGAGAAGGCACCAGTGGTTCTTTTCCAGGTTATGCTAAGCTCTCTCCCCGAACGATGCCAGCCCTGGGAGCTTTGATTGCATCAACAGGGTTGCAGATGCTGCTGATACCGGGTGGCGGGGAAAGAAATCCTCTTTCACGGGCAATAAACCCGGGACAGGTTTGGGAGCGGTTTCTGGGCGTGCTTGGCTCTCGATTCTCTGGGCACTGCTAAGACAGAAGGAGCTTCAGGGATGCTTCCCACCACCATCCAAAACCAACACCCTGGGGCTGGCCCCAGAGCACCCCCCCATCCCCAGGGCGGGCTGCCTCGGCCCTGGCAGCCACCCCACTGGGTTGATGAGCGCGTGAGTTCTCTGCGCGCCCAGCTGCGCCTCTGCGGCAGCGGGACCCAGCAGGTTAATGGGCGGCTCTGGAAGCCCCCAACAACTGCAAATGATCAACCCCAGGGGGATTTTTTTCCTCCCCTCGGCTCTGGAGTCAATTGTCAGCCCTGCTTTTAAAGACACCCTTGTCGGCAGCCCGGCTATGCTTTTCTGCTTCGGAGGAATTCCTCTAAAACAATAATAGTGACATTGTTCCTCACTTTGCTGGCGGTTTTATAGGGCTCACGTTGGAGAAAGGTGACCATGGCTGCCTTTTGGCCACATGTGTTTACACAAGGAAATGCATGTGGGTTTTGGGGTGGCGCCTGGAGTCAGCAGCCGCTCTCTGTACTCCTGACCCTTACAGAGCTGCTTTCTTGCTTCTGGGTACGTTTACTGCACTCCAGATGTGAGCTGGCTCCAGCAAGGCTGCGGAGCGCCAGGGATCTGGCATCCCCAGACTCATCAGTCCGTGGGGTAGAATGCCATGGTGGTTGTTTTAAAAGCTGTAATGCGTCTTGGTAACACATCATGATTTATTCAGCCCTTGTTTGACAGGGCGCCTTTATCAAAAGCTGATGCGAAGCCCGGCTGCACCGCGCGCTCCGGCTCGGTGTGGCTGGCTGGCGAGGGGCGGCTGGGAGCCCGTCCTTCCCCAGGGACGGGCTTTCTGGAAAAGTTTCGGCGTGGGGCTCCCGGCGAGGTGGGTCCCCACTGTGCCACCCACCCCAAAGGGCTGCATTGGGGTACACCCATGCTGCGGGTGCACCTCCGCAGTGGGGTCGATTGAGCTGGCGTAGAGATGAGCCCTGAAGGGTGTTTTAAGAAAAGCGATGTCCCCGTGGCCGGTACCGGGGAGCCACGGGGCTGCAGGATGACGAGGTGGCCTGGGGGTGACAGTCCCACGGGCCACCATCTCGCCTGGCAGAACCCAGGCTCGCTGCTGGCCTCCCTCTCCAGCACACGAAAGGAGGGGAAAGAAGTGAAAAATGGAGTTTGGGGAAAACCAGGGCAAAACTGGAGCGGAGCGTGGGCAGCGAGGGAGCCCCAGGGGAGGCACAGAGGCGGCAGGGCCGGGGAGTCCCTGCCCGCCTGCGGCTCCCATCGCCCCTCCAGCTGCCCTTTTGCTAAAACCCATGCTTTGTTTCATTTTTCTGCCCTTTAACCGAATAAACCACAAAACACAGTTACAGGGGAAAAGGGGAACAAGGGACAGTTCACAACCTGAAAGCAGCTTGCTGCTGGCCCTGGCGGGCAGCGGAGAGGAGCCCGAGGAGACCAAACCCTGTCAAGGGGCCAGGGCCGTGGCTAGAAGACCAGTATGGCAGCTGGCAGACACCCGGTAAAGTTTGGGGTGAGCAGCCCAGGACAGGGTGGCTTGCCGCGGCACGCCAGGGGTCCCCCAGCCCCGCATCCCTGCTCCAGCCCCGCATCCCTGCTCCAGCCCCAGCCTCCTCGCCCGGTGCCTCCGAGGTGCCGTTCTCATGGGCACAGATGGACGTGGGACACTTTAGCCCCAGATTAAGAGTGAGCCTTTGGTTTAGAGATATTTATTTGCTTTTTATCATAATGGGAAAAAAAAATGAAACAGCAGATAGAAGAGGAAGGAAAAAAACCCCAATCTGGGTCAGAATCTCACACTGGCTAGTTCACTTCACAGTTTAAGTAAATAGTTCTCATCCCAAAACCCTTCAGGGTCATATAAATGTGCCTCTTCGCATGGAAGAGACTATTTTGATAGTAGCTGGGTGCCTGATGAATTTGCAACTTTCCCAAACTGTCGGTGTCTAGAATGTGACTCGGTTTTTCACAGTGAGATATAAAATCCTATCAATTAATCTAACTTTTATTGCACCTCTGGGGCATGAACGTGATGTTATTTAAACAAATGGTTCCCATTACCTTCAATTATTTTATAAATGTTTTTCAGTGATTTATAGGCTTCTATTAAATGGACAATATACTTCTGTGCTCCTCGAGGGGGTAAACAGTAATCTAAGGGCTCGGGCTTGCTGATCTTTTTTTCTTTTTCTCCTTCCTTTTCCACATGCATAAGAGGCTGCCGTTTAATTAACGGGGAGGTGGGGAAGAGCCCAGCCAGACGCCCTGCTGACGGCTGCCTTCACCGAAGCCCGGTCCCCCCGCGGCGAGGCGGCAGCTCCCCGCACTGACACCCCATTTGCACCGTACCCCGAGGGTGCTGGGCCCCCCCATCCGCCCTCCCTGGAAGTCTCCTGCCTTCCCCCTCTGAAAACCCTCGCTCTGTGACAGGCCTAAGCAGGGGGATGGTTATTCTTGATTTTTTTTTTTTTTTTTTCCCAGCGCCTTTGCCCACCAGCTGCGCTCGTGCTGACTCGAGCAGCGTGCGAAAGGGATGCAGCCGGCTCTGGCGGGGCCTGGGGTTGTTCTGCAACGCACAAGCGATACAGCCCTGCTTCTGCTCGGGAAGGGACAGGGGGGTTAATGTTTTGCTCCTCTTATATATGATTGAAGGAATTTCTCCTGCCCGGGATATCTCCCTGCCCGATGGAGAAAGCTCCTGGCCAGCCGCTCTGCCGTGCCTCGTGTTTCGGGGACAGCCACTGCACCCGTTTCCCTCTGCAGCCCGTGGGGACCGGCCGCCCTGAGCCCCAGCAAGGCCAACCCCTGCCCCAGCTAGCGCAGGGAAAGGGATGACGGATCATTTTTTGCAAACCCGGGCTCTTCTCCCAGCGGTTTCATTCTGGGCTGGATTTCGGGGGAGGCCAGGGAGGGTCAGAGCAGCAGGACGAGCCGGCGATGGGGACGGCGCAGAGACGGCTTATCTTGGCGGGGGTCACGCCGGGACGTGGTTTCTGGAGCAGTGACCCCGGCTGCCACCCCGGCACAGGACCCCATCCATCTCCCTGCCAGAGCACTCCCCCTGCTAACCCTCAGCGCTGCACGCTGACAGACAGGACGGCAATTAAGTCCTCGCTGAACTAATTCACTTGAGCCTGTCTACATTTCAAACAGCTTTGGAGATAGGCTCTGTTTACAGAGCCTGCCGCCGTTTATTATTTTTCAGGGGGTGTTGCACGGAGTGGGGAGGGGAGATGTCATTTGGGGAAGATAAATAGGGCAGAAGATGCTGTAAAGACAAAGGCCTGAGCGTGGCCCTGCTCGGCCTTGGGACACGGCCGTTCTCTGCAGACGGAGCAAGTAGAGGATTTCCCGGCCCCCAGCTCTAGCTGAGGCCAGGCAAAGCTCGGTGCATGTACCCAGGGGCTGCTCCCACGCCGTCGCCTGGGCCACCCCAGTGCCGGCGCAGGCAGGAACCGCTCCAGCGCAGGGGTACTTGGATGGGCTCCATCCCTGCTAATGAGGATGATGATAATTTATAGGGGCGATCCCCTGGCACAGCAGGGCTCCGGCTCCACACACCCCCCCCCCCTTTCCTTCCTGCCGCTGTGCTGGGACGGGGCAGCAGGAGGGAGCTGCGGAGGGTGCAAGGTGTCCCACGCTTCCCTCCCCACTGGGATCTGGTGCCTCTTTGCCAGCCACGGCGCTGGAGCCACTACTCGCCATCACCACCCTCTCCCCCCGAAGTCCTGCCAGGCGCAAGACACGACCCCCCCTCCCCGAACCAGCCAGAAAAGCACAGCTCGATGCCAAGGCAGAGGACAGTGCGGTGTGACTACGGGTACCCTTTACAGGTGTCCCCGGAGAGATGCCAGGGAGGTGGGAGGGCAGAAGCAGGGGAAACCCCTACAGGAGAGCTGCCAGGTTCAGGGAAAGGGGATCTTTCCTGCAAGGGAAGGTTTGGGGAGCCCTGCAAGGGCACAGCCAAGGAGGTTTCTTTGATGCTGGGGGGTCAGTGGGAGGAGAAGATCTGGGCAGGCCGCTGCCCCACGGGTATGGGGATGCTGCAGCATCATGAGCGAGCAGGGAAGCCCAAACTTGCTCCTGAATGTGCATGGAAACCACGGCACGTACCCTACAGACACAGGAGGGAGACGACAAGCCGCTGGGGCTGGGGCCACGCGGGACGTTCCTGTCCGAATCCCCCCCACCAGGGCTCCTGGCATGACCCTCCACCCTGGGACCCGGGTACCACCCGTGCTCAGCCCCTCCGCTGCCCTGCTGCCCTCTGCCACCCCCCCCAAAGCCCTGCCGGGGGTCCCACTGGCTGTGGGGGGGGCTGACCCCCTCCCCAGAGCCTGCGTTACCATCCTGCGGTTCTCCAAAAACAAATCCTTGTTTTCCCGAAAGGCAAATACTGGCCTCCGACTCAGGGCAGCATTTTTCCAGCAGCTGGCCCCGGATTTCTGCCTCGAACTGCAGGCACAAAGAGCCTGCCTCGGCTGCCGGCAGACCCGCTTGATTATTTTTCTTGGCAAATGACGACTCCCTCGAAGTTGTTAAACCATTGAAAATAGCTAATAAGGTTTTACTTAATTAAACGGCGCGAGGCCTCACAATGCCGATCGTCACTTTTTCCCTTCGCCTTGCACCGCTGCAACATCCCAGATGGGAATTACGCGGCCTCTGCTCAGGATGGGGAGTGAGCTGAGGAGGGCTGCGGAGGCATGGATAAATAATAATAATAATAAAATATCTTCACCTACCCCCTTGTCTTTCCTTTGCTTAAATCAGGTCATGTCTGGAAGACAAAAACACTGCTTGGAAGTCAGGGTTTGGAGTGATACAAAGGGGAGTCTTGTCTAAAAAGACTGGCCGGGAGTCAAAGCGGTGAAGCGATCGCTGTCCGGGGCTGTTTGCACAGCAGCGACTCCGAAATCGTATTTCACTGCAGCAGCAGAGACTCTTCATCAGGTTTCTCCAGATTTCGGCTCAGGTCTATTTCTCGCTGCAAGGTTATTAAAAACACTTGAACCTGAAACAGTCTCATTGTGTCCACACGTTTGCTATTTATTATTATAAACAAGGGTGTCAGGGCCATTAAAAATAAATCAAAGCGGGTAAAAAATGAGTAAGAAATACAAGGAAACAGAATGATTGAAAACACCCATCCCAGCATCCAGGGCTGACAATTCCCACTCACAGGAATGCCTTCTGTGCTAGAGAGAGGGAAAATAACTTCTCATTTTTCTTTTCCACCAAACTGCATCCTTTCCCCAGCCGGGGATGCTGAGCTGCAGGGAATGGAAAGAGGAATGGATCCAACCGCTCCTGGACTCCGACCGGGATTACTGCCGGCACACGTTCGCTCCCACCGAGGGATGCAAGTGCGGCGTCTCACAGGCATCTCACCCGCTGCAAATTGGCCACCAAGCAAAAGCCAGCACGTTTCATGTGCCCACAAGCGCGTTTGAAAACCCCACCAGCTCGTCAGAGCCAGGCGAGCGGTTTCTGCAGCGAAGCTCTGTGGTGGGGGTTTGGCCGAGCAAGAAATGATGGGTGAAGCCACCACCAGAAACCTGCTGTCACCTTTCAAAAGGTTCTTGGGGCAGCACATCTGACCCCCCCCAGCAGAGCAGCCCTGGGAGCAGGTCCCAGATCGGCACTGGGGTGCAGGATGACAGGGGATGCACGGGAAACAGCGTTAAAGAACAAAAGCCCCCAAATCTGTGGTTACGACTGAACTGTGGGAGCTGCAGACACAGAGAGGGGTCCAACCGGGGGGGCAGCAGGCACAGCCAGGGGTTAAACGGTTGGGAGCGGGCAGCTTCATTACACCACTCTGTTCAGAGCATCTCAGTTACTTGACATTCTTAAAAATCTTTAAAAAACCAACAGAGAAGGTGCATTCTGCTCTCGTTCACACCGGGACATGTCAAAAATACAGGTGTTATTGTACAGAAATGCTAAAAAACTGCTTGTGGAATTAAAAGTTTAAATTGTTCCCCAAAGCGAGACCTTTTGGCTCCGACATGGGAAGACACAAAGTGCAAGTTACAGCGAAGCATCTGGTTAAGTTCAGGCTCACCTGCACACAGGCCTGGGCAATTTTCCACCTGCTGCCAAATGGGGGGGGGGGGGGGCCCAGAGCACCCCTTTGCTCTGGCAGCCCGTGCCGTCCCTCATCCCCCTCCCTGCCACCCCCCCCCCCCCAGCATCTGTCCTGGTTTTGGCTGGGATAGAGTTAGTTGTCTTCCTAGTAGCTGGTACAGTGCTATGTTTTGGGTTCAGTATGAGAAGAATGTTGATAACACGCTGATGTTTTCAGTTGTTGCTAAATAATGTTTAGTCTAAAGTCAAGGATTTTTCAGCTTCTGATGCCCAGCCAGCAAGGAGGCTGGAGGGGCACAAGAAGTTGGGAGGGGACACAGCCAGGGCAGCTGACCCAAACTGGCCAAAGGGGTGTTCCACACCATGGGATGTCATGCCCAGTATATAAACTGGGGGGTACTTGGCCAGGGGGGATTACTGCTCGGGAACTAACTGGGCATCAGTTGGTGAGTGGTGAGCAATTGCATTGTGCATCACTTGTTTTGTATATTCCAATTCTTTTATTATTTGTCATTTTATTATTGTTATTATTATAATTAATAGTTTCTTCCTTTCTGTTCTATTAAACTGTTCTTAACCCACGAGTTTTACTTTTTTTTTTCCAATCCTCTCCCCCATCCCACTGGGTGCGGGTGGGCGAATGAGCGGCTGCGCGGTGCTTAGTTGCTGCCTGGGGTTAAACCGCGACAGCATCCCTGCAGCAGAGCCTGTCTGCGGGGCTGGAGGTGGGCTCCCACCCCCTCCTTCACATCACCTTTCTCGGAGCAAGAGCTCCACAGTGGCTAAGCAGCAGTCAGTCAACCCACCGCCCAGCATTTTCCGCCTTTCTCTGCAAGTGACTGGTGAGAGCATTAACGGTCTGGAGGGCAGAGGCACCACTCAGCAGGGGAGGGACACCTCAAAGCAGAGTCCCCCCATTAGTAACGGCGGGGGCTGACAAGCCAGGTTTCGGTCCAGCGCCTTGCCGATGGTGGGATGGCCAAGACTCTCCGGCAAGAAACGGCATGAGCTGGGGCACATTATCTCAGCACTGCTGCTTCTACCAGCTGATCCCATAATCTCATTAAAAACATCACCTGATGATTTCTCCCTTCAATAAACCCAGGGCAGTTCACGCCCACCGCAACAGCCACCCTCATCCTCTTTTAACCATTTCCCATAGCCACTCTCCTGTCTCCAGACCGACACCAGAATCGCACTACTCCATGCTGCGGAGCCCACCTCAAACATGGTTGTACTCAAGCATTTGACTTTTACTGATGCCAAAGAGAAATGATCCAGCAATGGGGCACATACGGCAGCAGGAACAGAGCGGCTGGTGCAGGAGCTCTCTGCCCTGCTGAACGTCACTGCCGTAAAGTGAGTCAAGGATGTTTTTAGAAGCAGCAGGTCAGTTTGTCTGGATTGTGTGTCCTTCTGGTGGTCTCCACGAAGAAAACAGATAGTCTTCGCAAGGAGTAACAAATCCACACCTTGATGTTAGCTGAATACTTGTTAATAAGAAAGAGGGTGCTGAAAACCCATTCCTGCACTGCTGCTTCTCAGGATACAGGAGAGACACATGCTTTCACCAAGGCAACAACAGGAATCTTTGCTTTGTCAGGGTTGATTTCATTATTTTGCAGGTTTCACCCGATTTATGACTCCACAGTCCCTCTGGTTTCATTTCCCTTCTAACTAGCATATGCAACCGTCATAGCTGCATTGCATCAAGCCAGTGGAGACGTGCAGCAACGCAATCCTGCAAACCATGCTGCGAGGGGGGGGACCACAGCCGGCAGCGGTGAGCAGCACCCAGGCAGCACCCACTGCCCCAGGCGGGCAGAGCCCCCACACCCACCGGTGCACCACAGCTCAGACCAGCGTCGCATCACGAATGCTGAACTCACTCACGCGTTTTGCCCTTAGGCAGGCCACCGCTGGGTTCTGCTTACTTCGGCAACCCCCGGTTGAGGTGAACTCCTGCACGAGAAGAGATAAAGGGTGTCCCCGGCTCGGATGCGCTGCCAGCAGACAGACCAAAGGACGCAGGCACACGGCCACACGCTTCTTGGCCAGGCGAGACAACCTGCCGGGGCACAAATCCCTCCCCATCCACCCATTCCTCAGCTGTGTGCCAGCACGGTCTTCGTGCCTCCGACCCCACGATGCTGCCCGGCTCGGGGCTGTACGTGTGTCAGGCTTTAACGCGAGGCACAGAAGGAGCTGGCTCGTAGGCAGGTTGTGAATAACGTGGGAACGGAGAGGGGGAAAGCCAGCACAAAAAGCCCAGGGTAGAAACAGCAATCTCTGGGTTTAGCTTCTCACTTAGGAGCAGCATGATTCTGGCTCGTACAATAAAAGCCACACGTGGGGATTATCAGAGTCACTCCAGCCCAAACCCTGAAAAATTATAGGTTATAACAGCACATTTCTGCCTTACAAAATTTCATAGCTTGTAAACAGAGATAACTGATCTAAACCACAGCATGCAAACTGATGGGACACCACCTTACTCCGAGAAGCTGGTTTAAAAGTCTTATTTCCCAAACTGTTTTATTATTACTACAGGTAATAATACACCCCAGGTAGGAATGCCACGAGGCTATCAGACGGATGGATTCAACCTGCAGATCACGCACAGGCTGCGCAAACCCGAAAGCTGGCAGGGAGAGGCAGGACCGTGACTCCCCGGGCAGGAGCAGAGGGCACTGAATGGCGCAGCCGAGGGGAGCGCTGCCTTCTCAAGGGGAACACGATTCGTTAATTAAGAGCCCTTTTACCCCACTGCTCCACAGTGACAGGGAAGATTTTGACAAGCAAGAACCAAAGGCTGCCCCGGCCTTCTCAGGTTTGGATTTTCTGGCTGTCAGTAAATGAAATTATGGCCCCCCAATTTCAGGAGCTCCTGTTCAGCACCCAACGCAGCAAACATCTCCCACGGTGATATTTTGGGGGTTTTCAACCAGAGCTATAAATAAGCTATGTGTTTTGGGGTTCGTTATTTCCGTGAGCGTTTGGCCGGGTTGACTATCCCCAGTGAAGCTGCCAGGTGCTGGATGAAGACACCACCTTACACCAACCCTTCCAGCCTAAACGCCAGAATTATTTTTTATTAAATCCACCCTAAATACCTGAATTATTTTTGTTAAAGCCTCCCTTTTTGCCCATGCCCTTCACACCTGTAGCTTTCAAACCTCTCATAAGAAAAAACACCTCCATAAGGTGAACTCCTCCACGGCACCTCGCCCCGAGCAGCTCTGGCAGCCGTCCCGGGTAACAGGGAATTCGTAGCAGGGTCTAACTGGGGGAAGCGGAGCCACCCCTAGACAGGCGAGCGTGTCGCCCTCCCCACGCACACCCTCCCCGTGCTGCTGTGGCAGCGGCTCACGCCGACGAGTAACCCAGGCAGACCCGTGACGTCTTCTCAGGTTGTGATACAGCAACTTAAAAGGAAGGAGACCGAGGTCGACTGCTGCACGAGCCGCCGGCACCAGCCCCGAGGCGCAAACTCATCCCCTGGGACCCGGCCCCGGTACGTTCTCGTCTGCGGAACAGCATCTGCCTCCGCAAATAAGTATCCCGCACCTCCGGCAGGACCTAGATTTGGCGTACAATGCTGTTTGGTTTAGGGCTGGAGCAGGCCAAGTCTTGGAGAACCGAAGCATTAAAACCCGTCGAAAATGATGGAGAGCACTAGAAGGGTCTTGTTTCACACCGGTTGGAGAGCAGAGAGGGTCACTTCTCACCACTCAAGTTCAAACACCAAAGCTAATGGGTGGCATTAGGAATATTTCAGAAGAACCACACATCAGAAACTCATTCTGGTTTTTTAATATGTGTAATAATTGAAAACATGGTTCTACATGCTGGATTTAATGAAATCCTCCCCTTCCGGCAGGACTGCACAAGCCAAAACCAAGCTTAAAACGAGTGGACAGTGACCCTCCAGAAGAAGGGACGTTGAAAGCATTTTTGTTGTACTGGCAGGGCGAGGGGAGGGGAAGGGACGCAGGACCCGGGACTGTGTTTTGCTGGGAAGCATGACGACATCCAGGGAAGGAAGGGAACACTCTCAGCCTTCTGGCCTAAATTATCTGCTAACACAAATAATCAAATTCCAGGGACCACACTGCTCTGGCGCCACTAAAACAAGGGGGAGGCCTGGCCCCAGCACTGCATGAGCAGGTGGCAGCCCGCGTCTGACCCGCTCAGGATATTCAAGTGCGATATACAAAATACTGATGCTCTCTAAGGAAGCCAGCATCGCTCGCAGTATCGTGGGAAGTTTTTAATGGCTCACTCAAGGCAAGGCCTCTAAAATGTTTATATTAATACTTACATGTTGGATAGCCACTCATTTGGTCTCAGCTGGAAACCAGTCCAAACAGCTGAGAAACATCTGGCCGCTAACCTTGGACAACATCTAATCTGGTAGCCCAGGGATTTAAGAGGTCTCTTCGGAGGGACAGAAGTTTGGCAGATACCTTACTGAGTGCTCTGCTCTGCTACGGTTGTTTCTCAAGTCCTGCTCACTGCTCTGGGACGACACATACAGCCAGTGTACATCCCAATCCCATTTACACAGCATCCCAGTCTCTGTGACTGCAAAAAGCTGTAATTAGATATTACTCCCAATTTCCAGGAATACTCCTGAAGGTGTGTGACTGTATGTGTGCTCCCCCCACCTTGAGAGGAGAGAAAGCAGCTGTTTGCCAGCTCACAAAAACACACCTCTCTCCGTTACCCTGCCCTAGTCTGCGTGTGCGCAGGATCGGTGCCGCCAGCCCTCCAGCCTCCCCTCTGCTCTATCTTCCCTCTGCCCACCCTTACTACCAACAAATAAGCACGTATCTGCCCCAGAAAGCCTCCACCACAGAGCAAACAAAAAATCCTGTTTTCTGTAGATCTGGAGACCACTATCAGGCCAATTATGAACATGTGGTTTTAAAGCAGCTCTATAAAAGGAGCAAGTAGAAGGGAAAATGGACTCATCATTTCTGATGAAGATGGCTCAAAAGTTTGCTTCCCTTTTCTTTCCAAAACTCCTGCTTGTTGGTTTGGTTTTTTTTCCAGAAGGAACTTCAGCTTTGGCTATCCTGAAACATTCTTTGGTGAGTGGAGAGCTAATGAAATAAGACAATATAAAAGAATAGATGTTGAGCAATAGAGAGGGGGAAGGGACTTCTAGACCGACCATTTGACATTTGTTCTCCCCTCCTATTACCCATCAAGGTATCACAAGGCTTTCTAGACATGTCAGGGCAAAGCCACCAACAACCTGGCTTGAGAGGCAGAAAATTAGGACAGGACCCACATTTCTGAAAACCCTTTGCAGGCTTTATTAAAAAGGAGATAAGGATGAAAAAGGTGACAAGATGCTTGACAGATATAAAATTATGAGAATCTAGCTTATCTCCTTCCATGTTGTCTTCTGTTCTTTGCTTTTTTGTTACAACAAATGTGGGAGACATCAGGGGAAATGTAAAGGCACAAGCACCAAGGACGTAGCACCAAGAAGGGAGGACTAGGAAGAAGATGCTCAATAAAGGCTAAAAAAGTCTCTTTCCTAGCAGAGGCTGAGCGTGCTCGCTCTGGTCCAATGAAGCACTTGAGCGTGCGCCTAACTTAAATGTGACTTCCCTTGGGTTCTTCACAGGCTTAAAAGTTAAGCACATTCCCCAGCAATCTGCTACAGCAAGACCAGAGAAAATGAGAAGCTATTAAGGGACCTGAATCGTAGTCAACAGCAAGGTTAGCATGCTTTTGGAAAGCACCCTAGCCAAAGATTAATGCAATACGGCAATTTCCACTGACTTAGGAAAACTGTAAGCCATCAGAAAAAGCTTCTTAAATATAAAATAATATGTAAAAATATTTAGGTATTAAGAATATCACTATCAATTTCTCTTCACCTTCTTTCAGCTCAAGGTAGATAGAGCTTGAAGCAGACACATATTTACAGGTATGTGCAGAACTGGAACTCCCTTGTTTCAGTGTAAGCTGGTGCCAGCTTGAAAAAAATGTTGAATTCACTGTGCTGTGTCTTGATGTAGGAAACACTATCCTGTAGGCAAAGCACCGACCTCAAATGCCTAACGGTCAATTCCCACAAACAGCAAGGTAAGCCACAAATAGCTCCTACAATTCTGGCAAGACACTACAAAGACTGGTATTTGGCAAAGGAGTAAGAGCATGTCCCACCGCATATCTCTGCTGGGTTTGTTTCCCTCGTTAAAACTGGCATAACTTAACACTGTTCCTCTACATCACATCTGCCTGGTAGTGCCACAGGGGGCTGCGGTATCAGGGCTCCGAGGCAGCGCTAAGATAAAGCATTCAGAGCAGCCCGTCCCTCGGTCAGGCTGTTTGCCCAGACCGATGGGCACAGCCGCGCTCACCGGCTGCTTTTCCTGCTCTGCGTCCTTGTACAAGTCTAGGGTGAGCCACAGACAGCACCGACGTCTCACAGAGCAGCTGACGACACTTTCTGGCTTAAAAATTATTACTCTAATGATAGTGGAAGAAATTTAAATTTGAAATCCAAAGCACTGCAGGAAGTTGCAAGAGCACAGGAAAGGCATATTTAAGCATATACTCCCTACATAAACACACAGAGCTTAATTACAACAAAGCAAGAAGCAAACAACAATTAGTCTTTATTAACAATTAAAATCTCACTGCAGTGCTGGTTTTCCCCCTAGCGAGTTAATGCCTGTACAGTGAGAAAGTAACGATAAATAGGCTTTTAAAATTGAAATTGATTCAGGATAAATATGAAAAGTGATTTCCACAAGAGGACTTAACATTTAAATTGAGCAGCGTTTGCACCTTACTCAGACCCAAGCCTTGTAAAGCTTGCTAGCTCCCTCTACTGTCTTCATACTCTGAGCTGAGTCAAAACCTTGTTCCAGACCCACGGAAAGCACGGGCAGGTGAGGGGTTTTTATGGGAAGTGTCCAGCACATTTGGTACAAGGATGGCTCATGGACCCTCTGCAGGAAGCAGTGAGCGGCGGCCACACGGCGATCTCCTGCTCAAACCCATCTCCTCCCTGAGCGCCGCTTCAGCCACCTCCAGCAGCACCTGCTCCGAGGAACAGCATTTATTTTACAGCCAATCCGCTTATTTATTATCCCCTCGTATCTTTCTCTTAAGAGACACTGGTTCAGGACATAAACTGAGGGTCAGCAGGGATGAACTAAACACTTTGCCTTTATACTGCCAGAGTTAGGATAAATACAGGTAAGACACAGTTCCGTTTCCCCACCTCATTTCTGAAACATAAACAAGCAACCAGGCTGCGGGACAACTCGTCTCTTCCACTACATAGTTTGTAGGTCGCATACATTGACAAAGCTACAACACGTAGATTCAATGGCAGCTGACTCTTAGCGCGTTATTTTTCCACGCCACTCCTACCTGGTTGAGAGTGGAACAGCAGTGCCTTGCAGCACCGACGTGTTCAAAGAGCGTAACTCCTAGGTGAGAAAATTTACAGCGAACACCCCTTTTTTTAAAGCACCACCCAACTTCGTATGGTAAATGTTAACACATGGCTCTTGCCAGTACAGCTCCCGGCAGAGCATGGCCCAGGTCGGGGTGGAATGCTCTAACCTGTACAACCTGCAAAGCAAACCAGACAGTTTCAAGGTGCTGTTACTTGAAGTACGAAGGTTGGGGGAGGCCCCAAACATGCACCAACCAGGATATCCTCCTGAACAGGGCAAGGGCACTCTTACAAGAGCTCTGAAAAACAGAGATAATCAAGCAGCACGCTATAATTATCAAGCATTGTTCTGATTCCCATTTAACATCTTTAGATACCAAGCTATTTTAAATAAACACACACACACGATGCTGACAAAGTATTAGTCTCATTGTCTTCATACCCTCCGAGCTACCAAAGGATTGAGTAGTATTCCAGGCTAGAAGCCAGCAGCAAGTTTCACAAAGTTTCACAAAAGGTCATTCCCTTTTTCATTCCTAACCCAGGAACAACCTTGTTTCACCACAACGCTGAAGTGAATGCACGAGTACCTTCTGGCAATCCTCTGAAGTGGAGGTGCTTTATGCTTGGAAAAGGCCAAAATTTCACAGCCCCATTTTTATCCAGATTTGGAGAGGTGGTCAGCTTTTTACACTTCACTAGTTGAGGGAAAACAGGTAAAATTTCAGGTTGTGAAGCTGTCCTTGAACTTGACAGACAGCGTAACATGCAACTGTATGGGGATTTGATTTCCTCAGGACTACAGCGCATAAAGGTCATTGCAATGACAGAGTACCTTCAGACAGCACATGTATCTAGAAATTCATTTCAGCAGTTCCTTAACATCACTAATGTTACCAATTGCCAAGTCTATGGGAGTCTGAGGTTTAAACTAAAACTAAAGATTCTCCTTGGCACAGCAGCAGCAGCTGGATAAAGACAATTGCCTTTCGCCACCAGTTTACATACTGTTAGCTAAATGTGATCTGTAGGAAGATACTTCCAACAAATCAAGAATTCCATAAGGGATCAAAATTCTAAACATAAATACAATTAAAGCCTTCTAATATTAATGCACACTTTTTATTATATTAAAATCAGGCAATGGTCTGATACAATAAAAAGGCTGCTTATGGAATACTGTTATGTTAAACTTTAATTACAGAGGATGTTAAATCCTTACAACTAATATTTTCCTCAAAAGAGTTAATGGAAACATCAATTGTTCATTGACTTGATAGCTGCTGCTTTAAAATGTGTTTATTTTTAATTTTTCTTTTTTTCTTTTTTTTTCTTTTTTTTTACACAAACACTGAATTTTTCATAAAACTTAGGACACACTAGGTTGGTTGTATGTAAGCTTGCATCCACATTTCAGCAGTTAGTGGTCCGAAACAGTAAACCAGAAAAGGCAGTGATTTGCCAGGATGCAAAGCCAATAAAGGTCCTCAATCTGCTGTATGCACTGCTTCCCCAAAATCTTCACTGAAGAGATTTCTCTTCTAAGACTTACAGAATCCTAATAAAAACTACGACACTGATTTGATTTGTCTGGAGTCATTACATCTTTAGAATGGCCAAACTTAAGTGCAACATTTTGTTAATTAACATTCTTGGGTCAATCCAAAGCACCAAAATAGAACTATCTGAGCTGGAGCGTGTGTTCAAAGTCTCTATGTGCAGAGTTTCCCCATTAAAGTTTGGCAGCAGAAGATTTCGGCAATCCTGGTAAATTACTGCTCTTTTCACCATGTCAAAAGCCTATCTAATAACATCAGCCGTGGCCAGCTTGGCGGTGTGGCAGCAGTGCTGGAGGGACAGGGAAAATCCAAGTTTGCGAGCAGAATAGATACTCTTGTTTCCCAGGCTGGTGAAGACTAAATTTGTTGCAAAACCAAAATGATAAGCAAGAGGGAACAGGTCAAGTTATTGCCCCAACACTTACCCCTGCTGGCCAGGGGTGAGAAGAGTCACAAAGAGGGGCAAAAAGAAAGCAGCACCCCCACTAAAAGAGGGGAAGAGGGAAGAGATTAAAAGAACCCTGAATCCCTCACCCAAAGCCCACATCACTGGTGAGGGGGACCAGGAAGAGAAATACAATCTATGCCTTGGCCAAAGGGAAGAAGGAAAGCTTGCCCTAGATTATCAGGGCATTTAAAAAACCCCAAAAACAACCAAAAACAACCACAGTCACATTCAGCCTTTACTAGAGATAGCACAAAGGGAGGGATGACTGAGGTTAGCACACATCCCCACTAGTAGTCCATAAAGCCCAGTGTAGTACTGGAAGCAAAAACCTTTGTGTCTACTCTAATAAATAGCCCTGAGCTTCGACTCTATTGCAAAAGACAGAAAAAGAAAAAAAAACCCAGGCCAGACACACAGCAAGGTGATTGTGGGATGTATGCTTTCACAGTTACGTTAGATGTGCCACACTGGTCTTGACAGTAATAAATTTAAATAGACTTTTCCTGATACCAGAAGTTCAGCTACGTGGACAGTGGTTACACGACAGGATTATTTGTTATAGCACAACTTATATTTCAAATGAAAAAAATTAGTATCATTTACAGTATCTCAAGAAAAACTTCCTTTGAATGGGAACTTCCTTTCCAGTATTTTGAGGTCTACAAGATGCATCTAGAAAATTTACTACTGTGGAAAATGAAGACAGCTTAAATTGAATAAGGGGGGCATGTTTGTGGTTTTTTTTTTTTAATTAATTGCTGTAACATTGTCCTTCAGGTGGCTGAGGAAGTTTCATATTTTCTTTAGACATCATTAGACGCCGAAGCTCTTGCAGAACAACTTTGATACTATAAGAATTCTGCCATTTTGCTAGGACTGATATGGCTCTGGGGTCCACCTAAAATAGACAAAAAGACCATTCCTGTCAGAATCGATACATTTGATATAATTAACTCCCCCCACACACCCTCCAACTAAAGATCCTATAAGAAATCTGAGCAAGAGAAACCAAAGAATGCAAAAGAAGCAAGTGGTTTCCTAGAGGTGTAATAAAACCCCGCATGATGCAACTATCTGTGAGTTGCAAAAGGGCAGGAAAAGTCAATTCTACGTTTTGATTTCAGAACACACTTGGCTCGTATGCTTTCCTCCTACCCCCTTTCCTTCTACTCAAAGAAAATGGCATCAGCAAGCAATAAATAGTTAAGCGAGTTGCAAGTATAAACAAAGCATTAATTGGAAGCTGCACATGAAAACCATGTTAAAATTAGTAAAAACCAAAGACTTACCACTCCATTAGAACTATTTACTCCATTCATATTAATTTTTGTTACAAATCTTACAAATGGAGGTGCTTCTGGATACTTAGGCCCACATTCTATTTTAAGGCTGTATATTCTGTTTTCATAAATTGTCTGAGGGGAAAAGAAAGGGGGGAACAATTAAATCAGGCAGTTCAATAAGCATTTGGTTAAAACAGTGGTTACTTTAGGGACATGTAAACTACTAAACATAAGGGCACCCACTTATACACTATGCTGGCTACCTCTGTTTCGGGTTCATTTTATAATATTCAGAGTATCAAATGTTACCTCTTCAGGGTAATAAATTCTACTGGTCTTTTAAGCATCAAATCTTCATATAAGGAATGAAACCGGTACTGCTTCCCATTCACCAACTGAAATGATATTTTTAATCATCATACAGCTCAGATACCTACTTTTCAACCAATCTTTACAAAGCAGCTTTGTTTTATCAGTTTACTGATCACACACACTACCTTGAAATTGAAGCCACAGCTTTAGCTTAGGCAACTATCTGAAGTCAGCCTGTCCTAGAACTGCACTTGAAAAATATTCTTTGGTCATAAACCAATGTGCCAGTTCTCAGAAAGGGGAACACTCCAAGATTCAACACATTGCAAAGTACATCCTGATCCCAAACAGCATTATCACTTTGTCTCCACCGCAGTAACACTCTGTTACACTTAACAGCTAATAGAAATCATGGATCATGAGTTTTTAACTAACCAATCAATGGGTACAGAAGAGAGACAAACGTTAACAAGGCTACACTGCTTCTTCAGTATTTAAAATTAATTAAAAGAAACAACAACAACAATGTTATTTTGCGGTCTGAGAATAACTACTTTTGATGTACTGATCTGGTGCAGCCTGGCACAGAGCTCCAGCTAAGCTGGGCAATATAGGCAGCTGGCAGAAATATACAACAGGAACAGGATCATAATGGAGAAGTTCAGGCAGTCAAGCTCTCCCGATTTAGAGCTTCTAACACAATTTCCTGCACCCTTAACATTGCAATGAACATTAAATTCACAAGGCAGCGACCATGAGCAAAGATCCAGGTGAACATGCGAGCGCAGATGCCCAGAAGCAGCCAGCAGCTCTTGCTCACTTGCGGCAGCAGAGCACCACGGCTCCATCAGGATCTTAAGAATGGTTGCCCAACGTACAAAAACTTCTCACTATAAAACTCCAGCCAATCCCTTTCAAGGGCCTGTTATGCCCCTGAATATCTTAATATTTTCCTTAATATTAATGAGCATTTTGATGCAAACCACTACCAAAAATATAAGAACTGACTTCCTGATTCAGCTGCTGTTCTCATCTGGGCAAATGAAGTGGCTTTAAACCAGCCTGCAGCCGCCCGCGGTGGGACCAGCCCCTGGCCAGTGCTGGCTGGCAGTGGTACCTCTCGGTTACTCCTCCAGCACCTCAGCCAGACAGCCTTTCAGATGCCCAGCCAGGGCGATGACAAACTGAATGCTGTCACAAAGTTTTTGGGGGAAAAAAGTCATCTGTCAGCTCTGCTTGGCCTGCCCAGGTCTCCTGATCGAGCCCCTGAGCATGCCTTGCACACAGAGGAATTAACAGCCCAGAGGTTTGTGCAGTTTTTTAGGGTCTTTGCAAATAGCCACACCACATTAAGACTAGTGAATGGAAAGCCTTGACTGTGCACATGTCTAGAGCCGATATAAAATATGTGCACATAAAGCTGAAGTTTTGACAGTGCCACTGTTTTTAAATAGCTTGTATAAACAAGATGAATCACTGGCTGCAAAATCATCCACACAAAGTCTGGAAAGGAGAAGCATGCTTCCATGTATGGTAGCAGGGACACTCAAAGCAGCAGCACATATCTAACTCTGCACCACAGTTCATTTTCCCTCTGGGATGCCCAGTGTAAGATTCTTCCACCTGCTACAAGTGTGACTGCTTTCTACCCAGAAGGAAATAGGATTGAAAATTTTTTTTCCAGAGCCAGTATTGCCACATCCTATTAAGAAAAAAAATGGTAATAATATAACTGAGTATGAACAGTGCTAAAAGCAGGACAACCACTTAGCAAACAAGAATGACTGAAAGTTCCCAGAATCTCTCTCAATACAGCCTGTTGCTTTCAAGCAATAAGCTAAAAAGAAGTCAAGACACTTTTGGGAAAAAATCTACATTCATAAGTGTGTCAGAAACACAAAAGAGGCACAGCTGAATCATCTTCTGTGATAGTCCTCTAGCCCTGGTTAGCAGTATGACATGAACTAAAAATTGCTATCACTGCTGACAAGTCAGCACGTGCCTGTTTGCACATTTCAGTTTCTATTTAATTTTCTAAATTAGATTTCAAGGTTGTTTAAATTTTCCATAAAGTGTATGCACACAATGAGCTTTCTTCACAGTTTTAATGCAGGCTCATTAACACTCTCCTTACGTTCTAAAATCAAATGCCCTTCTAGAAAATGATTTGGGCATATCATAAATGAAATGATCAGGAATGGGGAGATATTAACAATGGCAGACAAAAAGTAAACACCACTTCTGGATGAGATAGAAAATACTGCACGTGTAACGCCATTATAATATAAATTCTTGTACTACCTCACCGTATGTCAGAAAAGGCAACTGACAGAATGGAAACACATAGGGCAGTAGCATGATTAAAGGTCTGTAAAGGTTTCCATACAATAGACTGAGAACACTGGAATTACTGAGAAGTGGTACTGAGGCCAGATATAGAAGACAACATCTACTATTGCAGGAAGGAGAATCAACTGCTCACACTTCATGGTAAGGATATTAAGGAAACAGAACAGAGATACACAGTGAAACTGGAGACAACAGACAAGTTTTGGGTTCAGAATACATACAATACACAATACATACATACAGTGCACAATTAAGACCTTAAGTTCACTACCAGAGTGGAGACCCACAGTTTAGTAGGGCTTGGAGGGGAGAAGAGAGAGAGAACGCAACAATACTACCCAAGAGACCAGTAGCATTATAAGAAGCTACTTCGGGAGAGAACATTCAGAGAAGAAACTGAATTCATTAAAATTTGAGTTTCCTGAGTTAGCTGAAACTCTACAAGAGCAAGTCAGTACTGCTGCAATAAAAACCAACCCATAAACTCAACAAGAAACAGCAGAAAGACTAGCAGTACTGAACAAAACATCCACGTTTTACCTACATTAGCTCCATATGTAATCTCACTAGCCGAAGGATTTTAAACCTTGCTGTATTCAAGAGTACAGGATACTAGAATCCTGGAATCTCAAAAGTTATGTCTTAATGAATCTGTAAATATAAAGCAGACATGTAACAAAACTAACCAGAGAAAGGCACTAAAAATATTCCAAATTATAAGCAAAAAGACATATAGACACATGAAACCCATTAATAACAGAACTTGAACCTTCAACGCTAAAGGGTTTTTTCACCCATTTGTGTTTTGTTTGTTTTCTACTTCAGTGGTTAGATTAAGAGAGGAAAAGGGAGAAGAAAAAAAAAAACAGTACTATTTTAATATTTAAGTGGATACTTACTCTTGGAGGCCCAATAATCATTCCTGTCCATCTTGTAAGTGTCATATCTTCATCATCTTCAAGGCCCCAGCTAACTGTTCCATCACCTACTCCCTTCTGACCTTCTTCAAGTTCTTCCAACAGACGAAAATTACGAGGAACTTTTACTCCTGAAAACAATCATAAAAATATTTTGAGTTGAGAAATCTAGTAAAGAAATAAAGCTCGTGTAATTTCACTGATACTTTTGGTAATTCTACTGAAAATACTTTGGGTAAAAAACATAAAAATATCAGTATTTTTTGAATGACAATCTTTCAACACTATGAAAAAGATATCCCCATATTTAGCCTAGATTTTACAAGCAAAATCAAGGTATCCACAACTGAACATGCTATACGGCTAACAGGCCAGATATTAGGGCAGGCAGTAAAATGGAAGGAAATCTCTGTCCATTCAGAGATACACACAGTATTATGGAGCTCTAATTAGTGCTTGTCTATATGATTTATAGTATAAAAATTTAGAAGATTCTACAAAATGACACCATGAGAGGCTTGACATCACTCAACTCAGAGCCTTTAAAAATACCATTCAAAACAAATGAAAATCTTTCATAACATTAGTAGGTTAATCTGAAGTTAATTTAAGTGGGCTTTGTCAGCAGCAATAGCATCCTTTGTACTTATGACCTCCACCACCGAGGAAGTTCGGCACTTCTTAATTGCTGGCACATTTATCCTCAAAATAGGGAAATTTTCTTATCCCCATGTGCTAGTTTTGGCTGGGATAGAGTTAATTTTCTTCACAGGAGCTAGTATGGGGCTATGTTTTGGATTTGTGCTGAAAACAGCGTTGATAACACAGGGATGTTTTTGTTACTGCTGAGCAGTGCTTGCACAGAGTCAAGGGCTGTTCTGCTTCTCTCACCCCCCCACCAGTGAGGAGGCTGGGGGGGCACAAGGAGTCGGGAGGGGACCAGCCGGGACAGCTGACCCCAACTGACCCAAGGGATATTCCAGACCATAGGACGTCATGCTCGGCATATAAAGCTGGGGGAAGAAGAAGGAAGGGGGGGACATTCGGAGCGATGGTGTTTTGTCTTCCCAAGTCACTGTCACACACGATGAGCCCTGCTTTCCTACAGATGGCTGAACACCTGCCTGCCGATGGGAAGTGGGGAATGAATTCCTTGTTTGCTTTGCTTGCGTGCGCGGCTTTTGCTTTCCCTATTAAACTGTCTTTATCTCAATCCACAAGTCTTCTCACTTTTACTCTTGCAATTCTCTCCCCTATCCCATCGGGGCAGGGGAGTGAGCGAGCGGCTGTGTGGGGGTTGGTTGCCAGCTGGGGTTAAACCACAACACCCCATTACATTAATGGAAAACAATGGCATAGAGAGCTTAGGTGACACATGCAAGGTCACACACTAAGTCCGTGGTGAAGGAGGATCTTGAATCCAGGCCACAGGGGACTTAATTACTCATATTCTACAAGGTATCTGTACCTCAGTCATCGCAAAACATAAATGCACTCTAGGCCACCACTTCTCCTTTGTATTGGGTTTGCGTAGCAAGGTTTTGGTAGCAGGGAGGCTACAGGGGCAGCTTCTGTGAGCAGCTGCTAGAAGCTTCCCCCATGCCTGACAGAGCCAAGGCCAGCCGGCTCCAAGACGGACCCGCCGCTGGCCAAGGCCGAGCCCATCGGCGACAGCGGTGGCGCCTCTAGGAGAACACATTTAAGAAGGGAAAAACAAAGCTGCTGCAGCACAGAAACCGCAGCCAGAGAGAGGAGTGAGAACACGTGACAGAAACAACCCTGCGGACACCAAGGCCAGTGAAGAAGGAAGGGGAGGAGATGCTCCAGGCGCCGGAGCAGAGATTCCCCTGCAGCCCATGATGAAGACCACGGTGAGGCAGGCTGTCCCCCTGCAGCCCAGGGAGGTCCACGGCGGAGCAGATCTCCACCTGCAGTCCAGGGAGGACCCCACGCCGGAGCAGGGGGATGCCCAAAGGAGGCTGTGACCCCGCGGGAAGCCCGCGCTGCAGCAGGCTCCTGGCAGGACCTGCGGATCTGTGGAGAGAGGAGCCCACCCTGGAGCAGGTTTTCTGGCAGGACTTGTGACCCTGTGGGGGACCCACGCTGGAGCAGTCTGTGCCTGAAGGACTGCAGCCTGGGGAAGGGACCCACGCTGGAGAGGTTTGTGGAAGACTGTCTCCCGTGGGAGGGACCCCACGCTGGAGCAGGGGAAGAGTGTGAGGAGTCCTGCCCCTGAGGAGGAAGGAGCAACAGCAACTGGGGGCAACCCCCATTCCCCATCCTCCTGTGCTGCTGCAGGGGGAGAAAGGAGAGAAAATGGGGAGTGGAGTTAAGCCTGGGAAGAAGGGAGGGGTGGGGGGAAGGTGTTTTAAGATTTGTTTGGTTTTATTTCTTATTACCCTACTCTGACTTGACTGGTAATAAATTAAATTACTTTTCCCTAAGTCTAGTCTGTTTTGCCCATGACTGTAATTTCTGAGCGATGTCCCTGTCCTTATCTCGACCCATGAGCCTTTCGTTGTATTTTCTCTCTCCTGTCCAGCTGAGGAGGGGAGTGACAGAGGGGCTTTGGTGGGCACCTGGTGTTCAGCCAGGGTCAACCCACCACATCCTTCCAGGTACCCGTGTGAAGCATATCTATCTCTAACAACAACGAAATTATTGCCAGCGTATATTTAATAAAGTTATTTTCACCTGACATACAAAAAGGTTGGATCTGGGGTTTGGAGCTTCCCCCCCCGAATAGTATGAAGTTAACTATTAACAAGCAATTAAAAACAGAAAATCATAATTAATCCCTTTCTTCACTGTCACTTATTTAGTACAGCAGAAAGAGAATGGGAAATCAGCCTTTCAGTGTATAAAGTGAACCCAGCAAACTTCTCCATCAGAAGCCGTGGCACTGAACTCTAAGAACATCAGAAAAGGACCAAGGGCTTTGAAAACCATCTCTGTAGCTGCTTGGCAGTGTGGAAAATGCAGGAGATTTAAGGTATTGTGAAATGTAGCAGTGCTTAAAATCGAGTAACTCTGGTAGCTTTAAAATCCCTTTTAAACATATTAATGACTGAAAGAAGCTAAATGTCAGTGATGATTTTGCTGCAGAATCAGAGCTGCCCAAATTTCATTCACTACAAAGCAAACATAAAAGAAACCAAAAAAGCAAATTACTAAAGGAATTAGTTTGTTGGCCAGTTTCATACACATCTAACATAATCATGTTCAAGAATATTCTGGGGAAACATGATTCAGTAACACAGCTGTAGCAACAGTATGAGGAGAAACCTTGGAATCAAAAAAGCAGCGTCAGAAGACACCAGACCTGCACTGGCTATACCAAACCACACGTATGGGGGCTGTTGAGCACGACTCAAATACAACTCCATGCCAAATCTACATCTTCAACTCCCAGCGAGACTGTGCTGTTACCATGGCTGCTGAGTAATACAAATCTTTGGCTGCGAAAGAAAATGAGTCAGTTGGGGCCGGTGAAGCCATCGCCCTAAGATTAACTGAGCCCCAAACCCTTGGTGGCAACAGGACCTCTTGGGGACCACTATCACCTCCCCTGCATGAAAACCTCCAGTGTTTCCCCTCCCAGCAAGTCTTAAAAGTACAAAGTATGTTTCTTGCGTACCTCGGGCATATGAAGGTTCAAGTATGCAGTTCATACCTGAATCATGACAGATTAGCCATCCCATTTTTAATTATATTCCCAATGCTCTCCAGCTGTAGTTAGGAGAGGCAGAGAAGAGAGCAGTCTAGCTCCAACGCAGGGGATAAGAGAGCTGGGGGACAAGAGAAACAGATGGAGTACAAGTTGAAGGACAAGGTGGCACCTTTACTTACACATACACTACCTATTTCGCTATTTTTGCTGCAGTGGATGCATGGGAGAGCTGGAGATGGGGAATGACTCACAGCTGCGCGATGCCTAAAGCTGCTGTCTGGGCGTCAGCCCTGCCTGCGGGCACCCCGGAAAAGAAGCAGCCAGGGAAGAATGACAAACAAAAGGTCCTTCTGGAGGGTGAACTCCACCCTTCGGTCTGACACAGCAGCTCTTCAACAACGCGGGTGATGCCGCAAAGGAAGCCATCCGTGGCTATTATTAGAAACCCAACCTGAGCCTCTCCCGGCTCACAGAAGCGATAAGCTGAAGCCAGCAGAATACCTGCCTCGAATGTGTCGTGTTGCCAAAAAATACTCTCTCTTCTGGACCACAACACCACAATGCTTCATCTCAGTCTCCGTACTTCAGTACTTGATAATACCACTTCATATTTACCAGTGGTGCAAAGACAATTTACTGATATTTGATTAGACCAAAACAAATAACCGAGGAGGAATCAGCTTTATGGCAAGCAGACACAGGTCAGACACCAAAGAAGGAAACAAAAAATATTGCCTGTCTACCCCTCCTCTGAGCATCACGCACCCTGTTCACCGAGTGAGGCAGGAATCCTGTGCGAAGAAAATTAAGCGATCATGTAATTAAAAATTACATCATCACATATATATTCGAGGAGGCCACAACCAAGGCTGAAAGGCAGCCTTAATTCTGACATTTGCTAACCAGAGCTAGGTTTGGCATTACAACCTTACGGGAAGAGAAGGTAACTTTATTCCCGAGCTCTCCCCAGATACAGCTGCTCTGATTCACCATGAATCAGAGCCATAAAGGAGTCACACAGGATTTTAGAGTTCTCTGATAAGTCTAAGGTCTACAGAGAGCTAGCTAGTCATATCGTGCACTGGCTCCTATCACACGGAAAACATTAACATAATTTATTATTAATTCCACAGCAACTGCTCACTTGTGAGCACTACCAGAGCATCAGTGGCAAAAGGAGGTGCGAAAAGCGAAGTATGTATAGTTGAGTTCTATGCGCTTCACAGTAAATAAAATAATTATGAGAGATGATTGATCACTTTACAATGAACCGCACTGTCCAACAGCATCATTCCCTTCTAAAAATGTTTTATCCCTATGCTAAAGCTCAGAGGAAGACCAGCACCTCAGCCACTACAGAAGGCAAGTTCAGAGTCACATCAAAGACGGTAATTCAGTTCCCTCCCTGACATTCTCAGGAGATTCAACAGTAACAAAAACACACATATACATATAAAGACTACGGCCATATGATCATAAATGCTTTAAATAATTTCTAAATAACCTGCCCTTAAGTAAGGCAGAATAAAAGACCAGATTCACCCTTCTGGTCAGCCTGGAAAGATGCACAAAGCCATTAAGCCAACCCCATCTCCTCTTCATCTGCAATGGCCTGGAGCACTCATGGTCAGCCACCACATCCTGCTGGGACCCAAACCTCAGAAACCACGCAAGCTTTATCACTTGTGGTCGTACACAAACATACCATCATCATGTTTGCTGTCCACCAAGATTCCTAGAGAGCGATCTGATCTGTTCTAGGCATACACGGTTATTTGCCAAATAACTTCCATGGCTAAACCATGGCAGACTCAGAGTTAGGAGATGTCCTGCGCCAGCTGACACAACCATGAGTCAACTGCGTGTCGTCCTCCCACCCCCCAATAAATACCTTGCATAATCTTTTCAGTGTAGCAATGGAGACTTTCAAGGCAGTAACCAAACAAACCTGTTTTTCTAAGAGTCCTTCATTTAACGCAAGAAAACCTAAATAAAGCAAGAGGCAATTAAAAAGTAATCAGGTTGTTGGAAGTACTTTCAGTTATGCATTTTAATTTAGCCTTTGCTATGGTTCAAGAAGACTCTCAAATAGCAGCTCCATTTGATACGAAAATACAATCATATCTATAGAATTGCTTCACTTGCAGCTTGCCTGACTGCACAGAAATACTCCCAGAAGTGGAACTGAAAAAACATTTCAGAGCAAAAGGAGGTATTTACTATTAATCGCAACAGCAAACTTATGAAAGCTAAATTAATAACTGTACTGACAAGGTAAGATCTGGTCAGAATCTCACTAAGTTAAGTTCTGCACTAGGGAAGAACAGAATTATTCCCAGAAGACAGTTAAATGCCAACTTGGACTTTTAAAGACCTTAAAGCACTCAGATTTACTTTATATCGCAGCGTTAATAAAGATACACAGATACACAACTAAACATGTCTTACGATAGTTTTAAGAGTGATCTTACCAGTCGGAGATTTTTCTCAAATTGACATTCACGTGAAGTACACAGTATGTTTTTAACAAGTTAAAAACAACACTTTCTGACAGACTATGCTTTTTAATCTTTTAATTTTCCCCAGTAATATAGTGGAAGCAATTCCAAATTCAGAAACTTTATCAAGCTGAAAACAGCACAGTGAAACCAGAGAAACAAAGTGGACAATATGCCTTTGAGAGTAGATCCTCTTCTTCAATCTTTTTCAACAGTGTCAGTAGAACAAAATATACACCTCTCACAAAAACTTTAAGAATACATTCCTCTCTCCTTTCTAAAGTGAAATCAAATTACAAGCACTTCTCTTCAGGATTAAAGCACAAATATACTGCACAGAACACCTCAGCAAAGCACACAGAAAATGCACTTCACTCGTTAGGGGCTCTAAAAAGAGGAACTGTCTTTTTGCTGAAGGTTTCTTGACATCTTCACCAATAACAGCCAACTTATCAAATTGGCCTTTCAGGCCAATTTTAACTCTGCTTTCTGGACTAGTTCCTGATTTACAGTAGCTCAAGTGAACTGAAATAAAATAGCTTTAAACACCTCTGTTGCTTAATATGTTAAAGCCCCTTCTGTTGCTTGTTTTTGTGTATTTGATACTCAGCCTTAATTACATCTTTTCCAATATATTTCTCATCTCTTTGCAGAGATTTCAACTACTGAAAATTTGATAGCTTACCCCTGGAGCACTGCAATTGTAAAAAATAAGTAAATCATTCCTTGTCACAATGGTATATAAAGTTTCTGAAGTGATGGAATATTTAAAACTGAAAAAAGGCTTTCAGCAACTGTCACAAAAACTTTCAGGAGACAGGAGCTTTAGATTTCTTGCATCATCTTTATAGTCATGATTTCCACTCCGATAATGCAGACTGATACTGAGAGGTTTTGCAGATCCAACATAACACCCTGAGCACTTGAAACAATCTGAAGTGTTTTCTCTGTGTAAGCTAGGTTCTGTCTTTCAATACTTTAAGCACATTACTTGGAAAGAGATCACTTTAAAACATTTGTCTGAGGTAGAGTGGCAGTATCATTGAGGTCTGAAGCCAAATAAAGCTTTCCAGCAGCAGAAGAGTTAGAATCAGATGCATTCTGTGGCTTGTATCACAGCTGAAAAGCAAAACATTACCAGCTCAGCTAGAAGTTACTCTAGAAAATAAGTCACCCTGAACTAGCATCCTGGACAAAAATCTTTACACTAAATCTCACCAGTAGAAAACCCACCATTTCCTCTTTGCGTTGTGAAAAGAAACGGTTGTTACTGACCGAGAGCTGAGCGCTCTCCTCCAGCTGCCTCTTCTACCCACAAAGTATCGCTAGGTTTTCTAAAATTCACACCACCCAACAAAAAGTGAATGCACAAGCAGGTTCACTGATTTTAAGATAAGCTTTGAAGAGCAAGACACCACACTGAGACTAAAGCAAAGTTACCTGTTCAGTACGGGACTCCAGTTTTAACACCAGAGCTGACAAGCGCACGTGGGGAGCGGCAGAGGCAGGATGCATGCCGATCCGGGCTTTGCTTCTGGGCCAGGCCCAGGTCAGACTTGGGAGGGAAGTGCACAAACTAATCAGTAGGTGGAAACAGAGTAATTTCATCTTGACTTGCAATAGTTAAAAAAACACCCTTACAATGTGAAAATCCCAACCTTCATACACCTTACAAAATTTGTCAGTATTATATCTTCTATGATCCTTACCTACTTACATATTTAGTACACTAATGAATAATTTTAAATTCTCAGCCAGAACAGCATTTTTCAAATATATTATGTAATTTATATCATTATACATTAAGAGATTCAACTGAGTATCTTCTTGCAAGAGTTTTGAACTATTTACCTTTTTATTTAATCTACTGCCTCCTGCCATTATAATACACAAAGAAGCTCTGCAATCAACTCCTTTAGCACCCGCTATTTCACGTGCTTTTATAGTCCATCTTATTTAAGAAGGCATAATTTATCTTCCCATTTTCTCTTCAATTATTTTTTTCCCTTGAGTGTTTTACTTACAGACTTAGAAAGTACTTGGTGGCTGGCAATATTTGTTTTGAGATAACAATGACTATTGTATGCAGTGCACTCCAAAGGAGATATCACGGTCCATTTGCAGAGGCAGGGCACACCTTCTATATCCTTCAATACACAGTTTCTTCTTCACTGTAATGTCTCATTTGCTCTTCACAAGTGTCACTTTGAGTTTACAGTGATGTTATGGGTTCCCCAACAATTACAAATATATACTTTTAATATACTGTACTAAAACCTATCTGTGCTCTTCTCTCTGTTACGAGCGTTAAGCCACGTATCAGCACTACCATGACCGTACACCTAATGAATTGTCCTTCTGGAGTTCTTCACATTCCTCTGACTTTGAGTAACTTAAATCTGGGCAAATCATTTTACTACTCAGATCTTCCAGGCTGTTGGTAAACACAGTGTCTATCACAGCCCTGCAACAGACCCCCTAAAAGGACCTATGAGAGAAAAGTGGGTTAAATGAAGTCATTAAACTTTTCCCAGGATAAAAGTTAAAGAAACAAGATTCCACAGGCCAACATGGTCAGGTGTTGACTCATTACAATACCAACTCTACAGTGACGTGGAGCAGGCTCCTGCAGCCTAACTGCAACATACTCCACGAAGCTCAACTTCCCTGTGGGGGGACGGAGTACGTGAGCCTCTGACCCCTTGATTTCTTGGCTAGATCACCTCTGGTACCTGAGCCAGCTGACCGTTCCTGCATGACATTTCAGTCTGAAGGATGGACAGACATACACTTACAGTTTGGGTGTTTGTAGTCTTCTATGAAGAGCCTTATTAGAATGATTAAAGTCAACCCTTGTCTTTTTATTCATATATTAATTGTGTGTGTGGGAAACCCACATCATCAGCAACACAGAATTCTCCTCTATGTAAGTGATACTGGTGGACCTTGCATCATAACATTTCTTCCAGGTGAGGGTTGTTTTTCGCCCTGTTAATTATTTTACCTGTTTATTAGATACAAATATAAGGCTTACCAGTCTAATTCCCAGGACCAGCAGCACTATGACTTTTTTAAGTTACAGGGGCATTTGGTACCATTTCTTCCTCTGGGTCAGTAGCTGCTTTTAAAGAAAGACTGAGTATTTTTCATCCTCAACCTCTGTTTAAGTTCCTTTGCTGAACTACTATAAACTCAGGATATCAAACATATTTGAGTGTTTTATAAACAAATATGAATACATTAAGATTCCATGAAACAGGTATTGGCAAAATCTGTTTTACCTATGAGTAAAGATACTACTAAGCTTCTTGCCCAAAGCCCCACAGCAAATCAATCAGCAGTGGAGGACAAGGAGGTGTCACTTCCAGGCTCTATTTGTGTGTGCTAGGCAATGCCTTCAGTGCAGTGTCAAGAAGGAACCATATAAACTGCATTGCAGTGCCACCACCACTATCAGTAACTGGACACTATGTTGTTCTCTTTATCAGGAGACTCTCCATCCTTTACTAACACCACAAGAGAATGCAGATCGCTGCTGGTAGGACAGCCTATGATTTAGAGCCAGACAAAGCTCTAAGGGTCCCATCAATGTAAGCTGCTGGCCTGTATCTGAAGGTTCTCCCATACTGAATTTAGGGTTTACTGCAAAAGTTCAGTGTTACTGCAACACCTGTTTTTAAGTCACACACTGATTTTTTTTTTTTCATTCCCCCTCCCAGAAGCGGTTAAACACACAGGATATCATGAGTAGCTGAAATGCAGCGCTTCTGAAATGCCCACGTTGTTGACACAAGAAACTGATGCCCCTACTCATATTTACCTGGCTGTGTATTGCTTCATGCCTCCAGCACTGAAGAAACAAGACAGCTTTCAGAAATCCCTGACATATTAGGAAGCAATCCATAAGGCACAATGTGGCTAGCAGATGATGGTTAACGACAGCTTATCAGAAAGACTGTTTGTTGCAAAAGGAAAGCTGTGCAGTAGGACTAGCTTTGGACTTTATCACTGCAGTCCAAGTCCCTTTCCACACATACCCCTCTGTGACCACCCAGACAATTGATTCATGAAGCTGCACTGGCTTAAAAAGAAAAATATTTGCCTTGTTCTTCCAGCCAAATACAAAATGAAAAGTCAGCAGCTTGAAGGGATTATTGAGAAAGTATGGTAGCCAGAATAATGTGACATAAGAGGGGGAAGAAAGCTCCACTACATTTTTTGTGTATTTTAATCAAGTGTTCCAACACCTTGGAATCACATACATTCAAACACAGATCTCTAAAACACAATTCTCAGAACAACATCCACTGCATCTTAAAAGTGTTATTATAAACTTGATTACTACAAATTATCTGCATTGTGACGGTTATTCTTAAAAGCTGAAAGTGGTCATTGACAGAGACCTATCTGTAAAAAAAAAGAATTCCAAAATATTTTTGTTATACCTTCAAGAGCAGTCTTCTGGTGATCCCATATTTAAACTTCAAAGGAAGCAATTTGAAAACAAACATTACAGGGGTGCAGTTGAAACCCTATATGGACTTCAGAAAACAGGAAAATGAAACTGGCTAAACAGAAGTGAAACTAATTTATTCGATCTGTTGAAGTTCATTAGAGGATGTCAGCAGAAAAAAAAACATTCAAAAGATAGCCGCAGTATTTTTGTTTAATGTGCAATGATAAACGCAAAGATGGGGTTTGTTTAACTACTCAACGTGGGCGAGGAGCAATTTTAAAGGGGAAAAAAATATACCGACTTCTTGAAGCATACGTGTCCTGACAAGGAAGTTACATCCTTCTGATGTAAGAGAAAGATATTATTAGCAAGAAAGATTTCTAAAGCAGCTCGTTTCACCCAGGTAACTCTAGTCATGGCTCAGTGACTACTAAGACCAGAGAACCCAGGGCGAGCTCTGACCACACAGAGCTGCCCAGAAGAGGACTACGCTCCGAAAAACGCCTGGACGGCGGCTCTGCGAGGACAGGCACAAGCCGCCTCACTGGCTGCGCTCAGGCGGCTGCCCGCGGCCGGGGCCTCCTCGCCCCAGGTCCCCACCTCAGCACCGGGGCGAGGGCCGCGGGCCCGGCCGGACCCGGGCAGGGGGTCCCGGCTCCGGCAGCCCGGCCCAACGCGCCGCCCCAGCCAGCGCCGCTTCCCGGCGCCGGCTCGCAGAGAGGCCGGGGCAGGCTTCCCGCAGGGCCCGGGCTGGCTCCGCTCACCCCTCCCGGCCCCGGACCGGACTCGCCCCGCCGGGGCCGCTCCCACCGCGAGGCCTCGGCAGCCCCCGGGGAGGCGCCGGACGAGCCCGCCCGGGAGCGGCGGCGGCGGCGGCGAAGGAGCGGGGACCGGCCCCACCGCCGCCCCCGGCCGGGCACCGGGCCCCCCCCTCCGAGCCGCAACCCCTCGGCCCCGCCGCCGCCGCCCTCGCCCCTCCGCCGGGCGCCTCCCGGCCTAGCGCCCGCCGCCGCCCCTCCAGCCCCGACACGCCCAGCCGGGCCCCCCGGCCGCCGGCAGCCCGCCGCACCGCTCGCCCTCGGGGGCCGCGGCTGCCCCGCGGCGAGGAGCGGCCCCGCCCGACCCCCCCCGGCCCGCGGCCCCACAGCCCCGGCGCCCGCTCACCCGCACCCGTGGTGGCCGCCATCTTGTGCCGCTGCCGCTGGAGCCCCGCCCCCTCCCACACGTCAACGCAACGCGGGAAGTGCGGCTTCGAGGGCGCGGCGCGGGCGGGCGCGCTAAGGGGAGGCCGCGGCGGGGCGGGGCGGGGCGCGGCGTGAGGAGAACTCTGTGGTGCGGGCAGGGCGCCTCCAGAGCTCCGTCGCGCGGGCGGGCTCCCCGGGAGGGGCAGAGCCCCGGGGGTCGGACGGGGGTCGCCGGCGAAGGGGATGAGACCCCCCCCCCACGGCCGGGGCAGCCGCGGGGCTCCCTCCGCCCCGCTCCGGCAGGCAACCCTGGGGAAAGCAACCCCAGCGAGCCCCCCGGGGAGCTCTGAAACACCAGCATGCTCTTGAGCATTAGCAGCCCATAACGCTCAAATGCAATTAATAGGAATAATTGGCCAACTGTGTTCATTACGGCCAGAACACGAGCAGCATTAGCTCTCCTACTGCTTTACAAATATTCACAGTCACTTTGTAATAATCTGATGCTGTTCACGCATTTGCATCCCCAAGTTCTTCCCGTGGCGGCTGAGGCGAGGGCGAGCTGAGCGGGGTAATTTAATTTGCTGCCTCTCGCTTGTGGCCCTCCAAGATTTACAGCCGACCAGAAATCTCCACTCCAGCGGCACGCAGCCCAACACGGGGCTGTGGGAACACGCGAACGGGGGTAAGGGCCTTCATCCCGGTGGGGTGACGGTGCGGGATGGGAGAGGTACAGGGACGGAGGGCAGGGGCTAGGCCGCCCTCGCTGCAGAACAGGGGACGTGAAGCACATCCACGTGGAGCTTTTTGTGTTTCGGGAGGTTGCTGTTGTCCGATACGTGGGAATGAAAGATATTTTCAGGCCTAAACTAGCTGATGTGAACGGAGAAGAGCTGTAGCCAGAAGAGACATGAGGAACATCAGGAAGATCTACAAGGCTGTGTTTTAATCAACAGTGCAACTTCCCTTATCCGTCTCCAGTTAGTACAGTAAAAAGAAAAAAAAAATTTAAAAAAAGGAAATGAATTCCGCTTTGTCTTGCAACACATATTCCAAAACCTGTACCCCAAGACATCGTACGAAAACTTGCAGAGATAATTACAAAACAAAATGTTTTGGAGACTCATTGCATTTTAAGCCATTTACCCGGTTAAGTCAACCTTAAGGTACTCAGCATTTAACAGCAAACAGAGCCAAGGTACTGGTTCTATCAGTGATTCCTTGAAGCTACTTTAAAATAGCAATGCCGGTCTTAGCGGTTGGATTTTATTTCATTTAATTCTAATGCCGCATTTTGGACACACATGGCCGAGAGGTGCAATAGCTGAAGACAAGAGCAAAGCAGCTAGGTGGCACAGGAGCTCCGTGAACCCGGCCCGGAGATGGGCAGCAGGCTGCAGGAGAGTCCCTGCTGCTGCTGAGCCCACCAGGAGAGCCATGGTTGGTATCAAACTGCTGGAGCCCCTCTCGCTCCAGCTTTGGGGGGGCGAGGTGGGCGACTAGTTTAAACCCCTACCAACCACCCCTCCCCTTCCACTTCTTAGGCCTGCTGCTGGTCAAGTTCCAGGAGGACTACAGACAGACAGACAGATGCTGCACCTGAGCCAAAACCTCCCAGTTTGGTCCTGTCTCATCAAGGCAGGTCTGCTGATGCTGGCCATGCTGTCTTGTGCAAACAGCTGTGGGCCAAACCAGTCCTGGAGCTTTTTTTTTTCTTTTTTAAATAGCGCAGAACAAAAACATGCCAGAAAGACACACTTCTGCCAATGCACTTGTGGTCCATAGGCTGCCTTAAAGAGTACCCCCTTCACTCGAGCCACCGGTGCGACTGCCTCACGTTTATTCCAGCAAACGCTAGCTCTGAGCTGGGTTTCTCCTTGTTTGTCCCCAGTATTTCACAGAGGCAGCAGACAGGTCAAGGCTGCAGACGAGCGGAGAGAACACAGATAACTTGGTCCAGCAGCAAAATGAAACAAAATTGGAGAAGTCAAAAGACATCAGAAAGCTGAGCACTTTGCAACGCATCCATGGAAACTTCAAACACCAAACCCAAGCCCATCAGGCCATCCTGAAGACTGGCTTAAGAAAAGGCAGAGCGGGATTTTAAGGCACTTTGCAGTAATCTTCCTCAGTTTACCAGAGTGCAATGCTTCCCCTTGCAGATGAGTCCCCAAACAGCATAAAGAAATACATCTGCAGGCCCTTGCATCACCATGAGCAGCCGGCCAGCTAGAGGACAACTACAGACTTGGCAGAAGTCGAAGGCCTGAAAGATCTTCTCCTGAAGGTCCAGGGAGCAGGATACTCCACATCTTTCCGTGGAGGTGAGAGACTGAAATCAAATAGCTTTTAAAAGCATCTGGTTAAAGTGAAATGCAGGCCATCTCTGTGGAGTTTAAAAGGAGTGCCTTATTCTGCTTTAGCTCTAATCTGTTCGTAATCAACTTAAGACAAATTTATCTTAAGCCAGATTTACATCTGTTAAGAAGGATCCACGCAGCCTTTTGCTCCAGAACTGCAGTACTGATTTTACGGATGCATCCACTATTTTAAATGGCTGAAACAGTTTCCAGAAACCAACTGAAGACCAAAGAACAAGCCAGTATTATGCAGGTATCCATTAACCTTCCTCCAAGGAGTGGGAAGCTTTAAGATACACCTCAACTCACAGCAGGGAGGGGAAGATCAAGGATTACAATACCAGAACTTGCCACAAGCCGTGCCCCTCACCACTGCCTCTATGAACAGCGACATGAAGATGGGACCCTGGGAGATGCCAGCCATGTCGGGTGTGTTGAGTCACTCTGAACAAGAGCTGCCTCAGGAGTTGAGCACCGCATCAGCATGTAAAACACCATCCAGCTATTAACTGCTGTCCCACTTCCTCATAATTAAGCAAGATTAACAGATAGTCCCAGCAGCCACCAGTATTAGTAGCTCAGATTTGTTTCCAGTAAGACTATAGATCAAGTGGCTGAGAGAGGTTTAGGCAACAGCAATTGCCTTTAACAGCACTCTTGAAGTACAAATTCCAATAATTTATGTGCTTCAGATCCATTTGTTACATACGCTGCACCACTGCTGTTCACTTGGCATTTAAATTTGCAGGAAGAGATGAGCTCTCAAAGGATTTAGTGCTTAAGGCTATTTTACACTAGAGTCCTGAGCATCTACCCAGTTCTGTACTGGGCTTTGACACTGGTTTACGTAACTCAAACTGGGGTCGAGGGTGAGGGAGAGGAGAAGAAAAGTGTGAGGGCAGGACTACCGATCTGTTAGAATATGGATTATGGGAGTCTCAAAGTAGAAGCAGGCACGAGTTTAAACTTCTGTCAAGATGGCAGAAGTAACTACTGCAGTTCTTTGTACTCACAGCAATAGATGTTGTTTCCTAAGCATTGCTACACCTCTAAAACCGAAGGACACTCACACTGGAAGGTGAGAAGAGGAAGAAGCACTCTTTGCTCGGGACGCATGGTAGTTTGCATCCCCACCTCACCAGCATTCAGCATATATTCTGTTCAACACCTGTCACACCTGTTACGCCAAAGAAATTTAAAGTAAGTTTCAGCCACAAATATTAACAGATCTAACTTCACTGATTCAGAGTAGTGACCACCACGCTGACTTCCATGATAGCGGAAGTTACCTTTCTTCCCACCCAAATTTAATATTCACATCTCATTTTTTTTAATATAAAGCTAAACAGCCAGTGCTGGGAAATTAAAACAAGTAGAGACAAAAATACTTCTAGGAACAACTTTGAGCCAACAGGTTTGGCACAGAATCACACCTCATAAACACCTAGATCTGGAAGAAGTAAGCAATAATTAACTAAGAACCTGCCAGCTTGCAACAATCTTCCCTAACCAAGTCTGCAACCTCCTGGTTGCTCCCCTGGGTGCTCTGTATTCTTATACATGGTGTGTTCTTACACACAGCCTTCTTTGCCAAGGCTTTTGATAGCATGGGTGGGAGAAAAAGGGGAAAACCTGCTCTTTTCACCAAACATAGTATGAAATCACACACCCATCTTCCACAATAACAGCGTTAAAGGAGTATTCCTTCCTCCTCCTCCAATTTCAACTAAATGCATTTTGAGACTCCCACTAAAGTGGAAGTATTCTTTACTGTCAAAGCTACATAGAGACCTGGTATTGACTGTGACAACTGGAATAGACAATAGTTTCATGGAATGCTATAAAGTTCTCCAAGGGTCTGAATCATTTAAACACATTAAGTATTTTGTATCCAAGGTACCAACTGCGATTTTAATCTGCAGAACTCAGCTCAGACACATCTGCATTCAGCAGTTTCCACTGAAGGAGAGTTGCCAAGTCCCAACCCTTTCAGAAGTTGTGGTCCTTCGTATCTCAAGAAGTTGAGATCAAGGTCAGTCTAAACCTGTGACTTAAAAACACCTTACCATGCTCTTCAGGGAAAGACAGTTTGAATTCAACACAATTTACAGCCAGGGAAGGGAAAATAGTCTTAGATTTGACCATCAGTAACCTTCCATTTAGGAAAGAATTAAACAAGATGCAAATCACATTAACTTGATCAAGTTCCTGTTGGATGTTCTTAGGGGAACTTCTCCACCTGCAATCCAGCTGAGTTACTCCTTAGCATCCAAAGCAGAATTACTTGGACTTCTTGAAAATTGTTGAAGTCTGGCATAATATAGTGTCAAGCTCCTACAATGCTGACAAACAATTGATCACTTCAACCTAAACAAGACTTAACAGGCTGCGAAGTGTTTCAGGTAGCTGGAACAGCATGAAGCATTTTGTAACCAGTGATCAGGTTCTTGGACTAAGTGCTCACAATGCATGAATGAAGAACAGCAACAAGACTTAACAAACATGATTAGTATTATCCAACCGCTTTGTTATAAATATATTATATACATTCAAACATCACATTAAAATATTATTCCATTACACCAGAAGAGATTAAGGCTTTATATTATTTACAGAAACAAGCAAGCACCTTAAAAAAAAAAAAAAAAAAAAGAACAAAATACCAGTCATTGACATTTCCCTTCTAACATTACAAGTTTGATACCTTGAGCTCTTTAATACAGCTATTTGCAATGTGCCCAATGCTAGAACTATTTTAAACATTTATTGTCAGGGTAGGAAACACTTAATAGAAGACTCATCAGCGAGCACTCCACATGAACAAATGAGAGCATGTGTTGTACTGGGTGCCCTCCCTCTCCTCAGAGGCTTGTTAAGTTGAAGGCTTATGCAGAAACGGTTTGCTCAATTCCACGTAGATAGTAGAACAATTTTATTTTAAGGGAAGCTGAAGACACTTGAGGATTCGTGGCCCACTGGTGGAGTGGGATTCTCAAAGTCTGTTCCACATCACATCAATTAGATTTAACATGATAGCGAAGACAGAGCTCTAACTTTATCAATTACTAAGTGCATTGAACAGTGATGATTTTATAGGCTTCCATTACTCTGACACACTGTTTTCATGCAACGTATTTGGACTCAAACATGAAGTGACAAACTGTTGTCACCATTCCCCCTATAGGTCATAGGCAACAAGCTATTTTTGAAGTGTTAAATGTTGATACAACACATGTTTACTATGCCACCATGTACCAATGGAGTGACTGTCCTGCCTTCTGGCTTGCCTGATAGCCTTATGAGATACAGTGATGAAGCATTTTCTAAGATGTACGCAGACATGGCTAAACAAAAAGGTGCTCAGTAAGAGTAATCATCTTCATTTCAAGTATTGTTTTAAGAATTAGTTCTTTTCATTACAGTCTGTGTTAGCACTTTTTAGTTTGTGCTTTAGAGTCTGTTATTTCTTTGCAGGTCTTGAATTTGGCTGATGGCTTTATTTTTTATTTTTTTTTAAAAAACAACATTGGCAACAAGTTAAGGATTGCAGAAGGCTGGCAAAAGTTATTTAATTTTCTGAGCCCATTTCATATCATCTGCTCTTGGCTTCTCCCCAGTAACTCCTTGGATAATGTTCTCCAAACACCTCCAGAATCTTATCTTCTCTAATGGATAGTTCAGCCAACCTAAGTGATTGCAAAGGAAGAAAAGGATTAGTTTGTCATAGCACCCAAAGTTCAATGCCTCACAATGTTTATTTCATAACATTCTTTTAATTAAACACAAGGTAAATGTAAGGGGAGTTCAGAAGTGGACTACTCTATGGCCATTGCAAAGCTATCAGAAAACAGACCATCAAGCTGAATGATTTGTGCTAGAAGCAAGACATTTGTATTAGTAGCACCTTTGAGTATTGAAATTTAAGGAACCAAACAAAACCCCCAACACAACAATTTCAGCTATTTTCCCCCCCAATTAGTTTCCCCATCAACAAAGCCAGCTCAGCTTTTCCCTGTGTTTCTCATTCAGGCGTACAGCAAGAAAGTACACACAACATGGCTCTGAAATCTCAAATGCATTATTAATGCCACAGTTTCTAGAAAAAAAGAAATAATAAAAAAAATTTTAAAAAAGATTTCTGTTTGGGACCTAAACACCACTAAGGCTCAGCAAACAAAGCGAAGTTTTTTCTTAAACAAAGCCTCATGTTTAGATAGTTCCAACATCAGTTTTCATTTCTAAGGTACTTAAATGTGACCTTGGGCAAAATTAAAGTTTTCATAACTGATTACTAACAAAGCCTCTGATGGGGAAATCTTGTTGTAGTACCATGCTGCCTTTAACAGCAGCTGACATAGGACACTTTCCGAATTAAAAGAGCAGCACCACTAGCAGCACGCTCCCAAAGCTGTACAACTCTGCTATCAGGGCGCTTCTGCTTCCCAGTAACCAGAAAGGCTGTAACAGGGTGATGTGGGACAGGCTTCTACCATTTTATGTAAAAACGGCAGTAAGGGCCATCCGCATGCAACAGGAGTTTAATGCATCTTTCCTAGCCTACAGATTTAGGGTATTTTGAATGCTTTGTAGAAACGTTGCACTGTACAGACTGTGAGGCTGGAACTCACACCGGCTTAATAGGTCTCACCCTGAATTCAGAAGAGCTTTATGCCTCAACTTTTAGGATACTTATTAGCACATTAACTTGATTTTCTGATACTGTATTTTGATGCCAACCTAACTACGTGTAACTGATAGGAGAGTGCACAAAGAAGCAATTTCACAGGGTTTTATTGCATAGTAATTTTAGGCCTCTGTTTTATTAAATAGTTGTCCTGGTTTCGCTTGGGATAGATTTAATTTTCTTCCTAATAGCTGGTATAGTGTTATGTTTTGGATTTAGTATGAGAATAATGTTGATAACACACTGACTGTTTTTAGTTGTTGTTAAATAATGTTTAGTCTAAAGTCAAGGATTTTTCAGCTTCTGATGCCCAGCCAGCAAGAAGGCTGGAGGGGCACAAGAACTTGGGAGGGGACACAGCCAGGGCAGCTGACCAAGACTGGCCAAAGGGGTATTCCATACCGTGTGATGTCATGCCCAGTATATAAACTGGGGGGTACTTGGCCAGGGGGGATTGCTGCTCGGGAACTAACTGGGCATCAGTTGGTGAGTGGTGAGCAATTGCATTGTGCATCACTTGTTTTGTATATTCCAATTCTTTTATTATTATTATTATATTTATTATTACCATTATTATTATTTTCTTCTTTTTTTTTCCTCCACAGGGGGAGCTTAGTTGCTGGCTGGGGTTAAACCACAACAACTATAAAACTAGGAAAACCAAAAGAAATCAGCACTGGGAAATGTTATTTCCCTGTAGAAGTTTTCCTACAACCAGAAAGAGATGGATGTACACAGGGTTATATTAGTTATCCCACACTTGGAGAACTGTTCCATAAGCACATGTTACACTTCACTCATGTACATTTCTGGAAAACGGAAGACAACAAAACCAAAGGAGAGGCAGGAATGAAGAAGTTGTTACCACAATGGAAACTGTGAGCTAGCAGCAGCGGTTCGTGTTAGAGGACAGAGCTAAAACGCAGGATAGCACAGGCAAGCCTGGAACATGGGAAAGCTGCCGCAGAGCCAGCTCTGCCAGGTTTGAGTACCATCCCTACAGCAGTGACACAGCCAGCAGAAGGAAAACAACTGTTCTTGCTGGTGATGTCTTGGACTACGTGTATAGCTATTACGGGACAGAAATACTAAAGCGAGAGAACGTTCGGGATATTCACTGCTGAAAAATACCACATTTCTAGAGAGCTAGATTGTTCCTAATCGGACACAACTACAGCTTCAACAACCTACTGAAACAGGCGCTGTTTTCAACCACGTTCAGTAGTTGGACGTGACCTTCCCTAGCTCACTTGCGATCCGGCAGCTCCACTCAACTCACTGTATACTGGTGCCCTTTAGGAAATCAGCCCATGCAATTCTCATTAACACAGCCATCACCCCTCAAGGAATGGATGACTCCTTCCTGGGGTCTAAAAATGGCAGTCAGTCCGAAAGCTTTAACACTGGGAATGCCAGAAAGCTCCGTTATCTGATACCTTCCCTGGCAACGATACAGTGGCAGACATTTAGGTACACAGGTCAGCTCTGAAACCAAGTATATTCTTTGGACTTGGCTGTCTACTCTTAAGTCACTAACAAGTGCATTACAATAACTAGTCCTATTTTATTCTATAAAGCCCCCTTTTAAATAGTGTATTGATTGCGTATTTCTGTCTGCCTCCTCACTTCTACCCTAGAAGAAAGAGAATTAGGGCTGCAGAAACACTTTCCTCCACTGGAAAATCCAAGTATACAATCTATCATGCTGTGTTATGCCAGGCTAGTACGGTATGAACACTTATAAAAAGCATGGAGTGAACAGAAGCACATGCTGTTGTTTTTTTTTTAATGAGAAAAACCACAACTAGCCCAAGACTGCTAATAACGGTCAGGTTTAAACTTTCAGGACATAATAGGACTGAAGAAAAGCTCTTAGGGTGGCAAGAGTTTTGTCAAGTCACGTTTTGTCAAGTTATGCTTCTTAACTGTACCATGTTTTTACATGACATTCTGGTTATCAGAACTAGATTTGTTTCTTGGCAGAGATTTCAAAACCGACATAAAATGTTGGTCAAAGCCAATGACAGAATGAAGAACCAGAGTGGTTTATTTCCAGCTGTTTCATTAATTTGATAACTTATTCAGGATTGTGCAACACTGGTGACTGAGTATACCCCGCCTGTACAGTGGGCATAAAATTGAATATAGACATAAGAGGAACCTAAAGCCAGTTTTCTGCAAGCCTGATCACTCCTCTGCCCCAAATCAGAATGAATGAATGCTGAAAATCCAGAAGCCTTGCTTTAGAAATGAGCATTCAAGGTAAGTTGCACTTGCAGATGATAGGCTCTTTTGAAGGAACAGCACCTTTAAGACTTTAATGAACAAAATCCATTACTAGCATGGGATTACCAAGGTATCATGCGATCGGATCTCAGTACCACTGACTATCCTATTAGGCTGAAAGTTAGCTTTTAGCAAATCACAAATCTTCCCCCCACATTTTTTATGCAACAAAACCAACTACAGTTTTGCTAAGAGCTTGTGTGGCTAAGAGCACAGTTAACTTCACCATGTCATTTTCTAGGTCTTTTAGAGGCTGTCACTAAATTGCCTCTTGCCAGGTGAATTGCACTAGACTACTGAAGAGAGCTTGCAGTATGAACCAGATGGCAGTACCAGTTGTAATGCAGAAGTACGTCTCGTGTGGAGACACATGATGGATCCTGTGATGCTTCCGTGGCAGGATAACATGCCAGTCCTGTAGAAATATGACCCAGCGTGGAAGACCAAAGTACGTGTGAGACCACTTGTGAATCTGGTTCGTCATGGTTATGAAGATGATAAGGGCAAAGACATAACACTCCCAAGGACATGTTTCATATAATGCCTCTGCAAAACAAGATATGTATCTTTAAATACCATTTATGAAAAGGTAGATCGCTACTAGGAAAATGAAGTCTTGCCTAGACAGAGCTGCCTGGTGATGGAGGAACTAACAAAGGCCTCAACAAAGCTGCTTTGGCAGAAGCGTCACAAGAGCCAGTGAGCCATAAGCAATTCCAGAATGTCACAGGACAGGCTGGTAAGTGCCAATGTCTGTCAACTTGCCATAAACAGGAAGTCAAACTCTGAGTCTACCATCTATAAAATTAAATTAGTCCTTTAATTCTTGCACTTCTAGTTTGCAAATAAAGTACTTTTACACAGAGATGAAGCATTTTTATACACTTTAGAACAATGAGTTTCCCTATATGCACACAGTTTGATCCCTCTTACAAAAAGAGTATTTACTGTAACTTCTAATGCTTCTTTGCAAGACTCTTCAGCCACAGATTCTCTGCTGAGCTAGAGAATCTAGCTGTCCCACCTTCTAGTTGCCCCACCTTCAAGAAGAAAGTTTCCTTCCCTCCTCCCAGGAGCATCATGCTTCCAACAGCTATTACTTGTCATCTCGCATTCATTGATTTCTCCTAGCTTCACACAGACAAATGTTCATTTAAATATCAACAAAAATGCTAAAGATGCAAAAGTCAGAAGTAACAACTTACCTGGGGAAAAAGAAACAAATTTGTACGCCATGTTTGCCAATGGGACTAGTGTCATAAAGCAGTTGTCTCCATTGGTCTCTATAAAATCATGTCTGGTAATTGCTGTAGGGTCAATATGATGTTCTCTAAAGGGTCTGATGAAAGCCTGAAAAAAACAAATTGATAAACACAACACCATGGCTCAATAATGATCTTGGAAAGAAAAATATAAAAAACCCCCCAAAACCTCACATGCATTCAAATCTGATGACAGAGTTTAAGAGAGTTCCATAGTACAAAGCACATAAGCAGGATTCAAACTTTTGAGATGACAACATTTCAGATAATTCAATTTACACTGGCAAAGCAATTCAGTTCCCCGACTCAAATCCAGTTTTTCATTGCTTTTCAGTTTTATTCTTCTTAATTTTCACTTAGGACCTTTAGTCTCTAGATCTCAAAAACAAAGCATCAGCATCTTAATTTCACAGACAAAATAAGCATGTGAAATTCACAAATACCAGTCACTTGCTAAGCAGCATAAACCAAGAAAACACTAAAAAAAATTGAAAATTCAGCCTAACATTTTGTATAGGCTACAGATGACAGCATTAGCAGACTAAATGCAAGATAAATGACTAGACAAATCAATGTAAGTCAAAAAGACTATACAAAAGTCTCCTCTAGGAGTAGATATCACATCTGAATACACAATCTCAGAGGAGACAGAACAAAGGTGATAGGACTGGGACAGTAAAACAAATGTACTTGTTTGCCTTAAACACATACATCATGCACAGTCTATGCAAAGGTGTCCTGTGCATAGGCTCCTGCAGTGCCTTTTTTTTTTTTTTTTTTTTAAACTATGGTCCAGATACAGGGATCCAAAGACTACTAAGTCTACTGAAGGTGAACAAAAATAAGCCTAAAACCAACAATCTTAATTCTGCTGGTTTAGTTCATGTATTTCTGGATAATTACAAGGAATATCCCATATACTTTTTTTATTTAAAGAGATCCTCCTAATAGAGCACTGTGAGGAGTAATTAATGGTAGCCATGAAGAAGTTCATTTTAAAAAACAGATTACTGCTTATTATAGAAGTCAGTGCATCCTCCACTAAGCCTCTGGCATTTGTAGGTGTATTGGGTTTGTGTAGCAAGGTTTTGGTAGCAGGGAGGCTACAGGGGCAGCTTCTGTGAGCAGCTGCTAGAAGCTTCCCCCATGCCTGACAGAGCCAAGGCCAGCCGGCTCCAAGACGGACCCGCCGCTGGCCAAGGCCGAGCCCATCGGCGACAGCGGTGGCGCCTCTAGGAGAACACATTTAAGAAGGGAAAAACAAAGCTGCTGCAGCACAGAAACCGCAGCCAGAGAGAGGAGTGAGAACACGTGACAGAAACAACCCTGCGGACACCAAGGCCAGGGAAGAAGGAAGGGGAGGAGATGCTCCAGGCGCCGGAGCAGAGATTCCCCTGCAGCCCATGATGAAGACCGTGGTGAGGCAGGCTGTCCCCCTGCAGCCCAGGGAGGTCCACGGCGGAGCAGATCTCCACCTGCAGTCCAGGGAGGACCCCACGCCGGAGCAGGGGGATGCCCAAAGGAGGCTGTGACCCCGCGGGAAGCCCGCGCTGCAGCAGGCTCCTGGCAGGACCTGTGGCCCCATGGAGAGAGGAGCCCACCCTGGAGCAGGTTTTCTGGCAGGACTTGTGACCCTGTGGGGGACCCACGCTGGAGCAGTCTGTGCCTGAAGGACTGCAGCCCAGGGAAGGGACCCACGCTGGAGAGGTTTGTGGAAGACTGTCTCCCGTGGGAGGGACCCCACGCTGGAGCAGGGGAAGAGTGTGAGGAGTCCTGCCCCTGAGGAGGAAGGAGCAGCAGCAACTGAGGGCAACCCCCATTCCCCATCCTCCTGTGCTGCTGCAGGGGGAGAAAGGAGAGAAAATGGGGAGTGGAGTTAAGCCTGGGAAGAAGGGAGGGGTGGGGGGAAGGTGTTTTAAGATTTGTTTGGTTTTATTTCTTATTACCCTACTCTGACTTGACTGGTAATAAATTAAATTACTTTTCCCTAAGTCTAGTCTGTTTTGCCCATGACCGTAATTTCTGAGCGATGTCCCTGTCCTTATCTCGACCCATGAGCCTTTCGTTGTATTTTCTCTCTCCTGTCCAGCTGAGGAGGGGAGTGACAGAGGGGCTTTGGTGGGCACCTGGTGTTCAGCCAGGGTCAACCCACCACAGTAGCTGCAGATGTATTATACATCTCAAATCTAAATCTTCAGTCATCACCATTCTAATACTACTACATTTACAATAGGGGCCAGTAGCACAGAGAACTGGAAAGATTCCTTACTGAAGCATGTTCATGTTTTACAAAACAGCTTTTAGAGTTTAGCCACAGGAACAATTTGCCACATCTCTGTGTTTATTGGCCTTTTTGAAGATCTAGACTAGTCTAGCCAGGTTTCTATGCTTGTGGTATCACAGACCATTCCCACAGTACCTTGGGAAGGTTTGCAAACACTGCTATTGCAAAACTGTGTGCAAACCTTAAACAAGGTGAAAAAATGGAACAGTGTCACCTTGCACATGTCACCTAGGGCAAGTGTAAACATGGCACTTTACCAGCAATATACCGTGCCATTTAGCAGCAGAGGGTTCTGGAGGTGGGGGAGCTGGTTACAATGGCAAGGCTGCAAGAAGGAGACAGCTTATATACACTGTCCGACACAGCTGGGAATTCCAGAAGCATTTCAGAAAAGTATTTCTTAACTTTTTCTAGCTTAAGGATAAAAATCTCAAACCTTTCCAACTATGGGTAGCTCCACAGATCCCCAGGTATCTGCTCCCCAGTGAAATAATCCTGATAGAAAGTCAGCCGTAATAACTCCTGCAACTTGAATGAGGAGAGAGATAGTTAGATATACACAAGCATTTTTACTGATGTATTCACATTTTATACTCATTTTACAAGTTTACTTGTTTATCTACCTCTTAGATATTTACAACCACATGAGATCTACCCAATCTGAATAAACATAAGGCCAGGCAACTAGGAAAAAGAGGTTAACAAGACACCATTTGGGCAGTTACAAACTTCATTAAATCTATAGCAAGATTTTGTGTTTAACCCATCTTCTTCAGAAGAGCTTGACAACTCTTCATAATTGCTGGTATGGAAAATACTAGTAAGTTAGAACTGAATCACTCAGATCTGCCTACCTTCTTCTTCAGTAGTGTTTAACAGATTACTTGGCTATAAAATAAACAGCTGCTAAAGCCGTTCCAACAGATAATACTATCTGCAGACCCTTCCTCTTCTCCCTTGGTCCTTTATGTCTGTAAACAAGAAGCACTGAACTCCAATGACTACAGATAAGCACTAATTAAGAAGCCACTCCTGGGTACAGCAATAGTATTTGCAAAATAATATTGGAACATCAAACAACTTCCATAACTGTGGCATCTGCAAAGCTATAGGCAAGGCCCCCAAACCCATGCTAATGATTCTCTGTAAGAGACACTGTACACTTGCAATATTTGCATACTAAGTTAGATACATCATTAAACAGAATTTGTTGCAACAAGTATAAATATTTTTCTAGCTGCCAACTACAATAACTTTAAAACTGTTGTCAAATAAAGGCGATTTTCAGTTCTCGCATGTAATGTCCCACTTTTGCCTTCATGTTCTGGATAATCTACCTATCCAAGTTTCTGGCCAATCCTGACACTTAAAAGTAAGGACATAAGACATGTTATTTGATCAGAACACCTGTATATTTTCCAGTTAGTCATAGATCTGTCAGATGGTGTTTAACAGACACCTATAACTCTTCACCTGCAGAAGTCGTCCGACTCCCAGGCTGCCAACCCCTTCAGTAATGAAGTCTCCAACACAGTCTGAGATACCCTCCTGCATGAGCTCTACTGCCAGGCTCTTCATGCTTTTGATGAAGAAAATTCAGAGAAGATTGCCGAAGAAGTTCCCTTGGTTTTAATGGGGAGGCCAGGGGAACGTGGCACACAGCATAGCAATGTGGCTATAGCAATGCAACAAAGAGCGAGATACTGCCTTGGGACCTCAACGCTTGAGGGATTTAAGACTGTCAGATCTCGCCCTTCAAAGAACAGAAACACCAGGAGGTACCAGTTCAAGCCTGCACATCTTGCTCTAAGCACGTTTCAAGAGGGATTAACCAGGTCTAGATGGAGTCTAGATTTGCTGAAGAATGAACCAGACTAAGAATCGGGATCCTTTTTCACCACAGTGCCATCCTTCCAGGTTAATAAAAATATCAGAAAGATCTTTCTGTTCCTTTTTTCTGAGATCGACCACCCAGTGAATATGTATACAAGCATGCTTGGTGATTGTGGAGCCAGCATTCAGGCTCCGAAAGGGGAAAGCAGCACATACTTCTTACCTGCAGGTCTGGTTAAAAGAATTCTGTAGAAGCATGACCCAGATTTCAAAATAGCTACTGCGGACTGTGCAAATATGATATACCTAGGAATTGATAGCATCTGATCTCAGTGCAAATCCCTCAAAATCATATACAAAGTTCATGCCAATTAAAGCACTATATACTGATCTTGCAGTCTATTGTTCAATGAGTCACACAGCAACAGGAATACAAAGATTATGTGTTCAAAATGTATGTTTCAAAGCAGCTCAGTTAGCAATTCCCTACTCTCATTTGGTGCTCAGAGCATAAAGCACAGTCACTTGCTATTGGCATGTCTGGCAGTTCTCAGAGAAGCCTCTGAGTCCATGGAAACCACAGAAGTAATCACAGGCCCAGATCACAGTGGCTCCAACATAGCTCTTTAGTTTTCGCCACTGATACTTAGAAAAATGGGGTTGTTTACAGAAGTCACCCATTGTAACATAGTCTTTGCACCAGAAACAGCAGGCAGTTGCAAAACTAGAGGCAATGCGGGAAATTGATTTTTTGCTCTGCCTGCCTCACCAACTCTTCTTCAGATGTCTGTGAAGCTAGAATTCCTGGCTTTCTCCTCCGCTAGCCAGCATTTGTTTCTCTATGTGTCTTAAGACTTTCTTCAAGCACAGCTTCTCATTTATAGTATTGAGGCTTTTTGTGATGCGCAGGTACCCCTCTGCCTGGTAAGCTGTTAGGCAAGACAATTCCAACTCATTTGTAACCCAACCCAAAAGTTGAAATTGTTAGTATACTGGTTCACCTTGCTTTGACTCCAAGACATCTTGTTACTCCTCCCTTTCTCCCAGAAGCTCAAAAGCAATCCGAGATATGCCAGGAAATAAAACAAGAAATGAGCATCTTTCCCCATAAATCACACAACTTTTATTATTTACCCTGGTCATGATCTGGACTTTGCCTGATTTTCCTACTCCAGTCAGGATACTTAAGTCAGCTGCCTTGACAGTCCAGTTTAATGAAGTTCTTGTAACATTAGCAGGATTGCTAAAGAGCAGGTAATTTTTAGAACATGAAAAAGGACAAGGTTGTTTTGTTACTATTGATCAAATGCTTTTCATCTTCAGGGCACAGCAATTACCTACAGTGCATGCAGCACAGCGTATTTCAGATATACCCCTCCTTGTGGTTACCTTTTGCTTAGCTGATCCCTCACCTCTGCAGTCCTTCCCCTTGCCTTTTGTTTTCAAAAAGGGAGAAGAAATAAAATCAGGATTAGTGTGGCACCATTACTACACCAAAAGGCTTTCTTTTCATATTATAAATCATTCCCCACTGCTGAATCCACCATCTAGTTGGCCTAAACCTTTAAATACAGCAGGACACACTTCATCCTTTATGTATCACCTTATGATACTGAAGACAGCTTATTTTTTAAGCAGTAAATTCTGCATATTTGTTTTTGTTTCAGACCACACATGTAAGCTACAGTGAGACAGGGTGGAGCACAATAGCTTTTTAGATCTGCACCTAGCAGCTGAAAGAGCAAACAGCCTTGATTCAGGGGGAAGATAGCCAAACAACACTTCGCTTTACAACAACTAAAATACCATTCTTGCTGAGGTAATCACCCTATTAACCCGCATCGCCTCCAGCACTCTGCATTATCAGAGCTTGAAATAACAGCGGGAAGAACAACAAAAATAGAGGCAAAATACTGACAGTTCAATAGATATTTTGCATGTTACTTTGATGTCTGCTGGTAGAAAGCTAAGAGGAAAGAATGAAGGGTGCCTGAAGCAGTGCATTATACTAAGGCAATCTGAAAAAAACCTAACTACCACAAACCATGTTTCAGCTGTATTGCAGAAGGGCTGGCTCGCTCTTCAGCAGTTGTGTATGAGTTGTAATAGAAGAGCAAAAACTGTACCAAAGGTTAGACATGACTAGCATCATAACACTTAGTTTGCAACCTGTCTCCAGGCTCAGAAGGCACATCAGACAGCAGTGAATTGAACTCGATATTCTCATATACCTAGCTAGCACTGCCTTTAGTTAAAATGGGAAAACCAAGGCACAGGTGTTCAGCCACTTCTCTAAGGTGGTGTAAGATCTTGATGCTCCTTCATCAGGGTTGGGAGGGTGAGATAAGATTGACAGCCCTGAACATGAATCAAGAGTTAATCATAAAGTCAGAAATAGCAGGATATCCACAGTATAGATATATATGAACTGCAAACGGTAGATTCACACACATTGGAAGCAAGATCAACAAAGCATTGGAGAAATACTGCTCTGAACACATTAGTGTTACTCCAGCCTGCCGAGTGGTGGGATCAGCCCATCTATGGCTTATGTCTGAAGAAGAGGCGAGTACTTAAAAAACACAGGCGGAAAGGAAGAAGGCGTTGCAGTTAAGGAAGCTGTAGAACTTGCTCAGAACACCAGCATTTCTTTGTTTTGGACTGCTGAATCAGGAGAAAAGGCCTAGCATACAGGGGGACCAAAGGTGTACAAACGAACTTCAACCAGTAGCAGATGTTTTCAAGTAAGCGAACACATGACTGACATCCACATTTGCTAGCATGGCTGCTCTTTTCCAGCTGCTCCGTACTTGTGATCCTTTGCGTGGGCATGCCTACAGGCACAGCAGCACCCTCGGGACACGGCCGAGGAAGCAAGTGCCCCTTGCGTAAGTCAGGGGACGTGTCCCAGCACGACCGCTGGCACCCAGACAGACAAGTCACCTGCCGGGCGGTGGGTCGCAGGGCTTGAGGCTCAACTGGCCCAAACATATAACCAACACAAGGTGGCTTTGCTCCCGCTTGTGCTCTGTTCAGAGACCAGGTAATATGTAGGCGTTTGTGTCACAGAAAAGCCTCCTCTTCCTTGCTTAAGTACCAAACTCAGAGATGACAACTTGCAACCTTCACGAAGGGCTGGCTTCCCTTGTGAGTGACTCACACGTCGCTTCCTGCGACCCGGCTGCTCCCAGGCTCGAGTGGAAGGAAGCCAAATCAGAGCGGGATATTTGAGGTACAAGGTGTTCAAGAGAGAAAACTATTTTGCATGTTTCCAACAAAAAGTTGCATGTACTTCACTGAAATTTTACAGAGCCAAGCATAAGCCTGGCTTTGCATGGATAGAGTTCTCAAATTATAACCCAGAAGCCTTACAGTAGAGTATATAGAGTTTCATATTTACTCTAAAAATTCAGTTAGAGTCTCTGGAGGAAAAAAAGAAAAACAAACCAGCATAAGATGTTATTAAATAACGTAATGCTATTGTGCAACATCGTTGAGAAGTACAGCCACTTTTAATCAGTGACTGTACAAACTAGTTCGAGCACTAAAGACTCAGAGGAGTGGCTAATTCCACAACAGGAAAATTGGTTTCTAAAAAATCAATATGCTAAAGTGACAGCGGTTTGTTACTTATATGCTTATAAAAATAAAATAAAAATAAAATGCCTTAGTCATCTGCATTCCACATTTAGCAGCTTTCAGTACAGAGAAGGCAGGGGTTTTGTACTGTGGCAAGTTCGGAGGCTACGAAAATAATCCCTGAATATTTCAACAAGTATAAAAAGTGTGGCAGCTTAAAAGCAAAAAAGAAGAGTTAATAATTTTGGCTATTTAAAGCTGAGAAACATTCAGTCAGAACTGAACCTAACAGTGCAAGTAAGCAGAGAACACAGCTGAACTATGAAATAAAAGAAGGTCCTGGATATTTTACGTATTATTATATATAGTAGTTATATTACATTATAACTGGGTTTTCAAATAAGCTATGTCTATAATACATGCACTCCAGAGATGGGAAAAGTCTATCCTAAGTCACACAAGCTTATTTTGCAAGATACAGCAGACATCTCTTCTCCTTCCCCTGTATGCTCCAGTTACTCCCTGCCATGGGAAAGCCCTATAACCCACTGCCTCCCAGCAACACCACCAGAGAACGGGCCACATCTCTCACCTCACCTCTAACTGGGACAGACCTGAACACCAGCCTCAGGGCAGAAGCCACAGGGCTTGTGACACTGCCAGAAGCTACCAGTAAAAGGAGATCCCCAGGGAATCAGGGTATCGTCTCCCCTGAACAGCAGCAGATCCTAAAGCAAATATTCATCTACCAAAAAGCATGACTTGGCTAAGAATCACTACCTGATAAACTTAATGATAGGAACTGCCAAATTTTATTTTCATGTCTTTAGTCTTAGTCTATTAGCACAAAGTAAGCTATTCCTACTATTTCTCCAGCTGATGGGAGTGCTTGCGAAGCACCTGGCACATTTAAATGACAAAATCCTGACAAATTTACTTAGGCCTCAGGTTCTTAAACAAAAAGTACCATTGTGTGTACTTCTTCCCGAAAATGCATTACTAGAAAAAGCAATTAAGCCACCCCAGAAGAAAGTGCTTAAAAGAATGGAGAACAATGGATACTAAATGATAACAAAGAGCAAATTTTTCCTCACTAAAAAAAAAAAGCCAATACTTTCATCAGTATGACTAATCAAACTAATCCTCTGGCTTCATCCATTTAAAGTGCTCCCAGGAATGAAGCAGGGTGAGCTCAGCTCTCGGGAGCACGGGGCAGTTTCGTGCATGCAGGGTGGCACCCAGAGGAGGCCTAATACCTGAACACTCGCCTGGCGGGGGACATAAGCGGTCATAATTCTGGTTTTGTTCAAGGCCGGCACTCTCTCACCGAAGCTGATCGCTCTCGCACCACTTGCCGTAACCCACTCCATCAGGGCAACACTCCAACACGTGTTTGTGTTTTGGAGTGCAAGAGGCACTATTCTGAGCGAATCAGGGCCACCGAGACCCACAGTTCTTAAATCCTGGAGCCAACGTCCCCTGCAACTTTAAGAGAGCCCCTGACAACTCAGCAGGCACACAGAGCTTTCTTTGTCCCAGACCCCGCTGCTGACATAAAGAGCAATAGCACGTCCACTGCCCACACCAGTGGGAAAGCACAGACGGGGCCGGGCCACCAGCTTCCCTCCGCTGCCAGGGTCAGCGGTCTCAGGCAGGGAGAAGGGCTCATCTCCACCCCATCAGGGTACAGCCTTCACCCACCCTGCCCGAGAACGGCTGCTGGCACGCTCGAGAAGTTCGTCCCCTAATCCACGTTACATGAAGAACGGGCGACCGGTGCCAACACCACCTGCCCGAGTGCAAACCAGCAACTGCACTCCGTAATTCCGCTTTCAAGGCCAACAGCCTCCAGCATCCTTTGGTGCCAGAAAGGCCTAGAGCTCCTAAGTTAACACACGCAACTACTACAAAATGGATCAACAGAAGACAATATAATACAAATTGTGTCAGTGCAATGCAATTTTATTTGTGCAACACAAAGTATAACAAAATGTAGAATCAAAGCTTGGCCTATTTAATCACAGCTTGTGGAGTCTCCATCTTTAAGAGATGATACAGTTTAGGATGGATAACACAGTTACCTACAGCTATGAAGTAACTGATAGTTACTTCAGGGGGGGTAAGACAGCAGGCAACAAAGGTTTGGCTTATTTGGACCAACAATGAAGTAAAAGATAATTTTGCTTTGTTAACTGAGGTTTCCCTGGTGTCATTTCGAGGACCTTTTAAATCAAAATTCAAGTGGAAATTAATTTTAATGTACAAAGTAAATCCAAAGCAAAGTGACATCGTCACAGTTCTGTCTCTTGCTGTAGGGCAGCAGGACTTAGAAGCGGCTGATCCACATGCACAGCAGTCCATTTCATAAAGCATTGATGGTCTCTAGAGTGCTTTTACTCCAAGGTGTGCCAGAGCTTTCATATGTATTACACACTCATCATTGGCTCTGCAAAGCAGCTAACCAAGTGCAGCTCTGCAGAGCTACTCAAGCTTGAAACAAAAAGGTTTTGGGCCTTGATCAGAACAAGTTTCTGTTTTGAAAGTGAACTAAGCGATTTCTTTCTGCACGCTCTCTCTGGCTAACCCACAACATCTGCAATAACAAAATGTGTACCTCAAACAGGTTTAAAAAATTACCTTCCCATCTCTCAAGTCAGCAATGATTAATTTTATCTTGTGTTGTGTCACGAGATGTTTCTAAAGATATCTGCCTTACGTGGGGCAGTTCTTACGAATATGAAGAGGTTACAACACAAACTTAACTGATTTTTTTTTTTAGGCGGCAATAAACCATATCTATTAAGAACAAACGTGGCTGCAGATAGAAGTCAAATGTCAGAAACAAGTCAACCAGTTTGGAAAAAAGGCTTTAAAACCCTATACGAAGATATGAGGGAGGCAAAAATGAAAACCAGAATCCATGGTGTAACTTGCCAAACTTTTTATCTAGATGCTATTAATATACCACCTAAATATATACAACTCATGTATATTGAATAATATGCTGAACACCACAAACTCACCTAAAGGTATAAGAGCTTTCAAGCCTAATCCTACATGTTTTGGTGAGGCTTTTCTGCTTATCACACAAGTAATACTTATGCAAGCCTTATCCCCAGCACTACTACTGAGCTTCTATTACAGTGGCAGAGGCCACTCTGGTTCTGCAGTACTGCTAGGGTGGTGTCCCACTGCAGCAGGACAGTTCAGCTGCAGCTGAAAAAAATGCAGGTATTAAACCTCCATCACACCCAGCCTTCCTAACCAAGGCTGCCCTGGAGTTAACCGTGTGCATGCAAATAAAATACTAAATTTGAATCTGCATAATTGCTAGCTTGCACGAAGAGGAAAATTTTCATAGCACCTCAGCAGCAGAAGATACTCAGAATAGGGCATGACTGGATTTAACACAGAAACAACAAAATATATCCATCCTCTGCCCTCTCTCTCTCTCTGTTGTTTTGTTTTGGTTTTTTTTGTTAGTGAGGAGGAGAAAGGAATTGCCTCGTCTCTGCTAAACTAGCCTGGAAGACGAGAGACTAGCATGCCTTTTCCTTTCCAGCAAGATCATCTTTAGTCAGCAGAAAACCACCCAGTTCCAAAGGTATTCTAAAACAACGCCATAAAGTTCTCCCCTCACTCCACAGTGTGAGTACCCGTAGGTGATTCAGCACAGCAAATGACAGCATACCACATGAGTTCATTTCTTAGCAGACTGCCTGCTCACATCACACAAGGAAGTGAGTGCTTTCAGACTGCCAGCAAGAGGAGGATCAGATCTTTTTTGTCCCAAGAATTTCTAGGTTAAGGTATTTACAATATTACCCATGTTACAATTACATGTCCCTTTAAAGGCATGCAAAAAGAAGATATAACACTGCCTTTAGTTATAGATATAGGGTTTAAGTTAGGTGAAATGATGCAGAAGATTCAAACTACTCCCTATTTCTTAAAAGAAAATACATATTTACATAAGAGTACACAGGGGTCCCAACAATGCATCTTAACAGGTCTGTGCAGCAGATCAGATCCAGCCCATGGGATCACTGATCACTTTCAGATTTCCAAAGAGCTGATGAGAACTTGATCAACAGCTATGTATTTAATTAGCAGAATGTTTATTTTGTGATCTCAACTCAAAGGTCAATATTCCAATCTAAGCTTCAGGAAAGCTCTCCATAGGAACACATCTGACAATGTCTGTGACTCAATATTCCCTTTCTTACCCATTGTACTGCATGCTGTATTTATGAATCAGGACATTTATGGAGACGAGTTTCACAGAACTTAACAAAACCTAATCATCACTGGGAATTATAGACATCATTCACACTTTACCTGGAGAAATAATGTATCGAAGGAAGACAGCAAAACAAGATAGCGTGCAGCATTTATTATTTTATTGCACTTATTTTTGTACATATTATCAGTTATTTCCACACTACTTTATTTACACAGAATCCAGATTCTGCTACTTTAATCATTCACTACAACTTAAATAATATTATCAGTGAATTGGCTGCTTTATCAGTTCAACTGGTAACCAGGATATCAGAGGACTCAAGCTTTTATCAATATTAACTTTGAGATGAAAGCCAGTTGCAGACAGATTGCCCTACAGGTTAACCATCATTACTGATTCTCTTGTCTACATCTGTCCTCATCATAATGGAGCGGTTCTCATGCCATGTTCTTCTCCATTCCTCCCAACACCTCCACCTCATCAGCTGAGAGTAGGCAAGACTAAATTAGCCCAATTGAGCTGGTATGATTCATAGTGGGAGGACACTGCTCCCCCTTAGCCCCAATACAAAGCCAGTAACCTTTAAACAGCCATCAGGAATTGCCACTTCTCAGCTTTGGCAAAAATTCATAGCATCTATCATACATCACTGTTTGAATTTGCTGTTGTGCTTTTGCTTCTTTTTTTTTAAATCATTAGCAATTTACAACAGTGATTATGAACAAGTACCATTCTCTTCTAAAACATACAAGACTTCACACAGTTTATAGAAAAGTTACTTTTATTATAAAGCATGGAAGCTCAACACCTGTAGGTAGCTTATACAGTGTCCTAATGAATGACACCATTTGTTCTCCTTTCAGTTAAAAAGGCAATTCATATAAAAATATGTAAATATTTATACACACCCAACACAAGAAGTTAATATTGCATTCAATATGCATCGCAAGCACAGCAGACAACTGGTGAAACGCTGAGTTACTATTCTCTTCCCTCTCTCATCCCATATTGGAAGTTTACCAGAAAGTTATGAAAGGTATGCCTTGCAGATCTGACTCTTCCGATTTCTAAATTTAATCCTCTTTCCTTTTCTGACGTCCCCTCCCACACATACATACACGACTATACAGCTACCAGTAACATTTGCTGCCCAGATAATGCCAACAGCCTGAATCAGCCACAGATGACCACCTGCTTCAGCTCAGCCTGCTCCACTGCCCTCTCTTCTGCCTGTTCTCAAGAAAGTTTCTGTGCAACAGCATTTCAATACTATTCTAATAACACAAGACTCAGGTAAACACTGATATGTTTTGCTCTGAGTGTTAAGCAACGTTCAAGTTGTACACAGGTTTAGGCTTTGAATGATGTAATGAATGCTGTGGAGTCCCTTTTCACCCCCAGCTTATTCTGAGCCAAGTTTTCCCTTCAGCTAATTACATGCAATTCCTGATTCTATCAGTAAAGCTGCACAGCATCAAACTAGAATCCTTTACTAGTTCTTCCTCTCCTTCACCGAAAAGGTGAAATCACCAACTCACACTGCATCTAGACCAGCTAGCTCTGTACTGCCAAGATCCAGCCAACTTAAATACCTCTACACAACTAAAGCAAATATATGAGACTGAGTTTGCTTGCCTATGCTTCCAATCAAACAAAATCCTAAGAGACCAAGAGTCACTTTTATTACCACAAGAAAAAGCTGCAACTTTTCTTATATTGCTGGAAAAAACATCATCATTCAGGATAAAGGCCAAACTTTACATCCTGACATGAAAGCATAATACTCTAAAATACTTGGGTTTAGTTACCAGTCGCAAGAAATCAAGCTAGTTTGATGCCTGAAACACCTTTTGTAAGATTTCTCTTGGGCTTTTGCTTTCTGAAAAGTCCTTGTAAACATTTTTGCTGATCAATGTATTTTGTTTCCAACTCTGACAGTCTTGACAGCTATTTTCCCTCTCAATAGTCCTTACACTTGCAACGACTATGTAAGAACACCAAATGTAAGTAGCTACTTTACAAACTTCACCTTTGAGATACTGCAAAGCCACTGAAATGAAAGACAGAAAGCAGTAACAATTTTTGCAGGTGGTCTCAGTTTCGAAGGCACTACAATTGCACACACACACAGACAAACGACCCTCTCCCTTTCCAATAATAAGTCAAGCCTAAAAGATCACACATTTGTTTCCACCATTACAACAGTCTTGCCTCGTTCACAGCAGTGAACAGTTCCTACTTACATATCCCAACAATAACAGAGGGTGTGTGTTCCAGTCGCAAGTAGAAGAGAAGATTGTAAAAATTGAAACAGATAAGAGAGAAGCATAAGACGACAGAGATCCATTCTTGTAGTCTCTTTCCTGTTGGAAAAAAAAAGGAAAAAAACATGTTTTACTTTTATCTGAGGGGGCATTTTAAAGTCTGAAATAATACAGACAGACTATTCTACTGCCTGGATGACTCACTCCATTTGTCTGACAGGGAACTGAAACAGAAACTTATTTATCCATGGGAGCTGTACGTATTTTGTTAAATGACATTCCTCTTCCCCAAGCCACTACTAACCTCTTCCCTCTGCCCTTGCCCAAATAACAGGGACAAATTAGACATCATCTCATTGTCCTAGTTTCCTTTCCCCTGTGGTTGCTGGCATAATGTTCCTCTGCATCACATCTTTTTTCGTATTTGCATTTCATTCAATATTCAGTGTTGTTGGTATGGCTGAATCTGGGAGCCGATTTCTGGTTTCAGATGCCCTGTAGTTAAATCACCTTATGATCTGTAACATTTAAAATCTCAGAGCTTGTAAATAAAGCTGTTGTACTAACAGGAAAAAGCATCGTCCTGTATTTGGTGGCCCTAGAATTGCCTTCCTAACATCGCAAGTACACTTCTTAAGCTTGCTTACTTAACTCCTGCTCTTGTCTTTGCCTTCCTGCTCCCAGGAAGAAGGCTGCGACCTCTCAGCCATTCTGAGATAGCAAGAGAGAGAATAAGCAAAGAGAAAGAACTGGCACAAATTCTCTCTTGCTGTACCTTGCTGTACTACTTCGTACCTCTACAAAAACCTCATTTATCGCCTATAAAAAGAGAACAGACACATCAGAGTATGGTAACACTTTGAATATTCAGATCAGCAGCAGAAAGCTTCTGCCTGTCAAGCACTGCTAGATCTTCACAAGGCACTGATGCTGAGAGCAAGGGAACGCTCAGTGCAAGACCCGTACGGATTAAGGCATCAGAAACAGACCTTTAATGCCTAAATCCAGGAAGGAGATCTGAGCTGCCACCTTGGCCCAGAAGGGCCCTGGCTGTAGTTAGCTCTTAACACGCTCAGCAGCAGACAGGTCAGTCTTCACCTATTTTAGGGGGCCAGTCAGCACAGCTGTCTCTTGCCCAGGGCTTGCCAGAGCAGTTAACCCTGCAGTCCATCCCCCACTCCCTCCTGCAGCCTTATACACTTTGCACCGCTCGAGTTTGAGGCAAAGCAACATGCAGGGGAACGATCAGGAAGGACTACACGCGAGGTGCACGTCCTCCCACAGGAGCAGAGGCATACTCACATGTCTGGCATGTGTTCAAGACAGGAGCTTCCTTCCTACTACTCCTCTGTGTTGACCTACTGCCTGATCAAATTTCTCCTCCTAAATGCTAAATCAAGTCCTTCTTCTCAACTATACCATGCAATGAAAAGGAAACTAGGAACATCAAAGGAGGATCAGTATTATCCCTAATGTGCCTACAATGCAATATTTTAAAGAAGCGTGAACAAAGACTTTTACAGTTCAGAGTTTTGTTCTAGAAACACCATGAGTATATAAATTAACATCCTCCGCGGTAGCAGAGGAGAGATTTGTAAAATTAAATTAAGACACAAGAACAAGCATATTTCAAGACAGCATCAGGTCACAATGTGGGAGATTCTATAAAGAGATCCCTGGAGTAACGAAAGTAAGAGTTAATTAACACTCACTTCCTGCATAAGAAACCCACAGCCTGATTAGAGGAGCTAAGTGGGCAGATCCTCACAGAACAATTAGCTGACTGCAGGAAACACTAGACTCCTTACTAGCAAGTCCCACGAGTTCAGTTTATGCAAACACCACTGTACTCTGAACATAGGGATGCCAAGACGACTGTCTGGAGATATCTGAGTCGAGAAATGCAGAGGCTGGGAAGGTCAATCAGTCAAAGGAGCAGAGTCAGCACCAATAACTTGGGTTTAAAGAGCACTCAACTTTAAAAGTACGTCCCACATGAAGGACTAAGGTGCCAAAGCCACAAAGTACATGCTTCAAGAGAGTCATATTGACTCTGCACAATTACGTGTGATGCCCGTTCATAAGAATTCAGTATTTCCACATCATGTGCTTCCACTGTAACACATATTCTGACAATGTTTATGTAAGTTATTTATGTAATGCCACAAAAAAATTGCACATCTATTATCACAGCTCACTGCTGATGGATATCACTATGCACATACTACTTCACAGACTTCCCTGAAAGTTCCATCTACAGCTAAAGGTAAGGGTGGCAAATTGTTTGGGGAGGAAAATCTTTTCCTTATGAGCCAGAGCACAATGCAATAGTACAGTTAGTGACTGCTCTTCTGTAAAGCGCAAGCATCAGTCACAGCCTGGATCAGGACTGCTTATCTAGATCAGCTGAAAGACGTCACACACCACCTTCTCTCAAGGCAAGGAAGTGATGACCAATACAAGCTGAAATGGGCAGACTTGCCCTGAACAGTCTAGAAAACTGAAACCAACTAATGCCTTTGTTCTCCTATCATTACTTGGCTCTGTGCGAGTAAGAACACCTACTTTTCCAGTAATTGCCTTGAATATGCAAGCTAAGCTGTTCAGCTGACCTGCTGGACACTGCGAGATGCTGAAAAATGTGTCTTCCCTTTCCTAATCCTTCACCTGTGAAAGAATTCAACGGCAAGAATACCTAGCATTGCTCACACTGTGAGCCAAAAAACAAGTGACGCATTTTATTGTAAGGAGCTTCCAGTTATTTCCATAGCATAACCGAATAGCTGCTGTCACTTCGTTGAGCTCTGACAAAGAGCAACCTTCAGGAAGACACGACCAAAACAAAGATTCAAGCACCCCTCCGCCCCTTCCCGAGGCGCCAGTACTGAGCATCTCAGAGCAGCTCACCGAGTAAGAGTTCTGAAGCGAAAGCTTGTCGCTACCTTGCTCAGCAACCAAACCTGTGCGCCTGCTTTTGGACGGAAAGGTTAACTTTCTGCCCGTACGTTTTTGAAGGGGAAAGCATTCCTTCCGGGCCGTTTCTAGTTTGACGACCTCCACCCCGGCAGCGCGGCCCGTCTCTTAGACCCGCTTTAAGGACCCGCGCTCCCCAGCTCTGCCCAGGCCGAGAGGAGGGCGGGCGGCACACCGACGCCGGGCCGCCAGCGTGCGGCATCCCACCGCCGACAGCCCCGGGCCGCCTCGCCCAGCAGGGCCCGGCCCGGCCCGGCCCGCTCCTCCGGGGCTCCCCGGGAGGGGCCGCGCTGCCTCAGAGCGGCCTGGCGGCGGGGGCGAGGAGAGCCGGGCCTGAGGGGAGGTACCCGGCCCCTGAGGGGAGGGAGCCGACCCGCAGCCCCCCGAGGGGAATCGCCCGCCCTCCTCCCCGGCCGCCCCGCGGGGCGCAGCCCGCCGCCGCCGCCCTCACCTGGGGAGTAGAGCTCGGCCAGCTCGCGGGCCCCGGCGTGCTGCGCGCCCCACCGCCGGCTGCCGCCCTCGGGCTCTTCCGCGGCCTCCGCCTGCGGCCCCGACGCCTCCGCCCGGCGCGGGACGCTCTCGGCGGCGGCGGGGGGAGAGCCGCCGCTCGCCATAGCCCGGCCCCGCGGCGGCGGCGGCTCCTCCTCCTCCTCGTCGTCGAGGCCGGCGGGCGGCGGCGGCGAGCGGCCCCCGAGCCCCGGCGAGGCGCCCGGCGCCAGCGCTGCGGCCCGCGGCAGCATCGGGAAATGGGGCCGCGCCGCGCCGCTGCGGCAGGCGGGGGGGGGGTCGGGCGGGCGCGGTTAGCCACGCCCCCGGCACCGCCTCCCGCCTATCGCCGGCGCCGCCGCGCAGCCGCCGGGCCAATGGGCAGCACCGCCCGGCGCGGAGGAGCCAATGGGGTGGCGGCAGCGTCGCCGGCGCATCTGGAGGCGTCCCGCCCCGCGGGCCGCAGCTGGCGGCGGGAGCGGGCGGCGGCCGCGGCCGGGGCCGGGATCGGGCCGTGGCGTGGCGGGGCCGGGGCCGTTACCGGGGCCGCGGGCGCTGGGTGTGGAGGTCCCGGCCGTGCCCCTCACCCCCCCCCGCGCTGCCCTTCTCTGGCCGGTGCCCCGCGCGCGCCCCATGGCGGCGCTGCTGCCGTGTGCTCCCCGCGGCGGCGCGGAGGCGGCCCCGTGGGCCCTCACCGCGGGGGGGGGGGGGCTGCTGGTAGGCGTGCGGCGTTAGAGAGGGGCCTGGCAGCCCCGACGTTTAGGTAATCGTGCCAAGAAAATCATTCTCGGTCCCTCCGGTTGGTACTGCAGGCCGTGCCCCTCCGTGGAGGTGGTTAAAGGCACCCACCGGTGTACTCACGGGTCCCAAAAAAAGACGTTCCAGCACGGGAAAAAGAGCCAGGAAAAGAAAAAAAAGCCCCTAGCAATATCTAAGTACTACACCATGCCTGTAAAAAACAATTTCTGCAACAGATTTATTGGAATATGAAATAGAATAGCACTAAAATAAGAACTGTTTCAAGTAATTAAATAGATTTCACTTAAACGTTAAAAATAGATCCCTTTATAGAGAGTGAAATACTAAACCAGACATCTGTTCAACCCAAAGGTTTGAAAATGATACACCACAGTGAATAAAATGCTTCTCTATGCCGTGACAGCAAGGCCAAAGTGGCAGCAAAGCACAACGTCGGCCGGGCCCAGTGGCGGTACCCACCCGAGGCACCTGCGGACCAGCACATCACACCCACCTGAGGGGTAAAGGCTGATCCTGTTCCTGCAGGACACGACACGGGGGCTGCCCCTCCAGAGAGCCGGGAGAGAAATGCACCAAACCACCCAGGAGCTTCCCCAAACTTGACCGAGCCGACAGTCAAGGACTGCTCCGCGCTGTCACTTCACAGTGCTCTGAAATCACCGCGTTTCTGAAGCAGGCTGAAAGGCACGCTCTGTGCCTCCCAGAGTCTGCCCTGCCGTTTGGAGGATCGCAAGTTAATTAATAATTAGCTGGAATCACGTGCTCAAATTAGCGGTTCTTAATAAAAAAAGGGCTCAGGAATTCACTAAGTCCTGGACTCATCAACAGTTATATATATATACACACACACCTCAAAAGTTCTGGAAACTATAAATGACAATGATTTGCTGCTGACACAGAGAAGGTATTTATCTGAGAAGGGGATTTTTCTGTTTTCTGTTAATTAGGTCATAAGCCAATTAAAAGGCATTAGCGTGGGGTGCTTCAGTTTGTTGGACGGGGGCTGTGCTTAGACTGAGGGATGAGAATGTTCTGGCATCGAGGGATGCTGACGGTTTCATTAGACTTTTGTGAGGTTAGGCTTCTCCGACGCTAAGGAGTTTGCTAAGATCCTCTTAGGGTTACAGTGACCTCGATAATGCTAGTACAGAAGTGGTGTAAATGTGAGTGAATTAATGTCAATTCAGTAGGATATGGCACCTTTAAATGTGTTTTGAGATATGTGACCATCTGTCCCCATTATGAATGTGTGAGTTAGGGGAAAGACATAAACAGTTTTAGTTGAGGTGCGGTTCTTGGGCGTGTTTCCCACGACACCTTCAACATCTGTTAGTCACCTTGTTTTGCCAAGGCAAAAGGGCCGCCACTATGAAGAAAAGGCAGCAAATTGCCAGCCAGGTTTGGCTTTGGATGGGTTATCCAATTTTCTTGGAAAATGGTTATTAGTTTTGCCTTGGTGTCGGCTGGAATGAAGCTGCATCCTTCTGTAATAACATCAGTGTAGCTGCCTAAAGACAAACCGTACAAAAGGAAAAAGGTGCTTTGAAGCCCCTTCTGATCTCACCTCAATGCAACAAGACAGAAGACCATCGAGGGGGGGTTGTTCCTTTCCTAGGGACAAACCGACGCTCCGGACACATCTGAAGAATGTTCCTTTTTTTATCATTATCTGGGGGAGGAGGGAGAAACAGTAAGTTAGTTCATAGACTCTGGTGAACCTCCAAGAGCTGGTACAGCCACTGTACCCCCACACCCCACAAAAGGGTGGAGCCCTGAGGGTTTAGCATTGCGTGAGTGCGACGGCTTTTACAAACACCACCTTAAAAGTGATGGATTAGGCAACCTACTGGTGACCTGGTACAGGTATCAGCGCGGCTAGGACAAGGCTGCTGAGACTGTGAAGGGAAGTCTGTATTAAGAGACTAATTCTGCAGGAAAACCTGGATGCTGTTTGGGGAAGATAAGGACCATATGGGAACACGACAGGCCGTATTACCGTAAGGGGCCCTTCAAAGAGCTAAATGGCCGGCAGGTTTATTTAGGGGCAGCAGATAGCCAAGCCCCTGCCGTGCTATTCGTTTTCGGCTCCTTCCTGTGAAAGGTCCCCGCTGTCCCTCGGTCCCCTAGGCATCGGCCACCCGCCAGCCCCCGGTGGCACCCGGTAGACAGAGGGAACGGAGGGATCCCTACCGGGCACCGGCGGCAGACTGTCCTCTCTCCTCCCGCGACGACATCACCCGCAGCTGCACCTCAGCCAGCTCACCTCTCCTCAAGAAAAAAAACAACTGTGAAAAGAACGGCCCGGCGGGAGCTCCGGGAGGGGGACGGGACCGTTCCCGCCAACGGCCCGGCCCCGCCCCGCCTGGCCCCGCCCCCGCCCCGCCCCGCCCGGCCGCCGCCCGGCCCCGCCGCGCGCCGCTAGGTGGCGCTCCAAGCCCGGTGACGGCGGCGGGGCCGTGCCCGGCGGCGGGCGGAGCGGGGCGGAGCGGGGAGGGGAGGGCGGTCGGTCCGCCGGGCCTGGAGGGAGCGTGGCGGGTGTGAAGGCCCGTCCCCTGCCGACACCGCCGTGCTTCGCCTCCGCCCCGCCCTGGCCAGCCATCCCGGGGACGGGGGGCACGGGGCGGCGGCGGCGGCAGCCGCGGGAAAACCTTCCGCGCTTCGAGCTGCGCAGCCCGGTTGCCGATGAGTTGTTAGAGGCGTGAGCCGAAGAACGAGGTTTTGTAACGTTCCTCGTGGAAACTCATCCCCTGGTCCTCCGCCCGCCTCCCGCCACCGCCGGCTGCAGCCCCAGCGGCGGCCGAAGGGCGGCCGGTGGTTTCACCTGGCGCTGTCCCCCCCCCCCCGCTGCGAATTCGGAGCAGCCGGGTCACCTCCAGTTCTCTGCACGTCCCCCCCTTACACCTCTGTACCCGAGGGCTGCCCACCCACAAGGTCGGCTCGCCCAGGGCCGCGCTCGGGCTCCGTTCCCTCGCCTGCTGCCCTCGCTTACGCAATTCTGGTCTCTTCCCCGAGCCACAAGGCACGAAGGGAGCAGAAACCGGCTGCAGCTCCCTTGCTGGACTCTCTCTGGCATGGGAAAGCGGCAGTGGGTGGGAGAGCTGGAATAGCCACTCCTACGGCTCCCGTCCAAAGCCATAAACGCCAAGAGAAGATAGCGACAGGGACCGAGAAGCGAGGTACGCGGAGGACGGCACGCTGCGGCGATTCCCCCCGGTACCCAAGTCCACCGAGGCCAGCTGCCAGATGACACAGACCAGCCCAGGGGCTGTTCTTAGATGCCAGCACTCACAACCAACAAGTCCTAACTCATTCCCTGGCAGCCCCGCTTTCCCCGTGGTGCTCGACACAAGATGAGAACAGATTAAAAAAAAAAAAAAAAAAAAAGTGTTTGTACAATCTAGGGCACAAACCTTTAAGGCTTTTAATGAAGAAAAACCTTTCAGTTCTTCGCTTAAGCCCGCTCTCCTGTCACCCTCTCTATGACTTGCCTCGGTTTATATTGCTCCTGGCAATACACACCATGGCATTCTAGCTACCTGGCCTGTAGCCTCAGGACCTCTGAATTGTTCTCCTCTTTTAGAAATTTCCTAAATGAATTACCAAGTTCTGTTACTGGGAACTTCCGACTCTTGGCAGGGTATCCTGGAACGATAGGATTCCTTTTCCCTTGATGGGTCTTTCGAAAGCTTGGATATGCTAGAAAAAAACATTAATACGTGGTCTGTAACAAATTCATCAAAGTCAGATGCTACAATTACCTAGGAAATGTCAGACAACTATGGAGAACTTCTGGAGAGTTAGTGGACAGCAACTTCTCTGCCATTTTGGGGGGAATACAAGGGAACAGGCTACTCATAAAATACAAAGTGCCCTCTTACTGTCCCTGCTCAGAAAGACAGCCCACGTCTTGCCAGCCAAATGGCTTCAGCACGGACTTTCTCTGCAACACAGGACTGGAGACTGGAGCTTCTGCTTTGTCACTGCTCCCTTCCACGGGCATTTGTGTGCACTCTGGCTCTCCCTCCTTTCCTTTCTTTCGCAGAGCCACAGAGGGGGTGCTCTGACCTCCAATTTGCTCTGGAAAATTTTCAGTCTGGTAGGGGAAGGTATTTCGCTCATGTTGTCCCACCGGCTGGAGGCAGTGGTGCCAATCCCCAGGTGTCATCTCTGCAGCACTCGGTAGGGCAAAGAGCAACATGAAGATAAAGCGGGGATTGAGCAACCCAGCACTGCAAAGGCCAAGCATGCTAGGTCAGAGGTGAGCAGAAAATCAGCAGAAGACCAACAAATACCTGAGCATCACCATGTCACATGGGAACAAGGGGTGAGGGAGCACTTAGGGAGGGGGAGGACTCTGGTCTGTAACAAAAGAACTGAAGGAGGCCAGGAGACATGGCCTGCAACCGCCTGGGGAGCTGCCTGCCACTGGGGACTGCAAGGCAGAGTATCGCAGCTGCAGTTTCAGAAGAGAAGCAAGCATGTGGCAATCGTTTTTCATGTTAAAATGAGGCAAAGTCTCGAGCCTGGCCTAAGAGCTGGGGGAGACGGAAGGAGAGCCAACCTCTCTCTGAGTTGAGACACTGTCCCTGTCTGACATCTCGTAAGTGCTGTTTTTTTACAGTGGAGAACGGCAAGTGGAAAGCAATAGATTGAAATCTGGCCTCTGCCAGGTACAACTTACGAGTTGTTGTTGGCTAAGGTCTGCGGCTGTATAAAGAGGGACCTGGGGCTAGGAAGAAGAAAAAACAGAGCGCACAACACGCTCAGAAATAAATTTCGATTTTACTTCTCTATTTTTCAGCCTTTATTGCAACATTGCTCTACTTAAGGCAGTCTTTCAGGCAAGGTCCCCTCTTACCCCCCCGAGACCTTCCCACACTACCTCTGTGCTCTCTCCCGGCCTGCCTGCTTACATGGATACTACTCCGCTCCAGAACCCCTCACATTCTCCTCTTTAGCTCACCTCCAACATCCTACCTACAGCATCTTGTTCGTTGATGCAACTGTCAGCTTCTGGCATTAACTTCTTTCCTCTTTGCCCCTCTTCTGCCCCTCCATGCTGTTTCAAGACTGCAGGTCGATGGGTGAGCAGCTGTGTTCACACTGGGTTTAGCGTGATGCAGCTCTGATCTTACTGATCTGCTAAGAGCTACTGCAAGAGAGATAATACAAGAGACAGGTCTGCAGCAAGAAGCATCAGAAATTACAGACAGCCTTGTTCTAGACTATGATCCTCAGTCCACAGACCTTCTTACAAACACTTCAGCGTTTGAGCCGTCACCATTAAACTAACAGCATCTCCCCAAAGCTGGTGTCCTTCCAGGGACAGCTGCTGTAGACCTGGAGCGCATGAACTGGAGAGCTTGCAAGCAATCCTGGAAAAGAAGACAATTTCCAGGAAGAAAATGCCTCTGCAATGCTTTATTGTAGGTCTGAGCCTGGAGCTGGAAAGTTGTGGCTTCTACAGTACAAAAGGGAAACTGGAGAGCAGAATTTAATTCACGACAGAAATGAGCAGCGAGAATGAGATTCCTCCCTCCAGCTTTTCACCATTCTGGTATCCTTCTGCTACCCTCCCGGTACCTATATTGTTTCACACATGAATGTAGAGGAATCTGGACTCTATTGCATCAGAATTTTTTTTTTTTCTTGCTCAAAAATGTTGATGTTCTTACTAAGTAATTTGTGAGTTGTGCTGTCTCCTTCCTCAGCTGACTACTTCTGAAAAAAAGAAATCATGAAATCACTAGAAAAAAGGTGCTTTTCACAGAAGTGTTGCCTTTCTGCTGCAAATTCCTCTGTTGGGAGACATGCTGCGGAAGGGCTGCTGCCCTTGGGTTCTTCACAGAGTGAGAGACCAGTGCCTGGATCACTTCACCAGGAATGTCTGCATCTCTTTTCCTATCTAAAGCATCTCTCTGAAGAGGTTTTCCAGGACGATCATTAGCAGCCTCTCCATATCTGCCCCGGCCAAGCCATGGCCCTTTGCAGGGACAGAGCTCGGTGAGCCCAGACCTCCACCCAGTCCTCTGTGGTGCGAGCCTCGCTCTGCACCTGTTCCCATTTCAAAAACCCCATTTCTGGCCATGCATTTGTTATGACAAGTGCAGAAACAATTTAAAAGAGACCAGAGTTAGCTCAAAACCTGCTTGCCGAATGCTAGGGTTTTGGATAAGTGGTTAGTCCCGCCAACAAGGTTCCCATGAGAAGCTGAGAACGGATGTCGGCTCCCTGAGAGTGGCTGTTGGGATTTGAGGTGAGCTGGAGGAAGTTTAAAGAGATGCAGGCACAGCAGGGAGGTGAGGGGGGGAGAAGGGAAGGAGGGGACAAGCTGGGCATCCAACCTCAATTACCACCCTGGCTGACGTGTGATCTCGGTGACTATGGGATTACTCAGCACTGGCCTGGAAAGAAGGTGTGGGCCACACCATCCCTGATATAATCTGTTTCACATGACAGTTGCACAGACGTTTTATTTTGTTAGGGAAGATCAGCCCGGGCAGGAGTACAACTTTCTGCTGCCGAGCGGCAGAGAATAGGGCAGAAATTTGAAGAGGGCAAATTTAGATCTCCCAAAATATCCTGAAAAACTGCCCAGGAAATTTACCAAGCAGCTTTAGCGTTCAATTTTAGCCAACGGCCGTGGCAAGCTGGAGACCCGTCAGGGTAATGCCAAGAAAGACCAACCACGCATTTCAGCAGGTCACCACGGCAGGAGACCTCCTGCCTGTGGGTCCCTGAGACATTTTGGAGGCAGGAAGCACATGAGACCGATTTTAAGAGTTCGGCTGCAAGGGCCAGTTAGGGCAGCCGCTGGATGTAACTGCCAGATCAGAATGCAGGATAAAGATGCGGAACGAGGGAGTAAACAGCCAGAAGAACAAGCCCTGGCTCACTGCAACTTGCCAGTATTTGCACCCAATACAGATGTTTGTATTTATGAAGGTATGGGCTCCAACTGCAACCTCCGGACCCAGCGCTCTGGCCAGGCCCAGCTCCAATTTAATCTCTGGTGCATTCACCAAAGATTTACTTGGTAGATAAAGATGGAACTGGAAATATCTGAAGCCTGAAAACCTGTTAGGGTACTTTGTTCTGGAACGAAAAAATCCTTTTAAAACGTGAAAAGAAAAAGCAAACGAAAAAAAAGAAAAGAACGAAAACGTCCTATGATCCACTGACCGATTCTTGAATTCTTCCTCTTTTCAAAGTTCTGAGGTTTGAACATTATGAACAGTTGACTGTTTGAATGGTATAATGCAATACCTGTTCCTCTGGCTTAACGTTACAATATTTCCCACACCGCAGGATTGCTTCACATTATTCTAAGAGGCAGTGTCATTTTCCCTGCAGTGCTAGGTCTTCTTTACTGAGGCGAAGGACACTCCTACTTCCTTTAATTATATGTTTTGTTTTAAATTAATGTCCTTTATTCTGGGGATGAATCACCAGCTTGTAGACAGGTAAATGTGGGAGTAAGAGAGTGAAAATATAAGTTTGATTCCCAAGGTGGGTGTCTTTAATTAAAACGGACATCAAGATTCAGTCTTCCTTCCCAAACTTAACCCCGCCATTCTAAAAACACGCGGATTCCATGTTTCCACGCACGTATCTCCCTCGCCTTCTGGATCGCCTTACGTACGGTCAGCGCAGCGCAGCGCAGTGCAGCGAGACTCCCTATCGCTTGTGTACCCGGACGGTTGCACCATGTCATGTAAAGTAAATACGCCAAGACAAACTTTAAGGCCGCCGTCGTCCCCCCGCGAAGAGCTGGGGAGGGCAGCTCTGGGCTCGCTCGGCTGCCCGGCAGCCGGCAGAAGCCGAACCCTGCTCCCGCTCCCCTTTGCTCGGCTCCCTGCGCGTCCGTGGGGCCGGTTCTGCCCGCCCTGCCGGGGGGATTCACCCAAGCGAGCCCGGGCCGCAGAATAACGGGACCTGCCTCCCACTGTGCCGCTTTTCCCCCGCCCTGCCGAAAGGACTCGGAAAACTCCCTCCTGCCTCCACCTCCCCAAGGGCAACGCGGGCGCCGGGCGGCACCGGCGCCCACCTCCCCGCCGGCCCCGCTGCCGAAGCCGGCGGCGGCAGCGTCCCGGGGCACGACACGCGTGTCCCCGCGGGGCCGAGCCGCCGTCCGTGTGCCGGACCCGAGGGCGGCGAGCCCCGCTCCGCCCCTCACCTGCGGCCCGCTGCCCTCCCTCGGCCGGCGAAGCCCCGGTTTTATTGCGGCCGGCTCGGCGGGGCACCGCACCGGCAACACCCGCCCCGGGTGCCTCCTCCGGGGCCGGGGCCGCGGCCGGGGCCGGGGCCGGGGCCAGCAGTTCCCGAGCGTGCAGCGTGGCAGGCGGCCAGGCGGTGACGCGCCTGTTGCTATGGGATCCACCGCCCCTATAAATAACTGAGGAAAGGAACTTTCCTAAGTCAGAGACTTTAGGACGCGGGGCCCAGAACCAGATGGTCCGGAGGAGACGCGCCAGCTCCCGCCGCAGCACCCGGAGCGGTGAAGCCCCGCCGCGCCGCAGGACCTGAGCCGGCCCGGGTGGGCAGCGCAGCCGGGGGCCGTGCCCAGCGCCGGGGACTGAGGCAGGGTCCGGAGCCCCCCCCCCCCCCCAGCCCGACGGCGGCAGCTCGATCCTCTGCCGGGGGGGCCCCCCCTGCGTCGTCTTCTCCTCCCCGCATCCTCCTTTGCTTTCATGCAACGCCTGGTGGCCTGGGACGCAGCATGCCTCCCCATCCAGCCGCCCGCCTTTAAATCGATGGAAGTGGCTAATTTCTATTACGAGGCGGACTGTCTGGCTGCTCTCAACAAGCTGCACCCGCGGGCGGCCGGGGGCCGCTCCATGACCGAGCTCACCGTCGGGGACCACGAGCGAGCCATCGACTTCAGCCCCTACCTGGACCCCTTAGCATCCCAGCAGCCGGCGCAGCCGCCTCCTCCGGCAGCAGCAGCAGGGGGCAACTTTGAGCCTCCCTGCAGCAGCGGCGGCGGCCAAGATTTCCTTTCCGATCTCTTCGCCGAGGACTATAAAGGCAGCGGCGGGAGCAAGAAGCCCGACTACACCTACATCAGCCTCGCCCGGCACGGCCACCCCTGCGCCAGCCAGAGCCACAAGCCGGGGGGGCTGCCGGGCTGCTTCCCGCCCCAGATCGTGGAAACCAAAGTGGAGCCGGTCTTCGAGACCCTGGACTCTTGCAAAGGGCCCCGGAAGGAAGAAGGGGGAGCCGGGCCGGGACCGGGGGGCATGTCCTCGCCCTACGGCAGCACCGTGCGCTCCTACCTGGGTTACCAGTCGGTGCCGAGCGGCAGCAGCGGGAACCTGTCCACCTCGTCCTCCTCCAGCCCCCCCGGCACCCCCAACCCCTCCGAGTCCTCCAAGTCCGCCGCCGCCGGCGGGGGCTACTCCGCCCCCCCGGCGGGCAAGAACAAGCCCAAGAAGTGCGTGGACAAGCACAGCGACGAGTACAAGCTCCGCCGGGAGAGGAACAACATCGCGGTGCGCAAGAGCCGCGACAAAGCCAAAATGCGCAACCTGGAGACGCAGCACAAAGTCTTGGAACTGACGGCCGAGAACGAGCGGCTGCAGAAGAAGGTGGAGCAGCTCTCCCGGGAGCTGAGCACCCTCAGGAACTTGTTCAAACAGCTGCCCGAGCCCCTCCTCGCCTCCTCGCCTCGCTGCTGACCCCCGGCCGGGCCGCGGGGCGAGCGGAGCCGCCGGCTCCTTGCCCTGCTCAGCGCTCCTCCCGGGCCGGGGCGAGGGGAGAGCCCGGGGGGGCGGGTTGGTTGGTTGCTTTTTAATTTTTTTTTTTTGGTCGGTCGTTTGTTTTTTTTTTTTTTGTTGGTCTTTATTTACATGTTGGCGGAGGGCCCCGCCGCCGGGGGGCCGGGGGCTGTCAGCGGTGGGACCTCACCGGGGGCCGGGGGCTGTCAGTCAGCGGAGGGGGGGGGGGGCCCGGCCCCGGGCGGGCTCTGCAGGCTGCTGGGCGCTGGGGTTATTTAAAAGAGCGAGAGGAGAGCAAGGGCAAAGTGATGCAATCCTTTAAGCATGGCTGGGAATGCTGTGTACATGATGCAATCTCGTGTAACTGTCAGTCATGAATTGAGTAATCTGTTAAAGATGTTCCTACAGTTTTTTTTATTATAAAGAATAATCTATTTCTATAAGAAAATACATATGTATATTTTGGGAATCTATGCATTCTTGCTACATTTGAAGCATTAATGAACAATTTTAATAAACTTTATGACTAGGTTAAAAACAGTAGCTTGTTTTATTTTGCAGGCACGTTTAAAGTTAGATTAAACGCAGGGTTGACATTCTAGCTGATCTGGCTCAATGCTGTGATCAGGGATCAGGATTTTTGTTGGTCTTTTGGCTTTCTCTGTGACTCAGAGAAAGGAAACAAAAACAAAAACAAAAAAACAAAAACCCCAAGAGAAACCCAGCAAAGAGCAGAGCTGGAAGCTTTAGCCCATTCTTGTTGTCTCATTTTATTTCCTCTAATCACTTGCTTTAGCTGCCTGCCGCTTGGGTGTTGTTTGGGGAGGAGGTGTTTGTGTTGGGGGTTTTTTGCGCTTCTTGCCGTTCTGAACGTGTAGAGCAAGATACGCTATCCAAACCATGACCGGTCTTTGGCAAAGTAACAACAAGTCTGAAGTGGGAGGGAGGAAGAAAAAGTAAGGGAGGAAGCTTGAAATGAGTTTTTGTTTGGGGTTTCTTTTTTTTTTTTCTTTAGAGAGTTTCTATTCTCTAAGTTATGATTCAGCATTTCTTATGTTTGTAGTTTACAGGAATAAACATGAGAAAGTAGCATTTCTGTTGGATGTCGGTAATTTCGGTCATTGCTCAGGAAGCTCTCATGACACCTGGCCAGGTGAGAGGCATATGAACGACTCCCTTATCTTTTCTCTTGAGACATTTTTCTAAAAACTGTAGATAGAGTTTCTCTGATGAGATGTGTTTATTTCTGTGTGCCTGGATGTTTGCTGGGGGCAAGCGACAGATAAGGGGGGGGGATGGCAGAGGAGGAGGAAGTTTGTAGCAGGCCATAACTTTATTTCAGAGAAAACTAAGGCTCTGCCTGCTGATGGAACAAGGCAGCCTTGCCAGGGCTCCCAGGTTGTGTTATTCCCCCCCCGCCCCCCTGTATATAGCTGCTGTGTCGAGGTCTGTAAGAAGTTAACAGTCTCAAGCTGGTTACGTGGAGGGAGTTGGGCAAATGATCGGGTCTTACTCAGCATTTTCCATTTTCCTGTTAGGCCAAATTTAAGCATTAAGTTTTTAGATCCAGATTCCCAGTGCCCCAGAAAGGAAACTCCTTAATCATCTATGCTGTTTGACAGCTGAACACAGAATGGGTTTTCAGTATAAAGACAGTGGACTTGAATTTGCTGCTATACATTCCAATACAGATTGCAGAAGGACAAATCTTCAATTCGTTGCTTATTTCTAGTGTTTCTTTAAGGAAAGCATGTTTGCTCCTGAAAGAACTGTTTTGCTTTTTTTTGACACTTAAGATAATAGCCTCCTGCGGGTGAATCTCCCAGAGCTCTTACTGGAATTTGTCACATATTCCCTGCTCCCGCAATGCCTCCATAGCTCCTGCTAGGAGCTGTGCAGTAGTAAGTAGTGGAGTGTTAGTCCTGATACAGATTTCACCCATTTGCTTTTTAATTTTTACCGTGCAGTTAAGTTGTTTTTATGAGACCCTAAGAATAGATTTTCTTGGGTGAGCTAGCTCCTGCACCAGCATGACTCAAGTTCTTGCAGGCAAGATAGACGTTAGATCTTGTCTTGACTGTCCCTCGTGACGATGATTACTCCAGCCTCCTGTGGCTGTTTATTCTACTATTCTTCTAGTTACGAAACTTATCCACATCGTTAGATCCTATTTTCTTGTTGTGCTGTAGGCCATGTAATGTTACCCAAACTTACAAGCAGTGTTCCCAGTCAGAACCGAGTGCTGCTGAGAGTGGAATTGCTGGAGGACTGAAGATGTCCTCAGATACATTTCTTTCTTTCTTTCTTTATAAACGATAAAGCTTCCAACAAAAGTTCAGTTTGTGGGGGCTGGAAGGCAGGGTAGATTGAAAGATAAGATGTACTAAAGGTATTTATATTTGTTTAAATAATAGTCCGGTTTTGGAGATAGAGCTCTATCAGACATGAATGAGCTAATCCCCGTCCTTAAACTTTGCCTGCCACAGTTCAGGAGAGCCAGTGCGGTGTTGCTGCAATTTAAAGAATGATGTTTAAATTACTGCTTTATTCCAATGTATCTCTTAATTAGCATTACAGATTTCTCATTCAGGAGGAAATTTGTGCAGCAATGAGTTTTTGCCAGAAAGATGCAGTTACAGACAGGAAAGTTGAGGACATAAATGCACCAATTTTACACTAGTCTCAGAAGGAATCCGTGAAAGAGTCAGAAAGAGAATTTCTGAATCCTTCATTCTTAATCTTGTATTTCCCACATAACTTACATTTTAGGAGCTTTGTAGCATGATTAAATGCACAGAGGTCATGAAATACCCTGCTTTATAAACAAGCGTATGAAAAAGCCCCTGTAATTAAAACATTTCCTCGAAAAAAATAATCTGGAAAAAAATAGTTTGGAAATGAATCTGAGAAAACTCCACACACTAAAGTAGGCAAAAGATTCCAAATACCATTTCTAATCACAGTGCGGGAATTGGAAAATCCCTGTCCAAACAGTGGCTCAGCTCCAAATATTGATACAGTTTCCCATTACAAATAAGATTCTGTTGACTGAAAGCAGTACTGTGGTACGTCTCGGTTGTCTTCTGACAGGGTCTCTTGAGCTTCTTTTCCTAAAGTGACTTCGGTACAGCTTGTGGTAAGACTTTGCAGTCTATATGCAGGCAAACTTTGCAGAGTAGTTAAGGCACTTACTCTAGTAGTCTGTTTTGAATTTTATGGAAGTTTATAAAAGAGCATTTTGTTTGGGCTCCCCCCCCTTTCAAATTATTTATTACATTGACTGATTCATACAGGTTTTTCTTGTTACTACTAAAATAACAGAGTTTCTTCCTATGTACAAATAAGTAAGATCAAATCCCTAGCACAGACATCCCCTTTGCAAAGCATCTAGCACTGTTTTATCATTTGCTACATGTTTGAATTCAGTTGTGCTCAGTTCTGCAAAAGGAATCAGATGTATAATTTTAAAACGAAATATTTAAAATACAATACAATTTTGTTAGCAGTTCATCTATTTATTAATAGAAATTATTACTCTCTGCTTATCTGTCCAAAGCATGTATAACCCCGTGCAGCTCTGACACTGTGGTGTTGCTTTTAGACTTTTCCCACTGCCTTCCATTAGTGACTGTTGGAAGATGCAGGAAAATTTACGCTTGTTTCTATACTAATCGTTTCTCCTCTGTCAAAATCACCCAAATTGCACACATGCACCAAAGGGTTATTGGGCGGGAGACTTGATCACATTTGATAACAGTATGGTTTTTTCCTCATTGAAATTCTGCAATAGCCTTCAGATATTGAAATTACAACCTGAAAAAAGCTTTGTGCACAATGTTAACCTTTACCATTTCATTGCTAGAACAACTGTCATTGATGTGGATGTGTATAAAAATATGAAGTTACTCTCATACTAGCTAGTTTTCAAGCAATGTTTCATTAGCTGTGACCAGAATAAAAGTCAATGCAACTCAGTATCTGCTTTAATAAAGAGAAAAAATTTATACGAGGCCAAATCACACATCTTCTTTTGTTATTTATAGTGATATCGCTTAAGATACAATAAGCATTGTCTTGCATTTTCCTGTCATTCATACTGATACAAAACAAGTGTAAAGCACCACCAGACTGGAATGGCAGGGTTCTGCATTCAGTTTGTACTGGTTATAGATGATTATATGGTGGATGGGGGGTAATGACGAATTTGGTTCTAACTCTTTTTGCTACTGATTCCTAATGCAAAAAAATTTTTATTACCACCCTCCTGAGTGTTAGCCTTTTTTATGTTTAAGTCTACACAAATGCTTAACAGTCAGAACTTTAGGGCAAACCTCTTAGACTAATGTGAAGTGTGAAGAAAAATTTAAACCTATGCATGTATGTTGAAAGGGTCCTAGCACATTAATCAGGAAATCCAAACAAAAACTAGGGATATAGTAAACTACTCCCAAGGAAACAATTCCGTTCAAATTCTGAACACTATTTTTAATTAATCAATAAAATAAAAATAAAACCATGTGGCCAAAACTGTACATTAAATATGTGAGGGCATTAGTTCTCTTTTGAAAGATACTCACTGAACAGACAAGTGAAATCATTGAAAGAATGCAGTTCTATTTAACTCTTTGCTGGGACCCAAAACATAGTCTGAGAGTTTAATCTTTGCAGCGTAAAGCTAAACTTTGGTAGAAGCTGTACACTTGGATTATATCCTGAGGTTCCTGACTCTTTCACGTGAACTGAGGCTGTTTTGTCCCAGCCGGGGCAGATCAGCAGCACAATTTATGGTGAGTATGTAAACACCTAAAAAGATTAGAAACAGCCTTGGATTAACATCAGGATCATGTGAAATTTATGGTGTGGTGTTAGCCTGATGCAAAGCTACGTGAAACTCCTGGGTTTCTCTTTGAGATGATCCTGGAAGCGGCAGCGTGGCCGCCTGGAGCACCACACCACACCAGCACACCAGTCCTCAGGAGCTGTAGTCAAGCACAGCTCTCCGGTTCGGCATAGCCGTAATTCTGATTTGGTCAGTCTGACCTATTGGCAACTCTATTGGAAACCAAAATGCCTTTTGTGATCGTTTTCCCACCTGCTAAATTGTTCAAATGTTTTGTTTTGAATAAAGGGCTTTCCTCCCCTCCTGGAAATGTTGGTGGTTAGATCTGCCTGGATGTGAAAAACCATAGGGCTGGAATTCAAGACGAGGATAAATGGGTTAATAGTTGCTGAAGCTAATTGATTTGCATTTACAATAGGGACACATTTAGTTCCAAACCTTCTGACTGGTTGCCACAATTTCACAGAGCAGCACCAAATTAAACCCTCATTTGTTTTAAAATTTTCACAAATGTATGTTTTTACTATTAAAATGATTCATATAGTAAATAATAATAAATTCCAATAAAATTTTCTAGCTAATTAAAAGCTAAGGAAGACTTTGATCTACATCCAGTTTTCACCTTGCCCTGTCCTTTCAACTGTTGCCTCTGGGACTCCTGTATCACACATGACATAGCTATCAAAGCACTTCTCAGAGTTCGGGGTATTTAAACCAGAGGGTTTCGTTAGGTCTCAAAATTTCATACAGTTTGCAGAATAAATCCTCTAAGAACTCACTCATTCCCTCCATAAGGCACACTGTAGAAGTGCTGGCTCGGTCAGCAGACCTGGTTTTGATGAGCTCGCATGCAGACACCTCTGTACATCACGCCAGTCAAAGTAAAGAACTGAATTTTTGATGGAGGCTACAAGATGCTATGGTTCCTATCCCCATACAAACCAAGCGCAACGGCTTGTTTGTTTTCTATAAATACCTTGGGTTTGCTAGTGTATTGCACCAGCAGTTCATTAAGCCTGCAATAAGTAGCTCACTGATGTTGTCTAGAAATTACAGTAATAGGAATCAGTCTCCTTCAAGCAAAGCAAAAACCCCTCTAACACCTCATCTGCTGTATTCCCCTGTTCCGTTAGCTCACCTGGGATCTGGGTGCACAAAAGTTTTGCGATATATTTTCTATGCACGATTGGAGGAGCCTTGGTTTTAGAAATGAATGTCATGGTGACACGATGGGAAAATATTTCTGTGCAACATGATGAAACAATTACTTGGCTGAAGTAATTCAGGAAGGGAATCACAAGAACAAGAGAAAGTGCCTGGAGCCGGTTTGAGAAGCAGAAGGAGAGCAGTGGTGGCTCCCGAGCAGAAACATTGTTTTGCCAATTTCCCCAGCCTCTGCCATCTAGACAATAACTCGGGGGTGGATATTTCTGACAGTGAATTGCCACGCTTCTCTGAGCCTAGGTGTCTTACTTGAAACAATAAAATACAGATTGTCTCTCTTGTTTTTTGAAATACAAAAGGCCAGAAAATGAACAACCTGGAATGTAATTTATTAAGATACTTAAGCATGTCTAACATTTAAATGTACAAGGAGCAGAATACAATCTGTGGGATAACTTGACACAACGAGATGAGTAGAATTACAAAAAAAGGAGTAATCATCAAGGAGTTTGGTTGCTTAAAGGATGGACCACAGCCACTTACGCTTAACTTCAGCACACAAACCAGCTTTCATGCCAGCTCTGTGAAGAACGAACTTCCGAGCAGCACTGCTTTCTTGCTGTTGAGTTATTGATGACCACTCATGGTGGCAGAAAATATTTTTGTGCTTAAAGTTAAGAATAGTGCTGATTGCTGGGTTAAGTCCCCAGATCTGAGGGAGTAGAAGAGAAGGCAGAAGGCCTTTATGTAGGACTTTAGCTATTGGATGCACAGTGTCCTTAACCACTTTCAAAGCAAATTACATAGCTGCAGAGTTAATGAGTGCAGAACACTGAGCGAAATTTAGATGCAAGGGATAAATACTGAGCTTTGAAACAGAAGAGACAGTTTCTGGTCCTAGCTCTTTATCATATATCTTTAGATTATCAGTTAGCCCCTAAATGTAATAGAAGCTGTATGCACATATGTGCATCTCTAGTTGTAAGTGCAGTTGCCATAGCTGCAGGTATATTTGCCTATTATATATTTAGATCCTGATCTTACATATGTGCTTCATTTTATACATGTAGCTGTAGTGATTTCAGTGGAACTATTATTACTTGCATGATAAATGCAGTAATGATACATGCATAGATCTGTATTTACATGGATGTATTTACATGGATCTGTATATATATGGATCTGAGATCACAGTGTCTCTGGGAAAATTTTTGTGCCTTGCTCAGTTTTACAGGACATGCACTAGCAAATTTTGAGCACTTTCATTTCATGTGTTTTCAAATTCGAGAGAGCTACCGATGCACATGGGCTGATTTGGCTGTCTCTTCCTGTACAAGAGGAGATGACAGTAGCTTCAGCATTTTTGCATTTCCCAGTGTCCTGGTTTTGGCTGGGATAGTGTTAATTTTCTTCCTAGTAGCTAGTATAGTGTTATGTTTTGGATTTAGTGTGAGAATAATGTTGATAACACACTGATGTTTTCAGTTGTTGCTAAGCAGTGTTTATACTAAGTCAAGGATTTTTCAGCTTCTCGTGCCCAGCCAGCAAGAAGGCTGGAGGGGCACAAGAACTTGGGAGGGGACACAGCCAGGGCAGCTGACCCAAACTGGCCAACGGGGTATTCCACACCATGGGATGTCATGCCCAGTATATAAACTGGGGGGAGTGCGGGTGGGGGGGTTACAGATTCCTGCTGGGGAACTAACTGGGCATTGTTTGGTGAGTGGTGAGCAATTGCATTGTGCATCACTTGTTTGGTATATTACAATTCTTTTGTTGTTGTTGTTGTTACTACTACTACTATTATTATTATTAATAATAATATTAATATTATTTTCCTTTCTGTCCTATTAAATTGTTCTTAATCTCAACCTATGAGTTTTACTTTTTTTTCCTGGTTCTCTCCCCCATCCCACTGGTGGGGGGAAGTGAGTGAGCGGCTGCGTGGTGCTTAGTTGCTGTCTGGGGTTAAACCATGACACCCAGGAAAAAAAAACCAACCAAACAACAAAACATCTGACAAGTGGGGTACAGCCTATGTTCTAACAGCTATTGTTGGGTCCCAATTTGACAAAGTACTTGAGTGTATGTTCCACCTCAGCAGAAGCAAAACAATGCTGAACACAAGCTTTAAAGTTTTGGATGTGCCAAGTGCTCTGCTGAAACACATCCTTCTAGAGCCTCAGCTGCAGCTGCCTGGCCTCTGGATTATACTGCTGTGATGCAGCTGTGGCATGGGCATAAGTCCTGGGAAAGAAAACATGATAGAGAATCTGGATATCCAGAAAGAGGGTGAATGACATGCACTCAAACAGGGCCAAAAGGAATCCCAATTTCCTCCTACTGTACTGAAGGAGCCCATCCAGTTTGTATGCTGGCCAGGTCTGGCGAGCCACTGTTCAGAGCGTGGTGTTAGTACCTGGCTGCTGATCAAAGGATTCTTAAGCAATAACCCACTCCACATCAGCAAGAGCTGCTGCCAAGAACCATAGACTTCTATGGGCTGGAAGACAACTGATAAAGCAGATGCTGAGAAAAGCAATGATGCCTGCATTGGGCAATCTGAGTGCTACAAATGGCTACTGGAAAATGTTATTTTTATTTTAGTTCTGCAATTTCATAAGCCCGATTTGCTAAAGGCTCACAGTGACATGGCATTTGTACAGGGCTTGCTTTTTTTTTTTTTTTTTTTTGCAAAGCATTTTACTTAGATGAGCAGATGCTCTCACTTTACAGGGGAAAACCACTACTCCTTGGTAGTTCTTCCTCTGTCAATAACAAATATGGGTCAACTGTGCCTTTCTCCAGAATTAGCTCCTGTGGATTTTGGCTTGGGAAGGATGGGGCACTCAGAATAGCTGGGAATGATGCACTCAAACCTCTTGTAATACAGTCCTGTGCCTGGTTGTAGGGGATACGGCTCATGAGCGAGGCTGTCAGATTGGAAAGGGTTTGGCAAAAAGGACAAGAAAGCATGTGTCCATGTGGTGAAGAGGCCTGAAAAGAAGGAAGTGATACCAAACAGTACATGGTTCTGGGAAGGCTATTGCAAGCTATGGCAGTGATGGGAACTGTTTCCAACAGAGGCTACAGGCAATGAACTATTTTCCCACTGACCTCATGGTACCATGAAGTGAAAATTCCACTCTACTGTTTTCTGCCACGTCCTTAAAGGCAAAACCTTAGCAAATGGCTCCTGCTTTTGCATTAATACACTAACAGGTGCTCTTCTGCACGAGCCCTGCAAGAGCTTTATTACCAGAGGTACACTAACTATTAAACAGCCATAAGCTTAACCTGGTATTTACTGTAGGACTGTGCCTTTTTATTGTGCAGAGGGAGGGAACTCCCTTCTCAGCCCTCCAGGTGGTCCCTCCAGGGCAGGGTTGAGGCACATTGGTGAGAAGGGGTGGGGTTGGGTGGGAGAGGCTTTCATTGCTGCCCTACCTGTTCTGGGCATAAATTGAAATGATCGGTCTCTAAATCCTGCCAATTAGGCATGCTTTACTGGCATTAGAGTCGGTTTACTATGATAGGTAAAACGAAAATGTTTCTCTTAAAAAAAAAAAAAGAGGCAAAATCCTGCTTTAACACATTTAAGTCCCAGAGCAGGGGTAGCAGGGGGCAGCAGTGCACTCTGTAGGGTACCTGACCTAGCCCAGGCAGGCAGGAGCAGGTCAGCGTTCTGCAACACAGAACGGCTCAGGGACAAATACCTCCTAATGCGTTTGTGTATCCCCTTCCAGCAGTGACTGTCTATTAGGGAGCCCATGGAGTAGGGCTGGAGCATGCAGTCTGCAGTCCCCCGCCGCACCCTCTCCTCTGCAATAACTGCACTTTAGCAGTCAAGGTAGCATTAGATGTGGAAAAAAAAAATAGTGGTAACCCTTTCCTAGGCTCCACCTGTGAACGAAGCTCCACCTACTTGGGAAAGCAAAATGAGATGCTTTGTACAAGATTGTGAAACTGCTAATCAAGGTAGTACCTGTGCTCTCAAGTTAGTACCTTCCTAATCTTCTGATCGACAGATTCCTATAATGAAGAGGCAATATGGACCTCTCGGGTCTATTACTTCTTGGTTTCTGGAGACTGAGGCAGACACTGTTCTATTTTGCGCACACTGCTCCCAGTCTGAGGGTTATCTTGGTTACTATAAAGGCCAGAAATGATGGGGTTGGTTTTCTTCCTCAAAGAGAAGTTATCTTTGCAGCATGTGTTTCTGCCTGTGAAAATACAGGTATGCTGTGCTGCCATGCAAAAGCACAAGCTGACTTCATCCTCATCTGCACTCAAAGAAGAAGATGGTGAGGACCATCTCCCAACAGCCCTGTATTCCTTTCTTATGAACGATTCTCACCACTGAAACATTTAGTCTCTGCTGGTCCAAAATAAGCATTTCTGATAACAGCACTTCAGACCTTTGCAACCCCCACTTGCTTCAAAACAGACTTTATTCTTCTGAGAAGGGTTTGTCACTGGCACTTGGGTACATGCAAGGCTTTTTTAGGAAGTAAAGAGGACAAATGGGAAAATCAATTAACCATCTAAAAAACATTTTGTATTGCATACAGCTCGCCTGTGAAGAGTGCTGCCTTTCACTCTCTTATGTCCTGGGAACTCTGACTCAGCCTCCTGTATCCACAGCTTGTCAAGATCCACAGTTGTTTATAATCAAATGTTTTGTACAAATCTAGGGCAGAAAAGCCCACTTATTATAAGCTTCTTTACAAATGCAGTAGTAGGTTTTTCCCTCCTCTACCTACCACCATGTCTTGAGGGGAGAAGGGAGGTGAATGTGACCTCCAAATAAACACCTTTCTCAGCTAATTTGTGCTCTCTTCCAGCCTCTCCCCAAGGATTAAACGTTTGCTAGGGATCGCGGGAGGGCTTTGGCCACACTACACAGCCAAGTAAGCTGGTGGGACTCGGCACAGTGCAGGAGGGCGCTGCACTGGTTCCATACTAAATATTAAGACCATGTGGTCGCTTCTCAGCCTCTGCTGCAGAGACTCTGCCCTGTACTAATTAGGTAGGAGTGATGACCTAGCAGTGATTCTGGAGTCAGGAAAGAAAAGTCCTGTACCAGGCATTGCTGCAAACTTGTTTCAGGATCTCAAGCAAGTTACTTCACCTTTCTTTGCTTCAGTTCTTTTACCTGCAGACAGATACTTCCTGCATGTGTCTCGGGTATTATTTGTTTAAAGAACTGTGAAATACGAGATATAAGACCTTGACAATACCATATATTAATTATTTAAAGTTTATATTAAAAGCTAAAAATCTGAATGAATTCAGCAGGGAAAGTCTTCTGGTGAAAATGACTGGAAGAACAACTGTCCCTCTCTCCAAACACTTCCCAGGCAGTAACATGACCACACAGAGTTTGGCTCATTATATATGTAAAATAGGCAGATGCTATTAGGAAGCAATTTTTTTCACCCAGTGAGAAGAGAAGCCTATTCCTCATGATGAAATCCTCTGCAGGGGCAATATTTTTATCATGCCTCATAATTCTCAAGGTATTTGAAATCACCCTCAAAGTTGGATACTGTCTTTCCTTTTCTCCCCTTGAATCTGAACACTGCCTTCACAGAATTTCACTGAGTCCTCAGTATTTTCCTTTCAAATTCCCTTCCCTTTGACAGTATGTGATTCCTGATGTTGGTGGGTATCGTCACAGTTTTATTAAGTATGTAATAACAGCCTGTTTAGGGACAACATGTCATGATAATGAACTGTCCATGTAATTAGGCCTGACTCATCAATCAACATGGAAAAGGACTGAATGGAGTTCATAAAAGCACCTTTAAGAGGCTGATGGAAATGTTTAAAGAAAAAAGAAATTAGCAATGTTCTGTATTGTTAAGTATTTTGCAGAGCAGAAAATTAATTAGCACTGGAGAGAACACACTCTTCTGGAATGTCCATGTGTGGCCCATTATATCCCGTTTTGCCCTCTGAGTCATCCCTTCGCAGCCACTGATTCAGTGTGAACAGGAGCAGTCACAGTGGGATCAAGTTCAGTGACTTACTGGTGTGAGTTAGCAGCCATAGAGGGAAACCTCCCCTTGAGCCGTCGCCAGGGTACCATTGGCAAAAGGTGGTGAAATAACTTTTCTAGGCAAAAAAAAATAATAATCACATTCTTACATATCATTATTTTTACTTTTTTGTGTTTCACTTCAGGAATTTTATTATTTTAGAATAAATGCTATAAACATGTCTCCAGTAAGGTATATAAATCAGAAGTCTGTATGTATCCCAGACTGATGATCTGAAACATCTGGCTCTTACGCTTGGGGCCTTCTTGCACAGGAGAAATTGCCCCCGTGAAGAGAATGCACACTTCCAAGATCTAAGTGAAACAGAAATAACAAAATAGTTGCTGGTGTGCTTAAGCCCTGAAACTGCACAAGCAAGTTACCAAGGCCAAATCCAGCTCTCTCCAAGTCTAGGTGAAAGGAAGCAAATTATTGAATTACCAGCTTTTCAGCAACAGAATGAACTCTCACCAACTGATTGACTAAGACAGTGGGATATCACCCCTAGCTATTGGCAACTGTCCTCTCATTATTAGCCTTCATTAAGGTGGTCATCTCCAAACCAAACAATGCACAGTTCAGTTACTAATATAAAAGACATCAATTAGATTTATATAAGAGTATTGCAAAATATTAAATAATAAAGGCTACTACCAAACAACAGCACGAAGATTCATTGCCCTACAATGTCTGCTTCTCAAACAGACAAAGCCTGGCTGTTTTGGGGAAATCACACCTTGACTGATGACAACACTTGCTTTGTGCATTTGATGTGGGGGAGAGGGGGTACTGCTGGCATACTCTGTCTGTCTAAATCTGACAGCAAGGCTAAGGTTGGCACTTAACTGCATGAATCACCAGCTACTGATATTTAAAAGCTTGCATATGCAAATCACTAATTAAATATATTAGCATAGTCAGTTACCCAAACTGTAATCTTAATCGTATCTCCAAGTTAGGCATGCAATCACACACCCATTTTGCAGATTTGCATTTGTGAGCATGGTTTCCCGAGAGCTAGGTCCAGAAACTAGTCTAATCACCAATTTTTCCTCATGTAGTTCCAGGAAGGAAAGAGAAGAGTGAAAGTATGCTGAGTGGCTTCCTCTCCTGAAAAGTAATGGGCAACTGTACAAAATCAGAAACTGATGTGGACAGCCGAATAACAACTGAGAGGGCTAGATGGTGAGCTACACATGCTCTCCTTTAATCTAATGCCCATCTTTGTGACTGCTTCGACCCAAACAACGTGGATTTCCCTCTATTAGCAAATATTCAGACACAGGAAAAGACTATGTGCCAGATTTTTACTTTATTTACATTGAATTACCTGAGATTAGAATCTGAAACTAGAAACTTTCTTTATACAGTTACAAATAGCTATATTATGCAGTTTTAAGGGGTTAAGAAAAGGAGGAAATCATAACCACAGAAGTCATAAAGGCAACTTATCCCAAGCCAAATAGTTTTGTTTCTAACGCAGGGCTTTAATTATAACATGTCATATAATGATGACATAGTGCTATAATAGGCAAATATAATGCATTAATCTGATATTATATTTTGGCTTTAACAATAGGTGCAGCGAACCAGCCTTAGTGGATAACTCATTCAGAACCTATCTGCACACTCCACCTAGATACTTATCTGCCTCTTTAATTAAGTGGAGGGAAACTTCTTGAGGCCATACCCATAAAGCCAGTCTCTGATGATAGCAGAGTTACTGGAAGCCTTTGGTAATCGTTTACACCCACGTATTGTGGTTAGCTTCCAACTTTGGCTCTTTCCGTCTTGCTTTGGAACCACCTATTTATCCCCTAGTGTAAATCCCCTAGTTTTTTTTACCAAAAGGGGTACAAAAGATCTCCGGAGGTTCATTTGAGCAACACGTCAGCATACTGTCATTGGCCTCCTCAGGACTGAACCAGGCTTCCTAATTGCAGCGGTAAAAAACCAGAGCTTTGGCAAATTTTTCACTTACCAGTATACTTCTTGAAACAGTAGGAACCAACTGCATCAGTGAACACAGTACGGCCAGTGTCCTCTTTCCATAATGCAAGTTCCCCAGGTTGTCCTCAGCATGCGCTCATGGCAATCAATCAGAGACACTACAGCAACTGACTTCAGTGGAAGGAGGAGTGGGCCTTGTGGGATAAAACCATCTTTCCTGATTCTGTGGGTCCTATGTAACTTTGTGTACATTGAAAAACACCCTCTTTAGCTTCTTCAAACACAAAGAGTTTGTAGGATTTGCATGGTAAGCTAAAAATAAAATTTTAACTAATATATTAGTTTGGAGAAGGTGGTTCCCTGATATGCAGTGCTTGCTCTCTACTAGGAATTTTTGAGAGAAATACCCTGCTCTGAGGCAGTAATATACAGAAATCATAAAGACTCCATATAAACAGCATCTGAAGAAAGTACAGGGACAGCAATCTCAAGGCCATGTGAGATGGATAACTTTCTGAGGTGACAGTAGTGTACAACAAGTACTATAGTCCCTGTAGCAGAATAAAGGCAGCTGACGTGAGGTTCCTATACTTCAGTACTAGCTAAGCAAGCTAGGGTGAGTACAACCAAAATGGCTCCAACAGCTTACCGCCTCCTTTTCCTTTTTCTCTCCTTCTGCGGCTCTCTTCGTACTCTCCTCCGATCTTTTCCAGTATGAAAGGCTCTGCTAATGACCTTTGAACAGATCATGTTGAGAATGTCACTGCAGAGCTTCTTAATTTTATGGTGGCGCCTAGATAATATGGTGATGGGTACTGAAATGCTGAAAAACAGACAGACAGATAGCTAGATAAGATTAGATATATAAGTAATTTAGTCAGTCATCATACAGAGCAGCTGACATAAGTTCATTTGTAAAGCCAACTGCTAAAATTGCTTTAGAAGTCCTTACATTTTAATTCTGTTGAAAGACAGACCTTTGATCTGAATTGTTTTGGTGGCATGTACATTATTTGAATGGAACTTCACCTGACCAGGTAATACCAGACCGGTCATTCCTGGCATACTATTGTCACAGAAGAACAGTGTACATGCAAATCTATACCTACCAATAGCTCAAGGGCAGACAGATAACTGAGCATCATGGAACAGATATAGACTGAAAGCATGAGCACCACTTTATGCTGATATACAGAATGAATCATGGCTAATAAAAGGCTCAAACAACCATATATATGACTAAATGTAACCTCAAAACACTTTTAAATTAAGCATGATCAGAAAATACAAGGAGAAAAATGAATAGATAAACGTTATTGCTTCTCTTTTTCATTAATATTTATTAATTTACACTGGGGGGAGATGGAGGAGGAAGAGAAATAAAACAGACCTGTCAGATTTGCTATTGTTTATAGGCAGTTTTATATTTCAGCTCTCAGGTACCAGCAAAACACTGGGACGTTTGTACTGCATTCACTGCAGGGAAAATTATTTACATTCACATGTTATGTTTTTTTAATTCGGCATTAAAAAAAATTTCAAAGACACTTCCTAGGGCAGTTTATTTTTGAAGTGGGTTATTTGTTTTCACCCTAAATCTGAGGCCACGGCAGTATTCCCAACTATGGAAGGGGCAAGAGAGTTAATATAAATGTGTAAAGTTCGTTAGTCCATGTGTTTCTCTGAGTGGCATTCACCCCAGCACTGACACTTTGCACCACAAGTCCCACTAAAGCAAAAACTGCTAAGTGCAAGGATGAACCACAGATAAATGGTTGCATGTCTTAATTAGTGATGGCTGAAGCTCTCAGAAGATTCTGTGGTTGAATTAGAATAAGCATTCAAGAAGTTCAAATGTTAATCCAAGCCTCTTTAGTTTATAATGATGGAAGTCACTCTCTAGAGCTGGCTTACTCATTCCGTTTTTAATATATCCTGACTGAAGTTGGGTTTGAACCGCTGCACAAACAGCAGCTGTCACAAAAAGTAGCTCCTTCCTTCATACCCACTCAAAATCAGTAATTGCAGGTGTGTAGAAAAATCAACCGACTGAACAGCAGTCTCCAGACAGCGCTTGCCACAGTCCTGTGTCCTTCTGTGACATTTTACTTTTGCATATACTCAGCTCTAAGGCTTGAAGGCTTGGATTAATCTTACTGAACTGTTAGAATCCCCATTTCCTTAACATTTGGGAAGCTCAGCCTCTTTTTCAAGATACCTGCCTCTTGCCAGTGACTACAGTGAAGGAGCTAGACTCCTAATTTGAGCATCTCATTTATTTGCCTGTACTTTGGAAGGATCAAGGTCCAGATGCCTTGTGAAATGCCTGATGTTACGATATCTCCCTGACCGGTAACCTGTCCCTCATAGCTAGTCCATTATGGGATATTTCAAGTCAGCTTTCCTGCACATCGGTGTATTATAATGGACTGTAACACAGACTTGATTCTCTAAACTGAAGCGTTCATATACAATATACCTAGAGCCTGATTCCCCACTGTCTTATGAATGTGCAGTCAAACCCATGGACTCATAGCAAGTCCACAGGGTGTGTAAAATGCTGTCTAGCACACCTGGAAGTGCCAGGCTCTCAGTCTGCTTAAAAGCAATGGAGGATGAGGCCAGTAGTTACAACAATTGTACTTATATGCCTAAAGTCTGCATGAGCAAATATCAGGCTTGTTACGTATATATTTGATATCTGCAAAGAGTTGTCCAGCTTAATGCATAAACGGAGTAGGTGCATATTTCCCTTGCGCACCGCATGCCAAATATGTGCAAATCAAGCACAAAAGTATGCCATCAGCTGAGACAACCATTTAAAAACAGGTATCTAAAAGTATTACGTAGCAAAGTGCTAAAGAACATAGTTTTAATTTTCAAAATTGCCAAGCAGCAAGCAGCTCTTGTTTTTTTTGAGAATCAGACCACTCACACATTTCCTTTTGGGTTTTGGAACATGATTTTATATACTTATTTTTTGAGGAACATTGGCCAAATTGCTAGCTGTTGGCCGGAGTCTTTATCAGGAAATATGTAATTGAACGTTCCAGGCCAAGATGCATAGAAAACAAAACCGGGCAGAAACTTGTATAGTATGGTGGTAGTTGCACTGGAAGCAGTAAAAAGGATTAAAAAACCTGGTTCCATTAAAAAGCCCAGTTCAGGAAAAGGGACAGAAATGTACTTTTGTGAACTTGAAATGTGTACTTTTGTGTTTGCCGTGATAACAGCAATCTTCCTTACAGCATTGTGCACTTTCAAAGCTTTGAATGAATAACTGTAGCTAATGAATAATAGTACCTTTAAATAAAATCTTAATTGCAAAACAAAGGAATAATAAAGAAAAGTTAGTACTTTTAAATTTTTTTTTATTCAAAGCTTAGAAAAGTTTAGGTTGGAGTTTTGGGTGAAGGTTTGGTTGCTGCTTTTTCCCCTTTTATCTGAACCAGCTCACTCAGACCTAATCTTCATCATCTAAACCACATGATTAACACACAAAATAACTTTGGAGCAAGCCAGGTCCAAGCAGGAAGCTGCAAGTACTATCATGTCTTCATGATATTAGCCAGCAAAATAACTGTGGTTTCTTCATTTTTTTGTTGGTTTTTTTTAATTCTCTACATTTATGTTTTCCTTGAAAGGGGCTTGCGTTTTTGTTTCTTCTTTGTGTTGGAAACTTTCAGATTTACAATCTCACTCCCGGAGGGAATGCTAATTCTCCTAGACAATCCCCACAAGACTGGGGCAGGCCTGGACCCTTACGCAAAATGGCTAGGGACAACTCTCACTCCGCTCAGTCAAAACCAAACTGTCCAGCCAGATAGTGCCTCTCCTACCTGGTCAAGTTTAAAAGAAAGTAGCTCCGCCTGTATCATGTGAGGGGACTGGTCCTGCTAGTCTGTATTAGGATTTTTCAGAATATTCCATCTGAATTGGCTGTCCTGAGAAAATAGACGCTCCTTTACTTCTTTCAGGATCCCAGTGGGTTTTAGGTGGGAACTCTGTACTAAGCTGCTCAGATCACAGCAGTTCTGGGCATGTCTAGACATAAAGTTGCTGGTACTGGAAGAAATGTTATCCTGAGCAGGGAGGAACCTACTGAGTTGTAGGTGCTTAAGTCCTCTTTTGCATCTGGCCCTAACTTGCAAGAGAGGAAGAGCCAAATGCTCAAAGGCAGCTTCCATTTTATGGCTCTAAATTATGCAGAAAAATTATGGACTCGATAATTTTGCGCCTGCATTTGTATTGGAGGTGAGGCAGAGCCTTGACCAGGCAGGGAGAGGCTCTGATTCTCTGCCCTTCCTCTGCTCCGTGAATTCAGAGGGAAGAGAGGCCTCATGCCAGCAGAAATCATAGTCCCCATGTGTGTCATACACTCCTATGCAAAGCTCCGCGGTTGGTACTCTGGGTGCTTGTTGGGCAATGGCATGGAGAAGGCTGGTTTCCTTGGAACATTTTCTGTTCATTGTACTGTTCTTTCCCGGCATTTCATAAACCACCACAAAGAAGATGACAAAAAGGGGGAAAAAAACCTTCTTAAAATGAATTGTGTTGTCTCTTCCCTCACTATCCCAATGGCCTTGGCAAGCTCATAGGAGCCAGGCAGAGCTGGTCTCTGCTGGATGTTACTCTTTGCACAATTTTATGATAATCTGGGGGAGTTTGCATGATCAAATGGTGCAAGCACAAGGAGATAAGTCAGGACTCTTAGCCTTCATTCCTGGTTCTGCCACCAAGATCCTGTTTGTATTGGAATGACATATATAAACTCTTTTGGTTGTCCCATTGGCATGAACCTTGTTTTATGTATTTGCTGCTTTTGTTATTTCTAGGGCTATCTGAGGCTCAAATCAAAACAATAGCAAAATGTCCCAATTTATCTGCAAAACAAATTGTAATCCTAAGAACTATGACCTCTCTGCTCTGATTGAAAGCCTGTTAAAGACAATGCAAAGACATCTGTTGACTCCAGTATACTTTAGATTACAGTGCAGGCTCTTGATCAGATGGAAAAGAGAAGGAAGGCTACTAGAACTCAAGGAAGCAGTGGGAGAACAATGATGTATATTAATGGGAGTAAAAACACTCTCAAGGGATGCTGGAAGCAAGACTTGGGCCAAGGCTTGGCTAGAATACACAAGTTTAGGGACCCAGCTTTTGCAGCTTCTTGGCTCATCCTAGGAAGAAAACAGCTTCCTGTCTTAACCTCTTAACATGAGTTCTATATTTGTAATTTTCATACCTGAAAGAACAGCTCAGTTCTGCTTTCTTGGCAAAATTCCCAATGATTTCATTGCAAGCACAGCACAGCTCACATCCTTTTATTCTCTGCTGTTGGGTCTTTTTCACATCTTTCCACACTGTGAGGCTTGACTGGTCCTCTCCCCACTTATGCTCATTCTTGGTCTCTGTTTCTTTGACACAGGTAACAGTTGTTAACTCTATCTAAAGAGCGTATTTGTTTCTGTAGCAACCAAAACAGAAAAAAGGGAAATTGATTCAAACACTGTCTTCTGCATCCACTCAAGGCATCTCCGGCTTATAGTGATGTGTCTTCTCCTTGCTTTTCATCGTAAGCCTTACTGTTAAGTTCACCTGTTCTCAGATGGGGCTTATGGAGGAGAATGGGGCAGCTGGACAGTCCTAGCTGCCATACTTGCAGAAGTAGTCTGTAAATGTAGCATGTGATCATCCCAAAGCACAAATAAAAAAAGGAAGAAAAGAATGAACCAAAAATGTATTACTGTTTTTGAAAATGAAATCTCATGATTTCACTACGTAGCACTGCTATTTCAGTATTGTAGTTTTCAAAGCAGTACTAACTTTGTGGTCCTTCTTTAAGTACCTACTTCCCTGGGGTTGTTATCTACAACTGCCCTCTCTGCCTTTCAAAATCCTCATTTAAATTAACAAAGTGGTTCCAAACAAGTGGTGGGCTACACATAAAATCTGGAAAGTTTATCTAAGAACGGATTTTTCCTAAGTTACTTCAGTCTTTATCAAAATAAAAACTGCAAAGATACACAACCATGATCCACTAATAACCATGTCATCTCTAGTCCATCTGCTATCATGGTGCAAAATGAGGGCGTTCGAAGAATATGAACACTGATTATATAAGGAGATGCTTTGGGTTGTGATCGGAGATGGCTCTTTCTTCTAAAAATATACTAAATTTGATTCACTAGCAGCAGCAACAAAAAAGATATTTTGGATCATAAGGAAACACTTTGACTCAAATATTTAATTTTGCTTTAAGGGTTTCTAAAAATATAATTAAGCACTAAGCTAAAATGGAAACTCTGAATCCCAAAGCTAAAACATTTCACTTAGAAATAGAAAATGCTAAAATTGTATAATTTGATTTGTTTGGAATTTCAGGGTGATATAACTAAAACAGCCAGTTGAAACTGGTTCTGGTTCACAAAGCATTTCAGTTTTCCTAGATTTGAACATTTTGGCTAAGATTATCCAATGATAAATAATGAGAGGATGTTATTGTGAAGAAATAACGTGCTGTCAGAATCAGAATTCCAGTATTACTGGATACAGCTCTATAATGGCAGTTTACTGCATGATTTTATCAACAATATTTCCAGACCTCTCAGCTGAAAGGCAGAGTGGGTACAGTTAACAAGTAAGTCATGGTTTGCTTTTAGTATATTATTAGCTATGGCAAAATTACATCTCAACAAATCCATAAACTCCACTTGACAGGAAAATACCATGCACATCTGTGATGCCACAGAAATAAAGTATCATGATTAAAAAAAAACAAAAACAACAAAAAAACCCCAATGGTTCTTTTCCCTCAAGATTTTCTTTAGACCTGTCCTCAAAATTAATCCTAGGGCAGGTAATTTATTATGACATTTAAGCAGTGTATCTAATACAGTTGCAGTTCATACTTTAAATTCAAACATAACATCAATCCAACAATTTTTGGCAAATAAAAGGCAGCAATGGAGTGTCAAGAATTCAAGGAGACTCCGATCTAATTTAAATGGTGTTGCTCTCAAAAGCTGGCAGCAAGGAGTGCATCTTTTTAAAATGTTTCTATTAGAAGCTGATGTTTATGATCGCTCTCAGCTTGGCAAGAAAAACACTATTCTAAACATTTACATTTCACATTCTTTAGGCCAGTTGAAAAATGTTGGCTTGCAGTTTCTCCACACTGCAGAGAGGTTGTGAGGAATGTTATAGTAGAACGTTAATAGTCATGTACTTTTCTTGTTCTTTGATTTACTGTGTGGTAGTTTTTATACTAGTTGTGTTCTTAATGTTGTCAGTCCTGATCTGCATTTCACTCAAACATGAGCCTAGGTTTATTTTTCTAGCTAACAAAACCAAAGTCAATTAATTTATTAATAATACTTTGTACTAACGTTATAGTCACCATTTGGAGACTTTCCCATTTGAATATATTCACTACATACTGTTGCAAAACTCCCCAGCAGAGTCAGAAAATGAGCATTTTTCAAGAGATGCAGTCTGTGAAGGAGGGAGGCTGTCACTGTTCTGTTTGTTCAGACGATTTGGCCATGTTCTGGTTTGCCTACGACTCTGATCACAATGTACAGACATCAGCAACAAAAATAATAATATAACGTATAACCCCTGACTCCAAGGTAACTACTTGCCTGAGTAAGTGCCACACTTGAGTAAGACATTTGTGTTCTGCCTGCTGTGTGTCACACATCATGGGCCCCAGTGCACAGCTCTGGTGAGCTCTCATAAATAATACCATTAAAGCCAGCTGGACTGACTACTTGTACCTGCCTACTCACTCCCTTGCACACAGATTTCCCAATCTAACACAACCTAATAGCATCAGGGAAAAAAAAAAATTAGCATTGGCTTTATTCTTCACCAAGAGCATTGTTTTCAAAGCAATGTTTTGAAAATACAATTAAATCATAGATTAGAGATGTATAAATGTATTCAATGTGTTCCCCATTCCACAAATCACTTAAGGATATGTATGAATCTTACTGACATCATTAAATGAATCACTGAATTAGGACTGATGCATGGGATACGATGAAGTCCTAAACACTGCCAACTCCCAGCAAGGCCACTGAAAGTTGATGGTACCTAGGGACTACAGGATTGAATAAATACAAGAATGTATCCACATGAATAATCTGCTGTATGCAAATCACCTCACTGCAGTGTTGCAATCAGTGGGAGTCCCCAGACTGGACTGCTCCTGTGGGTAAGCTCACTCATGGTCTGAGGATCTGCAGAATCAGGCTTGGTGGTATGTGCTGGATGCTTGTGCACTATCATTTTAATTCAGTTTGCTAAGGTGTGTACAATCTCTGTTAAGATACACGTAAGCCACAATCACAGTGGCATCGAGTCAGCTGCTTCAGGATTTGCTGTCAGTTGAACACATGAGGCTGATGGAAGTGGCTGCTTCTATGACACTTGGATAAAGGAAAAAATTTGCTGTATGCCTTGCTGGTAGTAGCAGTAAAGAACTCAAGGCAAGGGAATTTTAAAAATTGTGAATACAAATTGTAGGTGTGAAGTTTTAATTGCCGTTCATAATTAGGCAACAATACAAACAAACTGTACACATATAATGCCCGTCATCAGAGGAATTCAGGTAACTTTGAAAGTTTGTATTCAAGTCTTATCAAAATATGATGTTGTGACAGTATTATATGGAGACCTGCTGAAGCAGCTATAAACTACCTTGTCTGGGCCATGGCAAAAAGCCTGGGCCTTACGGCTGCTGGCACTGTGAGGTCAGGAGTGCACTCCCTTCTGGCAGCTCCCTGTGCTCCGAGTTAGCTGAGGGTTTATGTTGTTCAGGGAGGTGCTTTTATTCAGTTGGATAAAAGCTGGGTCTTGCTGGCTTACATCAAACTTGTTTGGGAATATTTGCAGACTCATGGAAACAAAAGACAATGTCTCTTGACAAAACTTTTTAGTGTAATTCTGTGCAAGAACACTCTCATTCCAGAATAAAAATGACCACACAACGACTGACTCAAAACTAACTCCCTGCCAGCCTTTAGAAACTGAAAGTCCCATTTTAAAGTCGAAGGCACTTACAAAAAACCCATGTTTTTATTTAGCTTGTTGTTTCCAGTGTGTACATCCCCCAGAGCAAGCACCCAAAATCCAAATAAAGTGAGGGGAATCTGGAGGTACCCAGTGACAATTGCCTCACTTCATGACAAGCACCCAAAATCAAATAAGGTCAATTGAACTTTGAGGTGCTCAATGACTCATTTCAAGGCAGACATTAAAAATTAAGTATCTTTGAAGGCTTTTGAAAATTTTAGCCTAAGTGACTGGGACAGAGGAGGAAGCTGAGGAATTCCTGTTCTCATAGACAAGTCCTCTCAGAGCAATTTATCAGTTAATGATCTATGTTCATATAGATTTGTATATACAGGTCTCTATAGGAAACCAGTAACACATCACAAATTGTAACTTAATAGAATCTGTGTATAACCAGTGTCTTGAATAACACTAATAACTCCGTATAAAGAAATAAAGGGAGCAGTTCAGAGTGGGTGGGAAGCAGTAGCCGACAGGCTGGCTAGGAGGAAGGGAGAAATAATAAGGCACCTAGTTCTCAGGAAGGGCCAGCAGGTGTATTTATAGAGGTCACACACCTTCTGGTCAATTAGGTCTAAACCCAGAGGAACCACTGGTAAAATATCCATTGCTGCTGGCTTTGGTAAAAGCCAATTAGAGACGCATTTATATTATAAAACCTAATTTCTAGGGAATAAAAGTGTGGAGAACTTCAAAGAGTTGCCCGAAGAAGGACGGAGCATGGTGTATGTTCAGGACTGGGACTAACGTATCCCAGTGCCTGAGTGTGTGGACATTCTTTGAGATTCCAGGGGGGATAGCTTAAAACACTGGCGTCTGGTTGCAAAACTTAAGCCAGAATTGAAATAAATTTTATTTGTTTACTTTACATTTTACTTATTTACTTCCTCCTAGTCTAGTATCTAAATGTTCAATTTTAATTGCTTCCAAATAAACACTTGCTTTACTATGAGGCTTGTCTGATGTTGGGGGTAAGGTAAATGAAAACAAAGCTATGGTGTTACAATTCCATGGAGATGACAGATTGAGTCAAAGAAGCACATGTGGGTAATCCTGAGAACCTGTACCTCAGCACAGCTTCATGAGGTTCTGCAAGTGGGAATATTTTTTGCCAGGCTGCAAAGAACCAGTGCAGGAGCTAGGAATGACGAGTGCCAAGTTTGCAAACATGGTCCCTTTAGTAGGCACAGACAGAACCCTTTCTGAGGCGCAGAGAGACTCCCCATAGCTTCTCGAAGCCATGGTGCTGTACAATGAGTAGACCAAAGTCACACCACGGGTTAGTGACAAAGCTGAAAAGAATCCAGATTGCCAGCTCCCTGTCCTAAATACCAAAAGTAGTCCTGCCTTCTCCTCTAGGATAAAAGTGTAAGGAAAAATACTCTAAAAGCTTTCAAGAAGCACTGTGGATTTTGCTGTTAAAAGAAGAAAACATTATCAAAGGATCAGAAAATTCCACAAAGTAACACAACAGTTACTATTGCAAAACTCTGGGGGATCTCTTCTGTGGTATAGAGTTATTCAGCAGCTCAAATTCATAGCAGCATTTCTTCGTCCTCCACAGTCATAAATTCTTTTTCCTGTTTTGGATAAGTTCAGTAAGCTCAACTCTTCTGGCTTCAGTGAGAGCCAGACTTTGCCTAAAATTTAACATTTTTATTGTCCTTTCCATAGAACATTTATGCTGTGTTTATCAGGTTCATTTCTTTTTTCATTAGAAGTTAATCGCAATGCCATTAGCACTACTTTAATGTCATGAGAATCACACTCTGCAGGGTGCATCCTATGACTGCCTCAAAAACCTCTCCCTGTGGATATTTTGTCTCTGTGAAATACTCTGGTTCCAACTATTCATCTTTGCCAAGAAGAACAATGTTACCAATTATTCCTACAGTGGAAAATAAATCAGAACAATCTTTTGTTTTCTTGCAGTTGATCGTACATATCCTTCATCAGTAGAAATTCAGCTATGAATTAGAAAAAATTCCTTTCACCTTCCCAGCCTCTTCAGTTTGTGCAGGATTCATAGTATGCCTATGCATCAGATGAGTTATTTTACCTGGGAGGTAGGAATTGTTCCAAGTCCATACCTGCTCAAGATGTAATTCAGTTTTATGAAGGAGACTGGCATAATGCCTATCTACAAAAAATCTCCAGCATTATTACGTAGAGCACAGAAGAGCTAACAGTGACCCAGTAAAAGAAATCAAGAATCTGAAGGTGGTTTTGCAGAGAGAAAAGATCTGTCATTAGTGAAAAGAAATGAGGTGAAATTACTGAAAGAACATTTCTGATCATGCAATCAAGGAAATGTAGAACAAAACTCCAGGGCACAGAGGGATCTGTGAGTACTACCTTGGGGAGAAGGTACTACAGATACTTCTTCAGATAAGGGCATATCAAAATTCAGTGCCTGAGCTTAGAAACCCAAACATTCATATTAAAAATACAATCAGCTCATGTTCGTGTATTGGGACATGAGTAGCTTTAGGACTTGGCTCTCACATTCTGCTTAAACATGCAATTCATAAGAATAATTCAGATGTGCCATTACCTTGAAGGTATCAGAAATCAGAGCAGATGCACACTCAGGTTATACAAACAATTGCCCTTCTGCGCATGGAGTTGTGAAAATCTGCTCCTAAAGGTTTTTTGCATTTATTTTCACTTTGTACACGAATTGCAGAGGTGTTGTCCGAGGTGCTGAGTCCTCCTCAGGTCACCGTGAAGCTGAAGGAAGCTGCAGGTGCTCCATGCCACCGAAAAATCACGTCATTGGCTTAATCATCAACAAAGTCTTATTACCAAGATTTGCAGCTGGTATCCAATGAAATCTGAGATACCAGTTGGAGTCCTAAGCAACTAGTAATACCAGTTTTTCTAGAAAATTAATAAATGCAAATGTTAACTGTTCTAAATTCACTTAATAAACAAGTCACCTGGAGACATTTGTGGTTTTCATTAGAACAGAGAATATAAATAGAAAAGGAAATGGAAGGCCTGATACTTAGTGTCCAATAAACCCCACAATGTGGCCAAGCTTTTGGAGGGCTCTCTGGGTATGCAATGAGATAATTAGCAAAATGTCATTGTAGTCTTTCAATCGCTATAAAATACATTTAAATGCTTTCTAAGTGCACAGCCCATTAGTGACTAATGAAGCAACTGCAGCTGATAGGCTGGATCCTGCACTAAACAAGGCAGAGCAGAGAAGATAAACAGTGCTAAACTGCATGGCAGGCATAAGAGGCTGAGAAGCTCCAAGGAAGTGATTCTGTTCTGAGCTAGTGAAAGAGACTGGCAAGGGATGAACCTTGCCAAGTGCCTCATTAACACAGAGGCAGTGAGTCTCAATACATGTCCAGTGTCCATTCACACCCAATGATTCCGAGGCTAAGTGAGAAGAGGAACTTGAGAGTCATCCCCATTCAGTTTAAGAAACGGTGTGTTGCACCGAGTCTTAGTATTGTTTCCATTCTTGCCTTATCCCCAGTACAAGAGCTTGCTGTCCTGTAACAGGCAGACCAAACACCAAGCGAAAGTTTTGTATGACTGCTCAGTGCTGAAAAAACTATGCTCCTCCTGAAGTCCTGGCTCTACGAGACATATGTGGATTCCCCTGGAAATCTGCCCAGATCTAAATGTGAGTATGGAAATGGGCGTTATTGCCTGCACTCTGTGTTTGTGTTCGAACTCTCCCTTGCCTGCAGTTTCCAGATTTTTCCTATTGAAACTAGGGTGAGATTATAAATTTAAAGGATCTATCAAATAATTAGGTATCATCTTGATAATGAATTATGGATTGAAAACAAGTCTCATAGGTTGAGAAAGTTTGAAAAATTGTGCACTTGCCTCCAAAGGAAAAGGAAAAAGGACATATAAGGAGAATAAAACTACTGTATCACAAGTATAATGTCTTAGCAAAACTAAATCAAAGGGTAGATTGCATTTTGAATCTGGACAATGAGTAAGATTTTCCCAGCTTCTGCAGTGGCCTAGACATGTGTCACCTTTTACATTCCTCACCAGTCTCTCAGGAAGCAGCTGTAATGTGCAACTACAGTTCCCAGCCGTGAAGCCATCACATGCTACCTGCCAAGTCTGGCAGAGTCCAAGCGATGACACTGCTTCACACTACTGTGTGGACTGCACTAAAAATTACCCAGCTGACCTCCATAAAAATTAATCGAGTGGCCCTGCTCAAAGCATCATGCGTCTTCCTGGAGTTATGCATTGGAAAGGACTCTCTGAGTCATCCTTCTAATTTGCATATCCCTTTGCATCTTGGCATTAACAGTCAAGAGCCATTGGAGCCAGCTAGAAAAGCCTCATGTTTGTGCTCTCCCATGCAAATACCTCTTCTCCCTATATATTAGTTACTGTGTGTGGGTTTTCTCTCTCACTCTCTCTTGCCATATGTGTGGGAGTTGATGGCATCAACTTTATGAAATCTCAACACATGCCAAGAACAGCTGGAGAAGTTGAAACAAGTTCTGGGTGAGGTGAGTTTCATGGGCAGGGACTGAAATTAGCAAAGGTACCATGGCTGCTTGCCATCCTGAGAGTCTCACATGGAGCATGTGGGCTTTGCTTGCTCCAAAAGCAGATTCCCCATGGAAAAAAAAAGGATTTGATTTGATTTAGATAATTATGATGGCAGAGATAGCTGAATTAGAAGAATCTGTTCACCAGGAGAGACCATCTCTGCACCTCTTCCGTGACTGGTTCATTATGTAAATATAAAAATTTCATCATAAGTCTGAGGTAATTAATATCTTTAGCCAGCATGTAGCACTCTTCATCTTCAAAATGCTTTACTAACATTAATAATTAATCACCACAACACCCTGGGAAGGTTATCATCTTAATCAATGGGTAAACTGAGGCACAAAGATTTAAAGTATCGCAACCTGCCAGTGGCAGTACTCGTGTCCCAGCCTGGTGCTCAGTGTGTTACAGTGCGTGGCCAAGCTACCTGATACGCTTTATGATAAGAAGGAACAAACCAAGAGGGCATTCCAGGATGAGTGAAATAAAACTCCCTCCAGACTGCACACAGAGCAGAACCTGTTAATCACTGGCTACTCCCTACAGGTCTCTGTGTTCTCAAATCCAGGATGTCTGTCCTCCCCTTGTAACGTCTACATGCTTGTGCTGATCTTTCTGCATGTTGCCTTCAGCAGTCCAACAGTATTCCTGACGTGATAGATACACTCTGGCCTTAGCCTTAGCTATGACTCAGGTATTTACATCTTCTTTTTTGGATAATTTTAGAATATAAAGAATGAATGATATGTCTGATGAATTTTAGTGTCATTTAATAACTAGCATCTGCTTTTGAAGCACTTTACATATCTATCTCGGAAGAATTTCCAGCTTTTGCCTCAATCTCTTATATAGAAACATTTGAGTCTGGTTCAAAGTTTGGTCTTAAGTTGTTGATTTTCTATAATCAAGTCTTGTTTAGGCTAGTAAATGCAGCTTTTACCTTATCAGCTTCTGCTATTAGTTCCAGCTGGACATCTCCACTGGGTCATAAGCTATTGCTTAGGTATGTCATTCCCAGACAAACCTGGGGAGAGTTGTGAAAGAAGTGACCTCCCTGCCCAATTCAGAAAATGAAACTTCAGCACAGCCTACTAAATACAGAAACATGCACATTACATCTGAAAGAAAAGTTTGTTTGTCTTGAGGCTTCACAAGAGGGAACTGTCAAATGTGGCAGGCTGTCATTAAAGACAATTAACCTAATCAAAAATCCCTTTTCTCTTATTTCTGCTTAGTCAGGTGAATATTAAATACTGATTTTCCAGGGGTACAGAGAAGAAGAGGAAATCAGCATCTATGTTTTCATTCAAACATGCGTATGAAGGAGCAAGTACAGATTCGCCTTTGTATACCTAAAGTATGCATGTAATTAGTATGACTGCACAGGGAGTCATGAGACTTGTATACATGACTGGCCACCTGCATGTCATTTGGGCAGTTGTCTTAACAGCGACAATGCTTATGCATGCAACCCTAGCATTTAAACATATGGAAACACAAATTTTTCTGGCAAAGTGGACTTGTGAGAGCTGCTGTTCTGTCCTCACGCTCCCCAAGACTTCTGGTACCTGTTAGAACAATAGTTCTCATTGAACATGTAGATTTTTGTACCTGTTTGGTTTAGAGTAAACTGGTTGCTTGTGATGTCTTAACTCCTAGCATCACCACATGAGTACAAGTACAATTCTCTCCTCAGCGCTCCCAAACCTCTTTTGTGTTTTCCAGAAGTGGAGGAGGCAAAGAAAAACCCTAGTTCCTTTGAGGTGGGAGCTCACCCCAAGGGGGCGGAGAAGGAAGCTGACCTCCAGTGCATTTACTGATCATATTTATTTTTAAAGGCACTTAGCCATAAGTCTCAGCCTATGGCTCTGCTTCCTGCAGGCACACCCTGCTTGTGGCTGTGAAGGTACTCACTAAGCACTAGTAACACCCAGCATTTATATAGGGCTTTTCATCTTCAAAGCACTTCCCGAACATCATTTAATTAATGAATCCTCACAGCCCTCTGTGAGGTATGCACAGTTATTACCCCCACATTTTACAAGTGAGGAAAACTGAGGCAGCGATTAGCTGAGGCAACACTGTGGGAATTGGGATTAGAGCTCAGGAGAACTCAGGAGTGCCTGGACCCCCGTCCCACGCAATAGTTGCCAGGCTGCCTCATTGGGAAATGCACGTGGTGCCTCAGTTCAGCACAGTGTCTTGAACACAACAGTGCTGACCCTTTGGTGCATCAGCAACGCCTTTTCCTTCCAGGTCCACATTGATCTTCTGTGTGGAGATCTGGAAAAATGTTCATCTTTCAGTATTAGTTCCAGATCCTGCTGTCACCCAGACAGGAGATCCAAAGAAAAACACTGGGACTGAGGTGCTGGAAGAGGACAGCTTCTATTACCTGTAGCGCTACCTAACACATCCAGTTTTAGTGCCTTCACAGTGTTTTTAAAATGACATAGAAGGGGGACTTTCACCCAGAGGTCTCAGAGCACTCTATGGACAAAGGACAGTGTTGCAATTCCAAATCATAGTGTGGCTCTGTGCCGACTGCCAGACCCACTCAGGCTTGGCCTCAGCTGAAGATCTGATGATTCACGACCCTCAGCCCACATTCATGAAAGTTCAGTGAGTTTCACTCACATCCTCCTCAGTAACTGTGGGTTCCTCCCTCGAGAAGCCCCAGGGTATCCCAGTTCCCAGCTGACATGTGGAGGACAGGACCAGACTTCCTGGTCGTAATGGTAGCCAGCAGGGTGAGAGAGGGCACCAATGATGGGGGTTAAACTTGGATGGTTCAACCTTGTCAAACTTGAACATCCGAGAGAACCTGCAGGGCTTGGTTCCTTTCCAGCCCTCCAGGGCTCTCACAGCCATAATTATTATTGCTGTTGTTGTTATTATAACAAAACATTCATATATTGCCATAAAATACAAACTAGATAATACACGTTCCTTGCCTGAAGAGCTCAGGCTTTAAACAGGTTGGACATTCTGAACTGGATCCCTCAGGAGAGACAGGGAAGGTGCAGACCTTTTACAGCAATTTCCCCTCTCAATTCCTTTCTGTGAAGGAATACAGGACGTGGCAATAAGCAGCTGACCAGACAGCATCAGAGATACAGCATGCTCCTCCAGCTGTGCCTTGGCTTATGTTCTGCTATGCACAGAAGCTGTGGGAGAGAGATTTGTGGCTGGCAGTCACACTTACAAGGCAGGGGACTGGGGGCAATGGGATTTCACTGAGGATGTGCTTCTCAAATCAGTTGCAGCTCAAACCTGGTACCTACCACTCGGAAAGCAATGATGTCCAACCCCCTGTTCCTAGTGGGGTAGCAGCTCCCAGCTCCTGCCGAGTTCTCACAGGCGCTATCAGGGAATTGCTGTCAATCAGCTGATTAGCAATGCTGCCTCTGTCTGAGCCAGATGGTGTGGTACCACCTGCAGAAATGCAGCAAGAGTTGCTCCATCCTGCTCCTGTGCAAGACAACCATCCCACAGGCATTGTTTCAAATGCACCGTTCTACTAAATCGAGGTGGTGGAATTGTAATGCTCAAAAGAAAACAGGAGCATGGTAGTGCATAGTGTGCTAATGCCTTTGCACAGCTGACTGCTGGGAAGCACTGGGGAATCTGTGGTTCGTAAATGCTCTTCTGACTGAGACTGATGCCTTCTCTCGCCTGTGAGGTCCCTTTTGTTCCCTCCTGACAGCGCTTCCCAGTCTAATCTGAAATGCCATGAGATACTGAGCCAAGGGAGAAGTGGAAAATGTTGCAATTCCTAAGCTGCGCTTTGAAATGAAATAGTAATACTTGTAATTAATAATAATCTCTAATGAAAAAAAAAAATATCCCTGCTTATTCCAATATAGACACTTTAGGTAGTACTAGGGCGTCAGGCAGGCTTATTCAGCCTCTGGACAGACTCACCCACAAGGCCTAGCATCAACACGCCCTGTGTACACCTAGCATCATTTTGAACAACTGCACCAAAACAAAACAAAGACAAGGAGCACTTTAGGTCCTTTGTGTGTCTAAGCACAAGAGAGGGATCCCTAGCCAGTTTTTACCAACTGAAGGCCCTGAGCCAGAAACTGTCCCTACATCTATATTCCTAACTCATAAAACAAACCAAAACAAAGAAACAACAAAATACATTTACAATGAAGGGAGCATTTCTCAGAAATGCTGCTGTTTTCATTCCCTCCAGTGCTCTATGTTCCAATGTTCTAATGTTCTCTGACCATTTGGTCACAAATACATTGAGCAGACACTGCTGAAGTTTTTGAATGCTTAATGTGACCTATCTTAGACCTGGCACAAACCCAAGAAAATACTAAGAATAGGGGCACACCTAATATATTATTAAGGGATAAAATGTTAATGTGCTGATTATTAATGAACTCCAAAGCAATTCTCATCATAGAACTTACAAGGCAGTGGGGAAACCTCACTGGACACCCAGCATAAAGGTTCACATCACCCACTGCCCACCCCTAAATCACAGCTGCTACTTCCTCCCATTCCTTCTCTCCAGGCTCCTAGCATAGCCCCCAGCCAGGCTCTACTCTATCCCTTGGGGATTTTGTTCATACACACAGATATGTTGATGACTTTCCCCAACTCATCTGCCTCTTTATGGCCAGTTACTCCCAGCCTGCCATATTCTCCCAGATGGCTCACTGGCTACACCAGCTGAACTCCCTGCCTTTTTCCCCCAGCCCCCCTTTCTCTATGCCTGCCAACATGCTCTGCCTGTTTCTTGGCTGTAACCAAAGGAGCCCTTTTTCTTAACTGCCTTTATAGCACAGCCCCAACAGCTACTTACTATTAATCATGACAACAACTTCTGTGCAGTGGACATCCATTTACAGCCCTGACGCACACTGCATTGCATTTCAACAGAACAGCGAAGCGTTTCTTTTTTTCCCATCTGCAGAAGTTGATCCAGACAAAATGGCTAATTTCTAAGTTAGCTTCTTGTGGTTTATGCTTCCTGTCATAGCAATAATTGTCAATCAAGCAGAGCTTAATCTTAACTCAGGCATTAACTTGAACACAATTAATTCTTGGCAGCAGACATAAAATGCTATGAGACCCATCTCTCCTGATGGTGATAAGGCTGACTGTCAGGACAGGCTCTGCATTCACTCCTTGACTTTAGCAAGAGTTAGATCAAGCCCATATAGACTAATAAATTAAATTACATTGTTGGCATTAGCAAGTGCAACTCCAAAAGAGTCAATTGATTTCTGTCTCACTATGCCAACCAGGACCTTGCCTCAACTTACAGAGCTGGCTGGGATTTTCCTATTAGTTTTCAGGATAACAATTCAAATTCCAACTGGGTGAGAATAAAAAGCACAGATTTGAGGCGTATGGCCTAACCTGAAGGGAAGGTGTTTGATAGGCTGCAGTGTTAACAACATTCCCATGGCCAGACACATGCCAGACGGTCACAGATGTGACCTGCTACCATCTGGGTCAGCATGATCTCGCCCTGCCTTCCTCTGCCTTGTTTCTGTTGCCTCACTGCACTTTCCGCATGGCATTTTCAATCTTGTTTTATCTCGTTCCACTTATGGAGCCGACTTGTGTGGCTCAAATGAAACCTTGTTAACTTTGCTGGGGTTCATAGTGATTCAGGTTATGAGATGAGGTGGCCTGGGACAGACTGTCACCAGTTCAAGTTCATTCCAGGTTATCTTCATCTTGAGGTTGAGGAGCCAGCTGGGCCATCTGTCTTGCACCACTTGCAAGCCTGACACTCGCTGTCCCACTCCCCATCCCTCATTTTTCTGGCTATCTATTTTTCTGTTGTTACCCTTATCAAGAGAAGAATTTAACCAACCTGGCATACCAGGCTGATGTACTTAGCAGATTGCGGTGTGACTTAGTATAGAACTCTTCCCCTGTTTTCACACATAAACACAGTCAGTGGACAAGAGGACAGTGAAAAGTGTATACGATGCATCATGGAGATCGCAAAATCTTGAGGAGTCAACAGATTGGAAAGTCCCTCACAAAACAGGTCCCCATTCCCCACCAAAATGCCCTATTCTTTTTTTTTTATTTGAACAGTCTTTAAGTTTGCAAAACATCTGAGATTCATTAGGTTATGCACAGGAATACCCATATTATTAAAACTCCGGCAAAGGTGTATTGCATTAGCAATATTCTGGCAGCCATCCTGAAGGGTCTTTAGGAGTTAGTTACCCATTCACAAAGCCATGTACTTGATGATCAGTGTAAATTACACCACTAATTAAGCTGGGGCAAATATTGTGAAAGTGATCCATAGGCAGAAACACATTCATATTAACCATCCAATGAAGAGTATTACACACAGATATATCTGACTCAGAGGATGAAATGGCAAAAACTACCCAGGTGCTAAAAGTATGACATTTAAGATCGATTGTTATATTTCACCAGAATTATAACTTTTGGTAGAATGCTTGGTCAAAAGGCCGTCTCTTCCCATGGAAAACCAGGAAGAATTTTGCTCTACCCTACATTGAACAGAATCTTTACCTAAAATTTAATTTGATTAGTCCTGCAAACATGCCTCAAGTTTGCACTGTTTTATAGAGCCTTTTTGGATATCCTGGGAGCTAAGGTGGCTTGTGCATGGTATACTGCATTGTGCAAGGTGTTGCCTACTTATAGTTTGCGTATTATTACAAATATGTTTTTCAACTGACTGAAAAAAAACATTGATAGAGTCTTACTGATAAAAAAGCTTTAGAATGTACATGGAGAGAAATGCCTTGTTACAATTTTAGTGCAAATGGTCTTGATAACATTTATTCTAAAAAGCTCTGTCTTGCTAAGTTTCATACGGATAAAAAACTCACATTCAGTTTCTGAATTAATTTTGACAAGGTCCGAATGCAGTATATGCTTGCAATGAAACTGTCAAGTGCTTGACTTATAGTAAGTAAAATTCTGCAAGTGGCAATATGGCTATTCTTTCAGATAGTTACTTCACTTCTGCTGATATAACTGACGTAAAAATTCACTTACGAAAAAGCTGTTAGGATTAGTAATTTTTTTCTTTGACAAAGCTATGCAGCACTGGCCTCAAAAATTAACTTAATATATGCAAATAAGTAATTTATCTTCTTCAAGAAAAGAATTCAGATTTGGTTATGAACACTTACATGATCTTAAAGATATTTTGGAGACAGTTAATCCTCAAAAATAGTCTTTCTAACACATCATATATTATTTCAATGTATGAACTAGCTGTATGCAATACATGGTATTAAATGTCTCCTCTGAATAAAGAAACACCAAAGGAAATCCTATACTCATTTGATTAAAAAAAAAACCCTCCACGTCTCTCATAAAAATCAGTCTCTAAGAGTTACTTCCATAGTTCCTCCATGCTGAAGTAGTATCACAAAAAAACTTTCCGTACTCAAACATGGGTTAACGCTTGTTTGATTGAACACGTTGAACCTGTCTTTTGTCTGCAATGCTTCTCAAGAGAATACTAGCTCTGCTCCCTCTTCTGCGTGAGCCCATGACCCGAGGTCAGGCATGCAAAGGACTGCCCAGAGTTTAAAGATGAAGCATTTAGTTAGGGGTGGTTGCATCTCAGGTCTCAGTGGAATGGGTTGAGCCCTATCCCATACCACAAGATGATGGGGGCAAGCTCCACATTGTACTGTATGACAGGCACAGGCCTCAGGCACAGCACTGCAGACAGGGAGAATCGCATGCTTCTTGCCCTGCACAGTGCCACAGGCTTTCTCCAGCTCCCCATATCTGGTAAGTGGGACCACAGAATTGAAGAGACCCTGAAGTGCTGGGTTTTGTGGTCCAGTCCAAGAGTGTGGAAAAAACTCCCCGGGAACTAAGAATCTTCACAATTCTCACTATGTTCCATTCTCTTCCACTTTGATGTTGCTGTCTTTTACATGAATGTTGTTATGTATTGCATGTACAGTAAAAACAAATAAACATGAAACAGGACACTCTGCTGCACACAGTTTTCCATGTTAGAAGGGAATGAGAACAAAACCCTACAATACATTAGTTACGCAATTAACTCTCCAATAGTTAGGGTACATCCATTAGTTCAACTAGCAACTAGAGAGATAAGCATGTAGTATTTTCTGTTTTGCAAGCATTATCTCTAGCAAAACAACCACCAGGAACAAAAATATAGTCTAACGGACTGAAGTCTTCATAGGTCTACTACCCTTCCACAGACAGAGTAATGTTTAAATGCAGTATTCCAATATTATAGGATAGATGTCCAAGAATGTACTCTAAATTAGCATCTATAATGGGATCTGTCAAGGGCTTGATATAGCCAGTGGTAACTGTCCCGCTGAACCGAGCTCAAGATGAAAGTGCTGGGACAACTGTCCTTGAATTTCCATCTATTGAGGAACAAGCCCCACTGTATTAAGTATCACAGATATTTCACTGCCTCCTTAAGAAGTCAATTGTGGAGTAGCACAAGGAACTAGAGTGTTGAGATCTCGTGTACTGTATTTGCACCTGGGAATCATTAGGTGTACGTTCATAAATAGCTAGTGTGGCAGAGCAGCCCAGTGTGGTCTTACTACTGAATTGCTCTGAGATCTTGTTCATCTTTCAGTATCTCATTTGGTCCTTCTGTAGCTTGGGGAATAACACTTATCTGCTCCACTGAGGCACTGAGGTCTGTAACAGTAACTATGAACTGTTTGATAAGAGATGCTACTGAAAGACAAAGGTGTATTATTGCAAAATTTTGTGGGTTGGCAACTTAGCTAGTGGCACTGTATTGCATCCAGAGCCCATTTGGCTCTCCACAATGAAATGAGAGTGGGGGGAGAGGAAATCAGGTCAGAGTTTTTGGCAGACCTATTCAAGGTAAGCATAATCCAGCTGATTCATTATGTGCTGCAATCCTTGCTGGCAAAGACTCTGAAGTAAAGTAGCCTCCAGCCCTATTGCAACTCAACCTCTGTGTGTGGGTGTTGATGCTGCACATTAGGGAAGGGTGTCACTAGTGGATAAACTTAAGGGGGTGAGGGCTGGATAAAGGACGCAAAGGACTTCACACAAGTGTGCAAGTGCAGCCTAGTGTTCCCTGATGAGCAGCCCACTCTAAAAATATTGTTCCTGCCTCCTATGAGATAAGGAGGAAACCTTTGAGAAGACCCTTCTGATGACTAACACAATCTCTGTTTCATGAATCATTGGCATTGGGATGTCCTTGTGGCATAATCAGAGCTCTGGTTATTATACTCATTGATGATAAAACAAGTAAATCTTAATGAGTTGTGGGAAAGGAGACAATAGGGCCCTCTGCCAGGTCTCATTTACCTTGACAACACGCCTACAGCCCAAGTACAAAGATCGCTATTGTTTATCCTCGGTATTTGTGAAGGGGCCAGACAGTTCTTCCCATTTCACTCATTCTGATGGTGCTCTCTTTATCTCTGCCTTAGCATTTCTAAGGTACCTATCACTGTGGTATCTAAGCATCTCAGCTTTAGTCCAAGGTTAAATTTATGGTAAATAAACCACTTGGACAGCCTTTGAAGGTGAAAAACTGATATATAGTTAAATAGTGGTAAATTATTCAATTTACATAGTGCCTCTTCTTTGACTAAAGGACAAGCAAAGGCTTTGTTGTTCATATTGTAAACAAATCCTCTGTCTATGATTCAGACACTAAGTAACCGGGTCTGTTACCTCACTAATACAGCTAAGCCAATCTACCAAGCCAGTAACACATGCCCAGCATGAACTCAGCTTCTGCCCCAGCTGGACTGTATTTACACTATGGACTCTTGTCAGCCTAGCTGTCTTGGTCAGTGTTACAACTCGTCATGCTCCTGAGCAGAAGAGCTACAGCAGTAGGATTATATAGAAAAGAAAACAGGAGAAAAATGGACCTATTCCACCCAGCAATCTATCCCCTGTGGTACTGACAGTCAGAGCTGCTGACCTCATTGTAGCTCCTGCCTTTCTGTTGCTGGCTGTTCCTGCAAAGCCAAAAACCAGTTGTGAATGGGCCAGGAAAGCTTTTACCTGGTGCGTGCTTTGTCTACAGCTTTGTCATCTACAGCTGCTTGGGAATCTTTAATGAAAAACTATTTGTGAACAGAAAAAGAGATCTCTATCAAGCTATGTTTTTGTACATATTTTTTAAAGAAGTGTTTGTTAAGAAAGGCTTCCCAGATCCCAGCTGGAATAGGAAGAGCAGCCCCTGAATAGTCAGCATTCCAGCAGCCAGGCACTTGCCAGGGGTAGGGGAGAACCAAGATCGGCACCTAGCACTTCCTTATCCCAAATGGCTGCCAGAATCACCAGGCTACTACTGACACTGGCACGGGTGTCTTCTTTGGGTTTTGTGCAGAAAGCATGAAAAGATGTGAGTTTCACTCAGTGTGAATACAGGAACATTCTTAAATTTCTGAGAAGTTTGTCAGGATGGCAAAACACTTCCCATTCAGATCTGGAGATAAGTGCAGATTTCAAGCAAGAAACAAAAGACAGACCCTGACATTTAGATCTCAGAGCGAATTCCTTGGGAGAGCAACAAGAGAAAAACATCTTTCTACTTGTGCTATAACTAAGTCAGATCAGTTGCTGATTTATAATGCTGAGTTGGGAGAACATTAAAAATAGTGTCTTTTTTTCCCCTCCATACTGCCAGCCACAGGGAATTGCAGCTAGGTCAGGGATTGTCTACTGTTTGCCTCTTTTAAACAACATTTTTTGTTCTCACGTGTTCTCGCCTGGTTGGCTTTTTTTGCTACTGTCAGCTGGAGTGCTGCTACGTGACTCACCATGCAGAAAGACAAATGACAAACCTTTCCCTTACGACAGAGACAGTGTCACCTCCACAACACACCTGTGTCTGCTGGATTCACACCCTAAGTCTCCAGTTCACACTGCTCTCCTACAGTGACTTGATGCAAGTTTTTAATGTGACGTTTCTGCTTTTCTGATGTATAGAGGCAAGTGACAAGCAGGGAAGAATCACAAAGTTTGGCATATACAGTAAGAGCACCACAATAATCATACAGCAAAGGTCTCAGTAGGGCATATAGAATTGTGTTTTGGTAGAGAAGGTTGCATAATCAACCAGATGCTCTTCCATCACATGGGAACTGACCAGTCTAACATGGGAGGGGGGCTATAGCCCTGCAATTTCCTTCCTCTTTCCCTTAAGAAGTCCATCACTAGGCCAGACTGCTTAAGGTCATTTCACAAATGGGAGGAATTTCTTCCCACCCTCTCCTTGTGCAAAGAATAATCTCAGTCACGTTCTTTTCACATACTGAAAACACTGCTACTGATAGAAGATGCTCAAGAAGTAAGAGCTTAACAAAAGGTCTCAGTAAAGGAACAAGGCTAACGTGGAGACAAATACATACTGCTTCTGCTTGCTCACTTCTCATAGAAGCAATACTCTGAATTCTCTTTTCACTTCATTTAAGTAAATTAAGCAGCTCGATAAGATTACATAGCTACAAAGCTTTCATAAGTGACAGGAGAATCAGATCCATTGCGTAAGCCAGAAAAATAATTTTAGTGCTCTCCCATGGAGCAAAATGACTTGCTGGCTCCCACCTAGCTCCTTTCAGCCACAGGCAGCAAATGAACAGAGTTTAACTCATAGCAAGCTTTCAACTCTCTAAAAGCTTCCTTACTCACTTGTTACTTACACAGGATTCCCTTTGAAATCAGTCACCAAAAGTCAGCGAGTTCTACCTTAGCAACAGATGAGTAATTCATAATAATGATGCTTCCGCACCTCATCTCCTTCAATACGCTGAAGGGATAGAAGAAATTTCTACAGGAATTCCCCCCCAGGTTACTCATTTGCTACAGATCTTCAGTTTGACCTGCAGGGTGAAGAAAAGCTGCAGCTTCATCCATAACCCAGTCTGCTTTCTACCAGCTTGTGCCTGATAGACTTAATAAATAGTTTTGTGGACACTCATGCTGTCACACAGTATTTTTTACCTTCTGGAAGAAAACTAGCATGAATTTAAATATTTTGAGGACCTCGTGCAGCTTTCCGAGAAGCTGCCAAGCCCTTGGAAAATCCAGCCATTAGCATCACAGAAAGAGCTGCGAGGCACTGGCCATTTTGACACTCAATTACAAAAGTCTCAGAATGAGAGGGGCACTGCTTTGAAAATGCAGCCTCTAATTGCAAGCGTTGAACACTGGAAATCTGGATGTGGCCTGTTTTGAAATTTGGACTATCAGTACTTAACTACACTTGTCAGCTGGGCAAGAGCCACAGAGCATTAGCAACAACAAGGCTTTTCTGGTCAAAGTAAAAAAATGTCCTGACTAAGCCAGAGTAAAAGACCAGCAAAGAACATGAGGACCCTGAAAAACACTATGAGCTAGTGAAACCATGCAAACAGCTTAAATAACACTCCCAGAGCATATAGCAAAGATCAGAACAAATCTAGGTAATTTCTACTAATGGAAGACACAGTCTTCAGCAGGATCAAATCATATCAGAGCTAATCAGATCATTTGAACTGCAATGCTTTTTGCTCCATAGGGACAGATGAGCATATCATGAAGTTCAAAACTCATCACCGCTTTCCAGGGAAAATGTCTGAACAGGTAGCGAGGATGGAATTCAGTACTCGCTTCTGAGGGAGGCTAGGATAGAGACATACCCTACAGAAAGGTTAGTTTGGTGTGTTCACAGATTGAGGCTTCATTCCTGAAGTATTCTCATGCCAAACAAATTCAGCAGACTACCTAAAAATCCTGAGTTGAGCACATGCTAATTTGTGCATGCAGCTGTAGATACATAGTGTGTAATTGCATTTGCAATCAGGGTAATTGTGCATGCAAAATTGTGCAATAAGTATTTTGTACACATGGTCATGCTTTTAACTTTCCTTTCTCTTTTTCAAGAATCAGGCACTGTTTGAACAAATACTCAGGTAAAATAGTTAAAATTATTAAACATTATTTTGACTTGCTTTAATTATAAAGTCACAAGTGAACCACGACACTGTGCACTTAAATGACACAAAAGAGAGACACACCACATCACTGCTATGTCATTAGGATCTGTTTGTACAGTTTTTTAATTTGCCTGCAGAAAGATGCATTCCTTAGACAGAAGCTAATTTGTTACACATTGTCTGGAATCTAAAAAGTCAATTAAACACGGATCATAGTTACTATGCAGTCCTTGGCAATTAACTTGCTATTTTTGAGGATTTATTTAATTTTATAGTTGGGGAAACCAAGGAATAAACCCTTCTGACAGAGAAATCACGGCTATTTCAGAAGTCAAAAACCATATAGATCTACACTCAGATACAAATACTTAAAGAAAATACAGTACAAAACAGACAGATTCAGCAGACCAAATGAAGCTCAGTGATGACTTTCTAAAATAGAAGAATTCCTAGCTCCAGTAAGAAATTGCAAGACTGGACAGGGATATCATTACATGGCAAACCTGGACTCTCAACATATGTCCCACAATCCAATGCTACGAGCATAACCACAAAGCAGGCCAGGCTAAACAGTGCAAATTGTGTAAACTCTGTTACCTGCACTGGCCCTAGATGATACCACTGCTAAAAGCAAACATCATCAGGAAACAATATACCGTGGCACTGCATCTGTGAACACAAGATACCACTAAGTACCCACAACACGGCACTGTCATCATACAAGAGCAACAAACACTATGAAATGCAACACTGCAGAACACAGCACCTATTAGATGTGGCCAGGACATAATAACTGGATACTGCAGTACACAGCATAGTGCAGATAACAATCAGAGTATTATTTAATAAATACACATACATCTATATACACACAGAGAGTATTGTCTGAAAGGAAGAACAGTTTTGCTAGGCACAGAGAAGTGTTTTTCTTTGAAAATTAGATGTTGTAATATAAGATTCTTAGAGACACTCTGAGGCACTCTGAGACAAATGTCTGCTTGTCCAACACTAGGGAACTCCCAGTTGTTTTCAGCTCTTGGGCTGCTACTGGACCTCTGTGTTTAAGCCAATATAATTTAATAAACTGACCATAAGTGATGCAGAAAAGATACAACCTTATATTAACGTCTGAGGTGTAACTGTATCCGAAGGACATGTTGCATTTAGAGCAGATTAAAGAATCCCAGTGCAGCTGGAATCAAAACTGACACCTTCTACTTCTGCAAAGAGTTTGACGTAAATGCAGGTAAGGTTTCAACAAAGCAAGTGAGGCAAAACCTCACTGTTGCATTAGAGAACTGTATTTATCCTGCTCCAATCAGTAGCTCAGATTTGCATAAGCTTTTTACTTGGCATTATTATTTTGCTACTGGTCTGTAGAAAATGAAACAGCACTCCTTGTTATGGAAAAGCCCCATCCACAGATGGGCAAGCACCTATATACATGCAGGAAGCACATATACAGAAAACCAGCTTCCTGCATACTCACATGTATAACACACAACTTCCACCAAACACTCACTGACAAAGTCACACATAAATGTACAGATACACCCATATTTATTCAGAGTGTATGCACACAAACATATACATCACACATGTTTATGCACGCACCTGTATAAACACACTTGCGTGCAAGCTTGGACACGCAGCGATCTCAGAAACGCACATGGGTACTCACACATATGTGCTTACATGGATACGAGAACACACCCATGACTTGCTCAAGGCAGCACCACCAGCCTACGACACAGCCAAAGGAAAAAAAAAAAAAGATTACAAGACCAGGAGTTGTCCCTGCAGCTGAAATGCCAAGGCCTGTCCTGCGGTCCTGCCCTTCAGAGAGGGTGGATATCTGTGTGTAGGCAGTCACGCTCAGTTAGACGCATATAGGAGCACAGGCCTGAGCCCAGACAAACACACAGTCTCACTTACCCCATCACGCACTTCTCAGTGGTAACATGTACATGCCCTGCCGCCACTCCTCCCTTCTCCTAATCCTTTATTTGCACACAGCTCTTTGGATCAATCCGTTTCATTTTCCAAATAATGCATATTCACTTTTGTTTACAGCCAGGACACTGGGCTTCGAGTCAGTCTCTATAACCATTTTGGCAAAGCCAGTCCTGTCTTGTTTGTTTGTTTTTGCAGTGACTGAGTGTGTAAGGAATATGGAGGGTGTAGGCGGCTCTACATGTCCCTTCACCTCTTGTGGGTTTTGGCACATTCCTTTCATAAATACTCTCTTTCAAATGCAAGGGACAGGATGCTTTGTTTATATAACCACTGCTTTTTGCTGAGGCTCCAACCATCCCAACACATCTGTCTCCAGGAGGCTCTTTTGAAGAGGTCCATGTTTCTAAGTTACCTATGACATGGACTCTGGGTAACAGCACAGCTTGGAGAGTTTCTGGAAAAGGACCTAACCTCAGTCAGAGTGAACTTCAGAAAGACCTACTTTAAGCTGGAATGTGACAGTTTAGCACCTAATTTTCTCCAACTTTCTCTCACCTCAGCTGCCCCTGAGTCTCTGCAGATGCTTTAGGAAATGGAAGCTTCCCAGGACCAGCTCTGACTCTGCTGATTCTCACGACCAGCAGACAGTTTCTGTGAAACTGTGCTGCTCTGACTGGTGGGAGTTTATCCAAGCTGTAAGGAGGATTAAGTAAGCATAAGGAAGGATGTGTTACACACAGAATACTGCATTCATTAAAAAGGCTTAACCTACACGAAGAAGTTGAAATGCTTCAGCTAAACCCTGCAATGATACTGCTTTTCCTCTTCTCTTCTTTTCCTTCTCCAAGACATGGATATAATCCTACCCCTTACTCTGAAAGAGCAGTTTCTGATACATTTAGCTGTATGAGTTATTTTAGTATAACCATTTCACTTTGCATTTTCATACCCATACAACTATCTCTACATAAAGACTCATATCCAAACCCATAAACACTGCTGAATTAGAGCAGGTGCTCTGTGAAGAGCAGGCCTAAATTAACTTGCCATGGTAAGTTCCACTGATAAAGGCACCTTCACACTAGTGTAATGAGAGTGTTTGGCTGTGTAACTTTTAAGTTAAAGTGATACAAACAATGCCTTTTAAAATTCCTTTCCTCCCTCTTCATGTCTTCTAGGTGTTCCTTTAGCTAAAATAGTGGGCTGAACAAGCAGAAATAACAGCAATAAATGGGCAGAGCAAGGTACCACCCTGCTGTGTCACCCACAGCAGATAGTTCTCTTATATGCTCTTGTTACAGACCTATATGCTATAAAAAGCATATATTGGTATTGTTGTGCACACATTATCATAACACAGCATTTGCTAGCATTCAGTAATTTATCATGAATGTTTCGTAATACTGAGTGGGAAGAAAAAGCATGAAATAGTTCTAGGGATTTTTCTAGTACCACATTGCTAGGAAGATCTGTTTCCCATAGCTAAATTATAGACACAAAACAACCACTAACTTAACCACTTGAAGGGAAGTGAGTACATAGCTAGCCAGGCCAAAGAGATGACACCAGTAACACAGGTTGAATGTTGCCTGTCAAACACAGCAACAGACAACAAGAAAATTTTCATAGGTTTCAGTGATTGCAAAACCTAAGTCTATCCAGCATGGACTCAGGGCATTTTTGCAAACAAACAGCCTGCAGAGTTTTTGATTTAAAAAAAAAAAAAAAAAAGAGAGAGAAAAGGGAAAACAATTATGCAATTAAAGAAATAGTAAGACAAAACAAAAGGCCAAAATTCTAGAAAGACACATATATTTAAAGCTAAAAGCCTTTTTAGTCAATAAACATTGCTCTAACATCCATTCTGGGATTATATATATCACACACCCGTAGAATGCCTATACTCTTGTTCCTGCAGAGTTTATAGAACTTCTCAAAGGTGCATCATCTGCATTTGCAGTCAGAGACAAGGAGGCCAAAAAAAGTCAGCACGATTTGTTAAAGTTCATTCAGACACCAGTGATCAATGAGGCAGGAATACCTAAATCCCCTGTGTCAGCTCTGTTCTCTACTTACGGAGCAGCAGTGCATTTGCAGGCTAAATCATCTTTATTTATTTGCTGCATCTTCTAAGATACACACATTTCATTTTTATTCCCCAACTCAGCAACAAGTTGGAATTCCATTCATGATCTAATACAGCCAAGTTTTCAATACCTTGGCTTGTATCTACCATACCCAAGATTCCCAAATGGTCTGCTATCCAAATAATATGAGGACTGCTTAAAGTCCATCGTCAGATGAATTCAGCTCATAGACTTCATCTAAAAATAAAAAGTACCAAGTCTCTGTGTACACAATTCTTCACTGAGGAACAGCAGACAAACTAAATAATAAGTGATTTCCACTGTGTATTCATACTGTGACTGTGATACTGACAGAGCTGAAAGCAGCAGCAGCACAATTATGTTGAGTGCAGCATCTAATCTCTGCACCAATCTTTAATGTTTAAGATCTCTCCTTCTAAAACAGATATCAACAGCACATTTTACTGAAATAACTACTTGCTTACAAATAGCATACCAAGAAGTGCCTTAGGCAGAAAAAAAAAAAAAAAATCAGTCTTTCCAGGTAGAGGAGACAGGTGGGTTAAAGTCCTTCAGAGTGTGTGATTGCTGCTTTTGCAATAACAGATTTTCCTACTGGAGTCTGCTAAACTCCTAGACCAGTTAGGGAAATTTTTCCAATTATTACTTTTTCTGAATAAAAATTTCCCAGGTCTTTATACACTTAAGACCTATTCCCACTTCCTTTATTCACACCTTAAGTGTAGCAGTATTATGTACACAACCCAGCTGAGTCACATTTGGCCTTAGTCTCTTTTGTTATCAGGACATCCCCTACCGGTTCCAAGAGAAGGGTCCCAGAAATCAGTTAATTCCATAATCTACGAAAGAAAGTGCTAAGAAACTGTTTGATTCTAAATTCTCATTCTCAGTCTTCCCACTTCGATTGCTCCCCACTCTCCTTGTAAATGGATTGTTGACATGCGCCCATGTCCCCTTTCATTAATGCATTTCATTTGCAAGCTTCACACATATTCCAGCTAACCATAGCTGTATAGTCTTTAAATAATATGCTTAGTGCAATTACACAATCAGATTAAAACTAATAATTGGATTGCAGAGGGTTTAGGCAACCCTGGGGTCAGTGGGAAGGGATGACAAGATTGTTGTGCCATCTGTTTCAGCTGGTCAGAGTTGCCTTGGCATGTATTCTGTTATTCTTATTGCACCTCTTTCTGGAGAGCAGGAGAGGGAGATGATCTGCTGTTTGAGTTTTCCTTTTTGCCAGGGCTGCATCTGACATAAGGGCATTGTTTCAACTATTGTAGCTGGCATTCAGTGGAAAAGAATGAAAAGAACCTCAGCTGAAAAGAAGCACCAGAGACAGTCTGCATCTTTTCTAATCCAAGTAGTTCTATAGCATCTTCTGGGTGCTGAGAACAGTCTACTGTAATTACAAATATTAACAATTACCAATCTGTAGCAACTGTAAATCTATATATAATTTTTTTTTCATAAGCACCTTTAGCTAAGTCTTATATCCCCACACAACTGTAATAGCTGAACAATTCGACTTTTGCGCTCCAGAAAAGTCTCTTACACAATAAGTGAAACCACTTTCTTTTGTATCTGCAAAGTACAGGTACATGGTTTAAGACAAAAACCTATTTCCATCTTTCTTTCTGTGCTCATAATACTCTTGTCACATCTCTGATACAGTGACAAACATTCCAATGAGTACAAAACAGAGGAGCTATGACCACAAGAAAAAGGCTGAATTGCACAGTGAGATATTTTGATTAGTAAGCAGCTTTAAAAATCTGCTTCAACTTTGGATTCTTTAAGTCCCAACTGGTTATTTGTACTGTTGTCCCCTGCCTGTATTCTTTGACCTTCTGACATACAGTTACTGCAGTCTGTTGCATGCATCCCCAAGCAGAAAGCAGATTGGATAGAGATTAGATAACATCATGGTGTATGGGTTGGGTACTTCTTTTTTTCTTACCAGTTTCCTGTTGATAGAATCATGCTGATAAGGAGTTTAGTTGGTAGTTGAAGTATGAAACTGCAAAAGGCTGCCTTTTAAAAGACGTGTTCCAACTGGGACGTAGATGCAGCCAAAAGATAGTTTGGTGTGTAGCTGTGCTCTGGTGCTTAGGCCCATCGATCTGAATATTACACAGGAGCAATGAGGAGGGGATCAGTGTGGGTGCACAGCACTAGGTTAAGGGTTTACGAACATGGTTAGAGAAACACTGCAGAAACAGAGGAAGCTATCTGAGATATTACTTCACTCTGGCTACATCTTACCACTTTGTTTCTGAAAGTTATTGCTCCACAGTGCTTTAAGGGAAGATGAGTTAGCACAGCAGTGTGCGTTTGTCTCATCTGCTTCAGTACAAAGTCACCCAGGTTGACTCCAACTATCACAAACAGCTTAAAGTAAGGCAGCTGACTTTGCCCAAAGTGGATGTGCAGCAATGCCTCAAAGTCCTGCCAGCTGAGTTCCAGATACATGAGCTTTGGCAGCAATGTGGGAACAAACAGCTTGTGGACAATGATGTTTCACACTTCCACAGTTCTATCTTCTATGAACATGCACAGACCCAAGGCCTCCAAGGCCCGTAATGCTAACATGAGACCCTAGCAAGAGTTGGGTTGGAATAAACCTCGGAACAAACCCACTGATCACCTACACTTCAGTTTGGAGGCTTTTTATTTTAAATATCTGACCTACTGGGTTGAAGAGCTGCTGGCTCTACAGAATCCGAAGGCCAATCTTTATCTTCTACCTGCAAGAAAAATGAAGAACTAGCCAATGCCTTTGCCGTTAGCGGTTTGTTGGCATCACAGCATTTTTCAGTTGTAACGATGGAGGCTGTGGTTTCACATTCAGTGGCACAGGCAACCCCCGCCCTCCACACTCACCATGCTGCTGGCACAGCTGTTTGTGCAGCTGCGCAGTCGACCAGAACAGCTGAAAAATTCCTTTCAGCTGACAGTTCAGTTTACCCCATAACCATGGAAAAAGGTGTGCTGATTCACAACAGGGGCAGTACAAAAACTAGGACAACTAGCTGCGGGGAGAGAAGTGGTCACTGAAAAAACTGACGTGAATTCACAGCCTGAGAAACAGAGTTTGTCCTGGAAGACCTTGATAGGAAAGCTCAGCAAAGAAAGGGTCAGTCTACACACGCAGCTCCCTCTAAGGCAGAAGGGAGTTGCAGATATGAATTGGGGGCTGTGCAAGCAGCAGTACAATGTAAAGCAGATTTTCTTTGATTAGCCATGGCCTCTAATCTCTCCTGTGCCCCCCTGCAGCGAATTCCAGAGTTCAACAGCCCCCACTGGACTTTCCTATTAAGGCTCAAATCATTAAAAGTATTTGTTTAGTAAAGGCTAAAGCACTCGGGTCCCAGTGCCTGAGAGCTCTGTGAGGTTAAATGTTGTCAACCTTTTGAATGCAAGCCATATTCCACAGGGTCTCAGTGATTTACTGGTAGAGCTATACGGAAATTTTATCTCTAGACTTCACTCCAGCTCATTTCAGTAGCTAATGAAACTGCTTGGACAAAATGAGCTAGCATGGTCCCAAACATAATTCTGGGCCTGTGGCAAAGCCTCTGCCAGAGCCTGCATGCTTAGCAGAGATGCCACAAGCTGGCCTTCTCTGACACCCAAAAAGGGATCTTCAGCTGGCTGAAAGCTGATGAGCTTCATGGCAATGTAGTGTTCAATTGTGTTGACCAAAACAGGTGTAACAAAGAAAAAAACCCTGACCTACCAGGCTCTCCATCAGGTAGCTTTCTTAAATTTAAATTTTCACATCTCACATGTAAATCAAGGATTTACACTGCCCTAGGACCAGGTTTCTTTATCCTAACATTTTTTACTGATGATGATGATGATGTATTCCACGTGAACCAGCAAACATGGTTTGAATATTGCGAGTCTGACCCACATCAGCTTTGACTCAACACTGTTGTTTAGGGCAGAAGGTGTTCAAAGATGGGAAGGATCAGTTCCCAGAGTCATCCAGGATTCAATTTGTCTATAACTTCCAAAAGGATGAATATTTCTCACAGAACACTCCTAGTTACACCCTAAAGAATATTCTTCAACTGGCCTCATTTCAATTGTAAAAGTTACATCAGTGAGATCGCCAGGAGTTAGTGGACAAATCCACATTCCTGAAAAAAAATGATACTTTGAATTGAAGCTGAACATGATATGGGGCAGCTGGAGAGTCTGCATACCTGCCCTCCAGGTGAAATGGCTGCCTGACCCTTGAAGGAGACAACATGTGGGAACCAGCAAGCAAGCCTCCAGAGCTCAGAGCCCTCGGGGAAAGCTGCTCCCAAGCAGCCGGCCTTGGAGAGCTGCGGAGGGGTCAGTGTTAAAGACTGCTGAAGAGCCCAAGCCTGGCAGGCTGCCCAGGATGCTGACGATCCCAGCAGGTTATGGGAGATCCATTAGTCTGGAAGACTTAGCTTGAAATAGTCCAGCGATGGGCTGCATAGACCTATAGCAGTCACCCCGATTAGATCTCCAGAAGCGGACAGGTGACAGCCAAGAGATTTGAAGAGCTAGAGATGGGTTTCTGGCTTTCAGCTCTCTGCCCATCTGTCAGCAGACTCCCTAGGAGCTGGCCAGGTGAGCTGGAAGGAAATCAAGCAGGTTTTCAAACCTGCCTGGCAGGCAGTGAAAATACTACCTGGTTTCTGTCAATTTTGCAGAAAATGTCATACTCCCCCAAATATCCAAGCCGCGATCAGCAGGAAATGCTTTTCCTTTCCTGTGAATATTTTTGAGATTTCAAAACCTCCTGGTACCTACTTGGAAAAAATGTTGATAATTTTCACAAACTGAAAATTGAGAAAAAAAAAAGAGGGATGAGTCAATACAAAATTTTGTTTCAAAAACATCTCCTTAATTATTTTTTTCCAAGACAAAACATTCACTGAAACCAATTCTGCACCTCTGAATACTTCCATTTTAAAAATCTGACATATTCAGATGAATAAGATGTCCTGTTCAGTAACAATTGTACTCTTAGTTTGAATGTCTGCCTGCATCATTTAGCTATTACTGAGCATACAGAGAGTTGTAAAAATTGGGGGTTTAGTTCTTAAGCCTATTTGTACCAGTGTTCATGTACAATGTCTATGATATTTCCAAGCAAACAACCTTGAAAGCCTAGACTTCACAGAAGTATCAGGCCCTGCAGAACATTTCGCTGGCACTTAAGACTTACTTGCCTGTAACAACCAATGCCTTACTAAGAATTTCATACTGGCTCTTACCTTGAAAAACAGCTAAGAATAATCCACGGAAGGTCTCTTTCACCCCAGTGAAGTAGGAAGGATTTGTTAGTCATGACCAGTTTCTTTCTTCTGTCACTTTGCCAGGTACCTAAAGAGAGGCTGCTCAATTCAAAATCCAACTGCAACGCAGATTAACCTTCCAGTCTCCAGCACACCAAATCCTCCTGCCTGGCTCACTTAAATCCTAGATAAGGCAGGGGTCTAGTATTGGCAAGTGCTTACTATGAAACATGCCTCACTGAAGTTTACAGCACTTTGGCACTCCTGAAAAATCAGGTCAGAAACAGAAATTTTCATTAGATTTAAACCCAAATCCAGGTGGTTACATTTAGATCGGCAGACTGTGGTATTAAAGGAAGGTAATGTGGCCTCACAGTAAGACACAATCAACTTCCACTTTGAGTATATATTTGATGAGAGAAATTACCAAAGAAATGTCATGCTTTTGACCAAGACCTACTTTTTCACTTCCTCTCCAGCTCAGCCCTGTGAAAGACCCGAGTACAAGCTAACTTTTACCTCCAATAAATATCATTATGTCTTTGACCTTTACAAACAAAACAAGAAAACAAACCACAGAATCACAGGCCACTCTTAAACAATGCTTGGGTTTGATCCAGTCATTGTTTTCTGTTTGAAAAGGGAGAGTAATATCTGCAAATGCACAAACTAGTCATGTGTGTAAATATGGAGAATCAGGCAGAGCACTGCCATCAAAACAATCACCTAGCCCAGGTATCAGAGCGGCTTGTGTCTATTACATGTGGTGGTCACCTGCACAAAACAATTAAGCAGTTAATTGTTTTTCTAAAGGACAAAAATGAGGATGATGATGTGGTACCCAAAAAGGTGCTACTTGTTCTTCCTGGTCTCATAATTCTTCTGGTTTCTATCTGGTAACAATTTGGTATGAGAATCACCTGAGAAAGAGATCACCACAGAGCTGGTTGTTTCATTTGGGAGATGAAAAAGAATGACTTTGCTGATGTGTGCACTGAACTGGACTCTTCTATCGTATACTTTAGGGTGGGTTTTTTTGCTTTAAGCACTTAGGGAAAGAGAGGAGGAATTGTCTTCCAGAGGGCAATTCAAAAGTAATTTATTTCTTTCCATATGGGGAACCTAACCTTTAGTTCCGAAACTGGGCACATAAATTTGGGCAGTTTCACATGATCACCTCTCCTCTAGTCATCCTTTGCTGATTTTTGTACAGTTTCTATTTCTATTTATAGTTTCCTGGATGTGATGGACATCTTGTTTGACCTTCTGCATAACACAAGGCCACAGAATTTCACCCAGTTTTCACTGTAATAAGCTCATCTTGACAACAACATGGTGGCTGCTGCATAACATTAAACAGAAACATGTTCAGAAATGCACAGCTGAAGTCCCATGTGCCTGAGAAGGAACAGGCTGTATAGAAGCAAGAAATGCCCACAGGTAGTATTTAAGATGATCCAGGCAGACACAGCTTAAAGAGCCATTACACAGTCCTGTCCAACACCCACTGCAGTCCTTGGAAGTGGACGCTGAAATGCGGTCATAGTAATCCTAACATCGGTTGTCGTGGGGAAGCATGAAAAGATTATCTCGATCAATAGGAATATACATACAGCACTGGGAGAGGCACACTGAACCCACTATACAGACTGGGATAACTGTCTGTACAAACAAAAAACAAGGAAGCCTTCCAGAACAAGTGGGGCCCCAGGCATACAGAACACCTGGTGGTTTGGCATACCATTACACAGCTTAGATAAACAGTTCTAGAAGTATTCTGGGACCAGGGAGAGTATTCCCAGAATCTCATGTGACATTTAAAATGGGATCTTGTGCTATATGTGTTTGTGTCTAGGGAGATAAAAGTCTCACTTTCAGAGGGGGAGATGGGCACACTCTTCATACTGAGTACAGCAGGCTGTCAACCCAACGGCTATCTGTTTTACCTACAGTCGAAAGAGGTCTTGACTGGAAGCCAGCTAAATAGGGGAGATGTTAAGTATCAAAAGATAACCATTTTAAGTCAAAAAAACCCCAAACATCTAAACCCCAAATTTAATCTGACCAAGCCAAAGTAATTTGTAGTCTATTTCATGGTGCTTTTATGATTACCATTACTGTTTAATGCTTAAACTGTAGTCGTGACAAACAGATCTGAAAACTCACTGTGCACACTGGCTACTGTGCAAATAATGATACAGTCAGGATGTCTTTGGAGTCATATTCACTGGTACACACATGAATTGCAAAAAAACCCAGCTTAAAATTACCTCCTGAAACTTTCTTTCAAGATGCATATTAATGTCAGTGGACTTTCCAGGACTTGTGGTGCAATCAGGTGTTGGAGAGTGAGTGGATTTTGAAGTGGTCAGCTTTTCAAAAGGGACAAAGTGCTCAACCATCAGCAAATAAAATAAATAAGGCAAAAGCTAAGGCCAGCCTTAGACCATCCATGCCATCTGCCAGCTCACGGGATTGAGCTGATTTCACCGCAGTGGAACTTTGCCAGGCTAAAACAAAGAAACCACAGAACTTATGGGCAGCCGCTGCAAGGAGGCGGGGGCCGTTCAAGAGCTGTTGAGTATATACCCTCCTCCCTGGATCGCAGGCTACGTGCTCCCAGAATGCCCAGGTGTTTGAACCGCATAGTGCAAATGAAAGTACAGGGAAATGAGTTACAAGAAATCAGCATGCCATGAATAAAACTAACAAGAAACAAAAAGGCTAGAGCAGCTGATAAATGCCTCAAGTGCAAGGGGTTGATTAATACAAACAAGACCAAATCTAAGGATTTTGAAAGAGAAGCAAAAAGGACAACAAGGAAGACAGAGTTAAGTTCCAGTTAATATTCTTGCTATATTTAAACTAGACATTACATATTGGAGAGGGCTGAAGGAAGAGCTAAGAAGAACTTCCTTGCTCAACTTAAAAAACTTTTACGTCTTCCTAAGATCTCAAAATTCAGTAATATTCCAGACAGGAATGTATTTCCTTTATAATAAGTGTTATCTAATGATTCTCATGTGAGACTGAACTCTTGTTTTCTATTCCCAGCAGCAAGTGATACTGGACAAATAACTGAGCTGAACTGTGCCTCAGTTTCTCTTTCCACAAAATGGGGGAATATCACCTTTTATAAAGCACTTACAGCTGTCTGAAGTGCAAGTTAAGTGTGTAAGTTTAAAATACAGTTACTTACATTAAATCATTCATTAAGCCGGCCTGTATGTTCCTATTTTCTCCCCATGCTGAGCTTATAGAGGAACGTTCTGAAAAAACTTCATCTTCAACAATCAATAACCAAGTTACCCATAAAGTTTGTATTTCATAAAAGATCATTCCGCTTACTGCTAGTGGGAGATAGAAAGCAGAGTTTGTTGGGGAAGAACATGTTGGGTGATAAATCTCCCCTCCAAAAGTTCAGGCTTCCCTGAATTTTGGAGCTGAGCAAGAGGCCTATCATGAACCGTATCCCTTTGGGGCTGCATGGAAGATACCCATCCAAACCTAGATGGTGAGCACAGACAAATAAAACCTTTTTATACATGTTTTACTAACAGAGGGACCTGTCCACTGTCTTAGCACGTGGAAGGAATTGAGAAACCACAGAACATACTCATCAGAAAGAAGGTGAGCAGGCAAAGCCACTAGTTTTTGCATTGTCCCTTCTCCTCCCTGCAGGTACGTGGACAAATGCATTTTTTATACAGTTGGTCTGCACTGGTAAAACTCTGGGGAAAATATAGACCACATCCTGGGTTCTGAAGGTCAACATATTGAGTGCACAATGTAGCCAAGGAGAAAAAATAGGTAGGGTTTTCTTACACTAGTTGGTATCTGGCCTCTTCTTTTTACATCAGGGACTTGAAGGGAAAGCACAGTCATTTACTCAGAGTGCCTCACAAATATGGATCCTCACAGCAATAACAAAAGTGAAATATCGTCCCCTCCTCATGAGATGGCTTCATGTCTCTGAGCAGAGCTGAGAAATTCTCTTTACTGAACATAAAGCTTGTCCTAATGGGACCTTGTCACACTTTGGTGGGACATAGTCACACTTGAATATCATGACAATGGGGGGATACATCACCTTCACACCCTCTCTTTTGCTGAATGTAGCTAGCAACGTCTGCTGCCCATTTCTATGTGCAGATTTGGAATGGGATGCAACTGATGTTGTTGCCTTCTCATTCTGATCCTGTGCACTTCTCATAGCCAGCCCTGCACATTGGGTTAGAGACCTAACCTTCATCAGTGCTGTTCAGAATGTATCAAAATGTTCATCTCTGAGCAGTATTCATTTCTTGACCAAGACTCCTGACTTTGTTACATTCTAAAAAAGTTACACTGAAACAGTGGGTTCGGAGTTCCGCTCCCTCTGTGTTGTAGGTTAACCAGCAGTGCTCCCAACTGTGTGCCCAAGGTAGACTGTCATCAATGACAGAATCTTGTGCCAAGGCTTTGGTGGTCTACTTCAATGAGAAGAACTGAACTCTAATTCTGCTATTGTAGTCTGCCTCCCCTGGTCTACTGGATCTGAACCAGAAAACACTTTCACCAAAAATGACCTTGGAAAAAGCATTCTTCCTTTATCCGGTCAAGAAAAAAGCTAGAAAACCAATAAAATTTTTGGAATGAACCATCACTAGGACACTTTCCAGAGGCCAAATGTGCACAGATGTTACACATCTGCACAACCCAGTCAGCCAGCCCTTCCAGCAATATCTACTTGTTGATAAAGTACTACAATTACAAAACCAGCTTAAATGATGGAGTTTGTTCTCTTTGATCAGGTTTCACTCCTTTGTTCTAGCTGGTTGTTCAGAAGTCTTCCACATATATGCACGTTTCTGTGGGATTATTTTCTACTTCACTGAAAAACTCCATTTTCCAACTGATGGAACACCTTCTTTTCTTTCTACTGCGCATTACTCCCAAAGCAGGCAGTGAGTGAACAAACGAACAATATCATTTTTTCTGGGAGGAGACCAAACAACTAGTGCCTACACAGTTAAAGGTTTCTACGAGCAGGACTGAAACTAGCATTATCACTGGACATCAGAACAGCAGTGATTCATGCCTCCATGCTCTAATCTAGCCCCCCCCATCTCAGATGAACACGGGAATTGCCATTCTGCAACAGAATCTCATGAAGAGATGTGCTGTACCACCTATGCATCTAGGAAGTGTTCAGTGCCACAGAACTGTGACCTGTGGGATATGAGGCTGACGATGGTGGATGGCAAGGCCAAGCCTGGGAATTTGCAAGAACAGGGCTTCATTTCATTCTTTCCAAAAAAGCACATGTTAATCGCAGAGTGTAGTATTGTACTTTAAAGGTTGACATGATTCTCATCATAGGCAGACATGATCTTCCACATGAAGGACTTTTCCAACTTCCTACAGATTCATTCTAATTGGAAAATGTAAGATTTTATATCCTTTGCAAAATCCATCTGTTACCACTAACTCTGATAACCCTGGCCCACCTTAAGACATGCAGCCATGCCAGCATGCTTTTGGAACTCACAGAGGTCTTGTCACAGGGAGATCCAAGCTTAATTACTCATGGAAGAAGTATAACATTTTTGTGCCCCAACTTTGCAAGCTATGTTTTGTACATGTGTAGGAGTTCCTAGAGGAATTCACTGGGATAGAATACCTTAGGCAGTTTGGAAAGCTCTGTTCTGTTTTATTCTAGTCCACAAAAGTTAGGTACATAAATTTGTTAAGTTCAGAGGCTGGGGTTGAGACCTGAGGAACTATTTGAATGACAGTCTGAAAACTGTCAGTGTTCAAAGGGTAGGAACTACCTGAAAAACAAGTTAAAAAAGGCAGTATTAGAGTTTCATCCCATTTTAGAGCAGAGTTATGTGTTGGCAAGGGTCTTAGGCTGGGTTTTCAATAAGGCAGCAGGGAGGAGAATGGGGGAGACTTGTACTGGTGTTCCAGAAGTAGGACAACTGGCTGGAAAGAAGCAGCTGCACAGATAAATTGGACCAGCAAACCCTCACTCTGCTAAGATGCCTGAAGCCAAGGCTGCCTGAAAGGGGGAAACTATGGCCCCACTTCGGAACAAACAAAGAAGTGGAAAGGCCTCAGGCTGGGTCATGCCTCGTGAAAATGACAACAATGTATTTTTAAGCTAAACAAGAAAAAAAAAAGGAAAGAAAAAGGAACAAGGAAAAGTCGGTCCACCCACTCAGCCATCCTTTCACACAAAATACTAAGAGCATGGAGATGGGGGCAAAACATACTTATTTTTAGTGCTGCTCTTTGTTTATAAACTGCAGCTCCCCCAAATATGGGGTCACTGACATAAGAGGTTACACTCAGCAAAGTGCCCATCCATGTGAAACTTGCTTCCTGTCTGGGTCCTGACATGAGCACAAATTTCAGAGATTTGGAAAGAGTGACTGAAATTCTCTCCTTTCTCCAAAGAACCTAACCTCAGAGTCCAGAGGATCTGATAGAAATTCCCATCTAAACAGAGTGAGCAGAACTGCAGTTCTGGATTTACTGGGACCTTCAACACAAAATGGATGGCAGAGAGCTAAGGGAAGAATGGAGGGATTAAATCCAGATGGACAATGAAACCCTACTGACACTTAAGGATGCAGAATGAAATCTCTCCCCTCAAGTATCTTTTTAGTGTTCAGGTTAGACAATCTGAAGAGGGACTCACTGCAGAACTGAGATGGGATGGTCTTCAGTTCCAAGAACATCACGCATCCTTGGAGGGAGGAGGAGGTTCCTCAGATAGGTGTCACAGAGGAGGCTTTGCCTGAAGTCCAGAATGATAATAATGCCATGGAGGATCCAGAAAGAAACAGCCTGAACTGTAACAGGTCCTAGACCTGAGTATTAGGGAGTAGATTACACTCAAACCAGTGTTGCCACATTTAGATGCATGAATGAATGGGAAAGAGATAAAAGGAGGGAGGCCACAGCTGTCCTAACAATCAGTGCTGTGCCCAAAGAAGTGGACGTGAGCATAAGGAAAAATTATTGGACAGACCCTTACCAACACTAGAGTGTGAAGAAACAACAGGGTGCCCTCCTCACTCTAAACTTTCCCCACTCACTGTAATGCACAGCTTCAACCAAGAAACTCAGACGCCTGTGTGGCAGCATTCACCAAGTCACAGGCTGTGAACAGTTGCTCTTCCTTCTCCTTTTCACTTGCTGGAGGCCCCTGCCTTCTCTGAGAAGCCTTTTCCTTCCCTGATTTTTTGAGTTGCTGACCTAACGGTTTCCCTTTTTTTTTTTTCTCCAGTGAAAATATAGCAAAGAGGAGTAGCCCAAGCCTGACCATGGGGAAGAGGGGTGGGTACATTACCAGAGGGGTGGGTACATTACCAGAACCCTCTGTGAGACTCAGACAGTTTGCCCATGTCCATGATTCTCCCATGGCTGCCAAGGGAATACAGAGAAGGTGCCCAGGCAATAAGGAGGGGGGTTAATGATAAAAATTGAGTTATCAGGGTCTGTGTGACTTCAGTGTCTGTTTTTGTTTGAATCTCAAAGCAAAGGGAAGGGAGAGGGAAGGATAGGGAAGATGTACTGCAGCCTGCTCCCATCTGCCAAGGAAAAAGGTTCTGCCTGGAGCAGGAGCAGGAAGAACTCCCCTAAGGATGAAGAAAACAGCTTACCTCTAGGAGATCCTAAACCGAACTAATGTGTGCTCACCTCAATGCTACTGCCTCTGAATGCTTCAGATACATAAAAGGAAGGGGGAAAAAGGCAAGGTGTGTCTGGCAAAACTGCTAGTGCTATGCCTAGCAGAATGGAACTGAGAACAGAGAACACAGGACTGCAAAGTATTCCCGCGTCACTGAGTCAGGCTCCTGCTGTTACTGGTAGGCACAACACGAGCTAGCTAGCTGAAGACTAGTCCTGTATGTCCAAGTACACTTTAGTCCTATATATGTGTTCCTCCTATACACTCATAGGAGGTCAATTAGTGGTCAGGTACAATGACACCACTGCCTTTCCTTTGAGCCCCTCAACATGAGTAAGAAGTAGCTAACTTGCAGGGCAAGGAGGAAGGATAAGGCGGAAATGGCAGCCACGAGAGTTGGTCCAAAAAAGTTGGAAATCACATCCAGCTCAATTTCTAATTTTAGTCACTTTCTGAGGCCATCAAACACAACATCCTATTCTGCTCACCAAACCACAAATTTAGTAAGTGGCTAAATCCTGAGGAGAGTATCGTCCCTGGTGTGCATGTGATTGCTGTATGCACAGACAAGAGTAGTACATCAGCTGGGCAGTGGCTTCTGTGAAGGAACAGCACTAGCCTGTGTTACTTACCACGGACTCATCCCTTCTCCTCCCTACTGCTGAAGCTTCAGAGTAGGCCATGAGTAGCAGATAACTCCTTATTTGTTTACCTTCCCTTTTGTCATCCTTCAGAACAGTGGGAAGGAGGTCACAAACTCTGTCACCCTTGCCAATAAATGGCTCTAGAGTGCTAATGACCTTGAGGCCCAGCTGATCTGGATCAGGCTGGAATGAGCCAACTGGAGCAACTGGGAAAGCTTATATGGCATCATCTGTCATCTTTAGCTTGGGTTTGTCCTGAGCTGAAATTATGCAAACAGCTCATGATCTGAGGCCAGTGACAGACCATTACTCATAGGCTGGCCTCTCTCAGCACTGAAGTTTGAGCTCTTCATTCATCACCTGCTTTGACAGCTCTCTTTGGTCAAATGGAGGAACACATTGCCATGTGATACTACTGTGGGCAGAATTTGACAGCACTCGTGCATTAGATGTATGTGTGAGTAGTAGAAACATCCTCAAGACATTAAGGAGAAATAAAAATATTACTGTTTTGCTGCAGTGTTTACCAAGATGTCTCAAGTTAGAGAGCTACTTCCTCTTTCATACCGGGTAGCTTCATGTTTACTACAGGGTAAAAGTAAGCACACAAGGCAAACCACAGCATAGATGATACGCAGCAAGTTCACACCTTACCTTACCCCACAGTAACATATTCACGTCTCCCTACCCTTAGAAATACTTATTTTTAATACCCCCTTAGGAATTTTTAATAATACATTATGCCATCTAGAAGCTGTTTAAAATAGGGCGCTCTCTCTGGTTTATTATGAAGAAAGCCTTTATGCTCAGTGTGTTCTGACTTTTTGAAAACAATGACTACAAGCTAAGTGGTACATTACAAATGCCTTAGTCCCATCTTGCAGCGGTATTCTGTGACCCCCCCCAAAGAACTGTGGGATTCGAGACTTTTTTTTGTAGAGGCAAAAGCTAGTCCTAATTAATTCTGTGTGGATGCTAATTTGGCATCCACTTTGGAAGTAAGTAAAATTAATTTGCATGACAACACTTATACCCTGGAAGAGTATCCACGCCACTGAGGAATAGCGATCCATTTAAAATTCATGCATAGACTTAATCCAAATTAATGACTCCGTATAAACAAATCATTTTTACTCAGCCACAGGGAGAAAAAAAACCCGTAACTTGTTTCCCAAATCATTTTCATAGGCAACTTTAAACCTCTCGAACCAGCGAGGCCTGCCACGTCTGCGTGGGCCAAGCAAGCGTAGTGCGGTCACGACCAACTTGTTGACAACCGTTCGGGCAATTCAGTCGTGCCCTGGAGCACCTTCTGCTATTCCGCTCCCGGTCCCGGGCTCCTCCTGCCCAGCCCGGCTGGGCTCGGCGCGATCCGCCCCCCGTATCTGGACACCGCAGCCCCGGACCCCTCCGTTTCGGTTTGGACCCCCAGCCCTCCCTCCCCCGCGGGGCCCGGCCAGGCCGGCGCGGCAGCACCCTCTCCTGTCCCCGCTCGGCCGCCGCAGCCGGTGGGTGCCGGAGCCCGGGCCGCCAGCAGCCCGCCTCGGCCGGCTACCGCTCGCCTGCCCGCCCCGGCCGGCGGTGGCTGCAGCCGAGGGCTCGGCGGGCCCGGCGCTGGGCGCGGTGGCGGCGCTGCCGAGCCGCCCTGCCCGGCTCCGCCCGCGGCGGCCCTGCCTGTCCCGGCGGCGGCGCGCAGAGCCCCGCGCTGGCCTTTTTCGGGGATTTCCCTCGGCCCAGCTCCGCTCGGCTTCTTGTAACCAGAAACACATGACGGTGAGTGGTGAGGCCGCTTACTGTTACTGCAATTAAGTCTGTTGGTAACCGAAGCTGCATCACCTAATTAGAGCAGCACGAAAAGCAACTAACTCCCTGCAACGCGACGCCTTGGGGCTCGGCCCTGCTGCCAGAAAACACGCGGCCTTTGCACCGCCGGACCCCAGCCCTCCCTCCCCGCCAGCCGGCCAGGCCGGGGGGGCAGCGGAGGGGAAAGGAGAGGGGGTGCGGGCTGCCCTCCTCCCGCTGCCGGGAGAAGGAGCGGAGCGGAGCCTGTGCCCAGCGGCCGGCAGCGGCAAGGGCAGAGCGGCTCGGCCCGAGGGGGCCCGCTGCCGCGGGGGGGCTCTCGCTCCGGCCCTCCTTCTAGGAGGCACCCCGCAGCCGGTGGGCTCGCCGGTGGGCTTATTTGGTGTGGCGGTGCTGCACCCGAATCTCGACGTGGCAGAGGCAGCGGAATTCAGGAGTAGGTGTATGCGCCCACAGCCGCAGTTCATCTCTCCCAGAGGGGCTCCAGCTGCGCTCTCGCACCGGCAACTCGCGCGGTGCCCATCCACGCAGGATGGCAGCCCTCCTTACTCACCGGAAAACACGAGTCACACATGAGTTCTGGGGCTTTTTGCACTTGCAGGCTGGCGTCCCCTCCCCCTCCCGACGTGGGAATCTGATGGTCCATGTGCTTTCGCTTTTGCATTCGACTGACCTACATTGCAAGCAGTCGCTTGGAATCGCGTTGCTTTCCCAGCTGATTTTGAGCTCAGACTTTCAAAAACAAAACAGTGTCTTAATACTTCTAATGTCCCTGCTGATGCCGCATGCACGCCATCGTTCAGGCAATCCCTTTTACAGAAACCTGCTGTTCTCGTTACACTGATCCTTGACATCAGTTCTGGCTCAGAGCCTATCATGATGGAAAAAAAATACTGTGTCTTTGCAAGCATTCGCATTATCACAAGGAAAGTAGGATGAGGAACAGTTAAATCAAAAATATGCTCAAACACCAAGTGAATGGATTAAGGCACCTTCCAATACTGCACATTCTACAGCTACTGGATCGCCAGTCTCGGATGTTCGCAGAAGTATGTGGAAGTATGTTCACGTAATCAGCTCACCTGGAGTCTCCACAATGGTTAAGTTATAATGAATAGTAAGCGAGGTAGTAATAAATTGAACAAGTAGCTTGTTTCAGTCTGTAACTGCCATAGCTTGGAGCGCTGCGGCATTCCAGTGAAACTCTAGCACAATCTAGGAAGCAGAAAAAGGAAATGCGTCCGTTCAGCTGTGTATTGCTCAGATCTGGCAACGCTTAACAGGAAATGGGAAGAGGATCCTTAATTTTCAAGCAGTGTTTCCCAAAACCATTTGAAAATCTACTGAGTCTTGGAGTGCTGGCAAATTTACATAGCAATTCTGCAGCGGTAGAGCTTCAAAGGCCTCTCTGTGTGAGTAAGCCTCACATTTGCATGTGCAAACAGCACTAACGCATACAAAACACAGGCCCAAGTTTTCAGAACTGTATGCGTGCTTTTATGCAGCCAGTATGCACATAAAATTACTGTAATTGTACTTCCATATTAAAGGTATGTACCAACCCTTTTAATTTGTATAGAGATCACTGTTTAATTACCTGCACTATGCTATAATCTAACTTCAAGAAAAATTGTGCTATAACAGTATATACAGGCATCTAAACACATATGTGTATACTGCTTGTAAATATGAGTATTAGCTGATGTATTCACTGTATCCAAAGAAAGTAAAGAAGTCTAGGGCCTGCATAGTACTGCATACAAAAATTAAAATAGATTAGTACCCAAATGAAGCCTGGTTTTACAAGATATTTATTGTAGGGAGAGTTATGTGCACTGTGCCACTCAACATCTTTACCTTTTTTTTTTTTTTTTTGGATGGTGAAATTAGAGCTGAAGTAGAGGACACCATTTTTCTTAGCTGGGAAAACATCTCTTGAATTCTGCACAATAATTTTTACCTGCAATCATACACACTCATATTAAGAAGAGAATTACTGAGGTTTGTACAGAAAACAAAGGACATTTCTGTACTTTTCTGTGAATCCATAGCAGCTCCATGATCATACAGAAACCCAGTAACTGTAGATGTTATGCTTGGTAAGGCTGAAATTAGAAGATCACTTGTTTCAAGAGATGACACTGATCCACCTAAACCACAATGTGGAAAGAATCCCTTATTTTAAACCCTGCAATTGATGTTTGTGCATCCAAATATTAAACAATCACTTTCTTTATAATCTTTTGTCCTTCTCATCTGAAGTGCTCACAAACATTAAAGGTGTTTCATACTACCTCGGCAAAGTCATCATGGACAATATTATTAGCCCATTCTCGGCACAGAGAGATAGGAATAGACTCCTGCTCTTGCAATACAGTTCCCAGGCTGCAGCTCCTCTCTTAATGCTTGTTGTTGGCTATTTAGGAATTGAAGGGCAAGGCTGCTTTTCCAGAACTAGTTATACAGTTCCCACTTCTGAAACAGAAGAAAAAACGTATTTTCCGTACTGGTCGGCAATAAACCATAGCAACTCCGATATCCTGCCTCCTGCTGTAACCCCACACCCAACAGTTCAGACATCCCCTCACTCAAGCACCTCTACTATTGTGCAATGGCACAGACGGGGAAAATAATTCTTTCTTAACTCTAGCAGTTGAACTCTTTGCACTCTGCAGCATGAGACTGGATCATACTGTTCATTATCTTATCTTCCTCAGCTACACGTTACTAATGGTCTAAAAATTAGCCAGGCCTTCTGTAAAAATCCACCCACTCAGCTGGTACCTTTGACTCAGTTGAATGGCAGTGTTGGGGTTGACACATTCAAAAACCCCCATATATCTCCCTAGTGCAAAAACAAAGTACACGCTTACAGAACCAGTTGGTCAGGGACCGACTTTCGCACTCTGTGTTTGTACTGCACCCAGCACGACTGAGTTCTGTTGAACAGCTGGGACTCTTAAACACCACTATAATACATGCAAATAATTTAAATGCATGCTTAGGTGTATTGGAGGGTATTCTCCAGTCTCAGCATAAAGTCATATAAAACAATTTAACTTATCAAGAGGCTGACCACTCCCAGTATGAAGCTCAGCCCTACAGACTTTACTGGGAGATAAAGATGGCTTGTGTTCTAGCAGCATGCAAAACCAATCTCTTTTTTTCAAAACTTCCAGATGCAAACAATTTCATTTCAAACCACAGTCCTTCAACTTCAGCAGATTCCCTTGCACTGAGCTGGGAGCTCAAGCATAACACAACACTCCATACTCTGTCAAAAACAGGCTCAGAAACTAGAACATCAGCTCTGTCACTGGCAATTAAATACAGCAAGAATTTGAAAGAATTACTGTATTCAGCACAATTAAATAATGAAAACATCTAAGAAGCCAATGAGAATACAAGTTTTGACATCTTTTGTCTTGACAGTGGTCCTCTAGATGTGTTCCGAGGTCCATTTTAAACTTTGTGATGACATATACAACAGGGGAAAAAAAAAAAAAAGATTGTTTACTTTGGACCTGATATTCATGGCACTTGGAAAGCTCAAATACTTGGGCAAAAATACAACAGTGCATAAAAATAATGTGATTTCAGGCAAAAAAAATGCAACAACTGATTAGCCATTCAAAAGTATGGCTGCAGCAGTTACCACAAATCAACTATATACAGCTTGAACCTCTGGAGGAGGAAACGTTTTTCATCTCGCTCAGAGGTCCACGCGAAGAGGTGATTAATATGCTAGAAAATCCTCTGGGTCAGATGCAATGTGCAAAGAAATCAGCTGAAGGTTTTTCTCATGCACAGGAGAGATTCATCCTGATCAGGGATAAGGGGGTCACTGACAGTGGGCAGCTGCACATCAGACTTGCTCTGTAGCCTTCAGCCTCCCTGGCTAAGCAGTACTTTTTTCTTTTACTAAACTTGGCTAAAGTCTATGTGTAAAAGGGAGTCTGCCCCTTTCTATCTTTTTGTTTGAAGTAAAGTTACTACCATATTAGACTCTCGTTTAGGAAAAATAACAGTCTGAACAGGCTGAAAAACTGGTCTCTGGAATTGCCCCCAGGCCTCTGGGTAAGTCACACAAAAGGAATGGGTCTTCAGATTGCTTCACTTGGGACAAAGATGCCCGTCATTAGCTGATGCTGAACAACACCCAAAACTGCTCTATGACTGATAAAGACGTACAATATGGTAGGTGAGGGGAAAGGGCAGGGCCTGTGCTGTCTGGACAGGGCGTTGGTTGGTCCATACCGATTTCCTGTAACCCAAAGGGCTCCACTTCTCCTTTCCTTCTCATGGCTTTTGTCTAACAGGAAAGCTGCTTCTATGCCTTGTTTGGACACTGTGATTGCTGAGTGCAGGCCAGTTGCATAAGCTTTAAGGGTACCTCTAGTACCTTAATCTGCCCCCTTCCTCATTAGATGTGTGCTCATTGCCTCTTTTCCTTCCTCTTCTTCATTTCCTTGCTGTTGCAGAAGAACAAACACTGAGTGGGGAAAGCGTCCAGAAAGGAACTTGAGACAGGGAAGCATCCAGTGGTCCCTCTGCTATGGGTAACATTTACGGAACTTGCTGTTAATCAGAGATGAAGTTTCTCAGTGCAGTGTCATACATCCCCTGTTGCTGCCTATTACTTAATTTTTGCTTCCTCAAACGACATCCAGAATTGGGTAACAGCTTTCCTGAAGGTGACAGAAGCAAGGAAAAGATGATAAAAAAGAAAAGTTTATCAACAGGGACTTTGACCCATGTCCACTAATGAAAGAAGAAAGAAGTGGTCAGATAGGTTCTAGTGAATGTGAACTGGATTCAGCAGAACTTGCTTGAGTTTTGCATAGGCTCAACCCTTTCACAGGGTTGATCCTCCTCTTATCTGTCTGCCTTCCTGAGCTCACTAGACACAAACAAGCACACTTCACAATTAAATGATGCTATTTTTTTCTGTAAGTGACTAGCCAGTTTTGGTCAGTTCCATTTTTGCGACGGTTAGCTCAAGATGGACAGTATCAGACAACCATGAGGTAGGTAATTTTATCCTGAAAGAACTCGACTGAGAACAGGCTCAGTAGCCTGTTTCTTATCACTGATGATAGCATTATGTTATTAAGGACCAGTAAACAGCTGACATTCTTTGTGCTCTTGAATGGAGATTAAAACTTTCCAAAAGTGCTTTGACTTGCAGTATCTTATTAATCCATAAAAGTGCTATGTGCAGGTATAAATCTTCCTGATCCAGTGGTTGTAGACTAGGAAGCTTCAGGACTTTCCTAGGTCACAAGGACATTCAAGGCAGAAGTGAATGTTGCCCTTGGTCCATTTGACATTCAAAATGCCAAACATAATTTCCAGATAAAGCATTAATTTGTGGACCTATATTCCAAATCCCAATCTTAATTCCACCAAAGTAATTTCTGATTTGTCAAATGAGTTTCATCTAGAGGGTGCAAAAGTATGAAGACAAACATTTAAACAACTAGAAGGCAGTAACATGCACTTGCCTGTGTAAGTTTGGAAGAACAACAAAAAAAATCACTGAAATCCTAACTGGAATCTCTTGGGACTCTCTGCTGCTGCCTGCTCTTTTTAGATTTGCTGTTTACCATCTGACCCTTTTTTTTTTTACTTACTTAGCTTTTTTAATACCAAGAAACTGAGTCCTCAGAACTAGTTAGCATTGAGAAGCTAGAAGGCAGTATGTTAGTGAAAAGGATGGAAGGAGATACACTCCATGCAGTTCTACTGTGGCTTTGTGTGCCATTTACTGCACTTCTCCAGCTTTAACGGCTCAGCTGTCCCCATGTAAGGAATGCCATGCTTTGCTTAGTGTAACTGATTCCCACAAAGAAGGTGGATAGTATGTTCTCTCATGGTGACTTTACTGTTAATTTTGTGTCCTTTAGTAAAAGAAGAAAAGCCTATTGTAACAATATGAGTTTCCACTTTACATTTAGAAGAAAACTGTTTTTCACTAGGTTTTCCAGTGCAACACTATACAGAAATGCACTAGAATGCTGAGGAAGGTTAAGTGCATCAGGTGCACACCCGCTAAGAACACAAGAAAAATTTAATTATTGATCTGGAAGCACGTGAAGAAATTGCAACACTAACTAGTATAATGGTTTGAAGTACAAGTTAGCTCCTTTGTGACAGCAATGGTAAATGAGAAATTGAACGGCACATTTCCATATGTACACACACAAAGGAACATGACTGCCATCAGGTCCAGCATCAAATGGCTAATCCTCTCCTGCAAAGCCCCTCGACAACAGATAATCTGTGCCAATTTACGTGCCCCCTGTACACGAACTCTTCTCCATTTTAAATTCTTTTTTCTACAGCAGCTAGGTCTGGCAAGAAAACAGCACATTTAAAATAAAAACTAAGGGGTGAATTTTGAACAGATGTGACAGAAAACTTTGGAATGGGGTTCTTTCTTCAGGCCAACATCCTCAGTGAGCTTTAAGGAAGTGGGGAAAGTATATCTTTATTCTCAGGAGGACTATGGAAAAGGAAACATGGAAGGCATCTCTTCTCAAGAATAAGAGTAGTAAACTCTGCTATGTAGAATAGGCCCTTGGTTGCCTGCCAGCAGCTCTAGGCAGAAGAGGGAAGCATTTAGAAGCAAATAGCTTTGGTTCCTTGCACTTATTCATCAAGAACGTCTTCCTAAGCTTTAGAATTTAGAGTCTTACAATCGTTTTTATTAGCAAACTTGGGAATAGTGCATTGTATAGAAGCCAAAGCCACAGCAGAATAAAATAAGTCTTACCAACAGGAGTAGCTATGAAGCACCCCCCCTACAAGCCACACACCTCTCAGAGCAGCTGCTTGTTATTTTTCTTTGGCATGTCTTTTTTTGGATATGAGACACCTTCATCTTCCTAACCCCAACCAGAAGAACAGAACACACTGTGCCTATTGTGGGCCAAATCCTCTGCTGACATAAATCAGATTCTCTCCATTGAAACTGATAGAGCTGTTGTGGTTGATACAGATTTGGACTCTGACCTCTTATACCAGCCTCTCACACATCTAAGATATGGCTTCCCTTAACACATTTCACTATGCTTCACAAAATTACACAGGTCTAAACAGAAAGAGTTTACAGTCTACAAGGAGGCAGGATCAGTTGCTAATGAGGATACTACACAGGGCCTGTAGGTTTTTTAATGAATTTTTAGATTTAGAACAGATTTTCCCAATATTCAAGACTCTGGGGAGACAGCAGTTAGCAATATAACTTGGAATCTGATAAAACTAATCCTTCAAGTATGTATGTCTCACTGACAGATTCAGTTTGAATCAGTATTGCCTTTCTTTACAACAAGAACAACAAAATAAGAGACCATAATGTATAAACTTGTTATTTCCTATATAAACAGGTAGCTTTTTAACCTCAACTTCAGTATAAAGACTTCCTAGGTTTAAAGATACAGTGTGCAGATATATTTGTTAAAAGCCTGTTGGTCAAAAAGGAAGCTGTCAGATTATTTGTATTTTTATTATTGCTTTTGCAAACACTGAGGTCTTGCTTAAACAGAAGTTGGATCTGCCTTTCAGCTACTGAGATTCATGCTGCCAAGAATATGAAAAGAAAGATCTATATTTGAGGACAGATACAAGATCTAACATCTTTTGGCCTAGAAAACAGACTGTAAGAAATAGTAAGAGGTCATCTTGCTCATCCCAACAGCTATGGTTACTTATGTGAATGTCTGTTCAGGAGTTGAGCGAGGTCTGTTGATGTGCTGCAATCATTTTGGCAGGATCTTGGCAGCATTTCCAAAGCTATTAATTAGCAGCTTACTCATCAGTGGAGCTAGGGCATCCTGTAAACTGATGCCCCATTGACCCTGCTGAATTAATTTTCCATAAATAAAATGCAAACCTCATTGGTCTCCACCAGGCAGATTTTTTCCCTTCATTTTCACGGTTAAAGCAACTATTCAAAATGGTATAAAACCACCTGCTCAGCACTTAGCAGGCAAAATAGTCTGAAAGTGGGTCTTACATAGAGTCTTCCAAACCACATGTATGCCACTCAAACAAAGTATATTAAATACCCAGGTAAACATGTCAATGCATTTGCAGGCTTCTGTAGTTTGCTTGCAGCCTTGAACGTTAGAATCTAGTTTGTTTAGAGAGGAAATGTTGACAAGAACACTGGGATTTACTCCCTCTTTATTTAAAAAGTAAAAGAGGACTTTTAACTTCTACCTTATGAGCAGATGGATTGATCTTGCATTAGTAGAGCATCTGCCGAATAGCACACACAGCTGGGCAGCACATTCTTTTTACCATATTGTGAATGCAGCACAGGATACAAAGCTGAGCAAAATTTCACTTATACAACTGGTGGTTAATTCTGTGCCAACAGTAATTAGCTTCTGTAAAGAGTTTATAACAAGAAACCACAAAACAGTTTTATTCTGATGAAACTGATGGGAAAAACCCATGTGCGTCTGTCCATGGGGTGTGAGCTCCAAGGCTTGGCAGGAGAATTGAGACGCAGGCTTTCAGGCCAAAGGCAAAAGAATGCTTCACTGAGCTACAGAGCAGCTTTTTTTTTAATACTTACTTGTATTTCCACAGCATCTATAGTCCTAGTCAAGGATGTGGGCTGTTGGTATTATGAATGAAACAGCTAAAGGCAGGACCTTCCTCCCATGCATGCACAGTCTAGGGCCCTGATTTGGCCAACACCGACACTTAAGCAAAATCTTTAGTATATTTAAGCCAAGGACATCGCTGTCAAAATTAGGTGAAGTTTTACAGGATCGAGGTCTTAGCCAATTATTAGTAAAACAAAGTACTAATTAATAGTATTGATCTTAAAAGAGCAGAGAGTGTATGCTTAACTCTGCAGGTAGGACTAGTTGTATTAATTTCAGTGGGATTACACCCACTGTAATTTACATTTATAAAAGTAGAGAAACTTCCTAGTTTGTAGCATGGAGGCTTGGATTAACTTCTGCATTCATATCAAAAGTATGCTGAAATAGGGTTTCTGTTCCATTGTCTTTCTGGTAGCACATAGAAGCCCCTGTCAAAGGGGCTTACTGCACTAAGCACTGGGCAAATACTGAGCTCCTTATCTTACAGTGGAAACAGATAAAGAGAAAGAAGGGAAAAGAGTCATGAAGTTAACTCTAGTTAGCTACCTGTGGCCACACACCAGATGGATGCTGGGAATAGAGACCAGGTCACCTATATCATGGTTGTCATTAAAACACTTCAATAGCTGATTTTACAAAAAACCGAGGACATAAAAATACTTCATACAATCCACGTTTCTTGGAGAAAGCCCACTGAAAAACAGGTTCTTGCCAGACTTAGAGAGGAGAGCTCAAAAGCACATTGGATAAGGGAGAGTCAACGTTAACAAGGCTGGAAATTCCCGGTAGAGGAAGCCACTTCAGGAAGCGAGTATGACTGAGCTGAAGTGGGGAAGAAATTCTCTACTCTTGTGGCTGCAGCATGGAAGGATTGCACAAGCAGCGTGCTCCTGTTGTGACTGTGCTAGAGGCAGTGCTCACACAGCCATCTCTGGCAGGGTGCTGCCTCAGTACTCGTTACAGGACCTAACAGTGGAGTTTTGTTGCCACTGCCTTCAAGAAACCACGTTCTTAGAATTCATTCCCTCTCAGCCTGACAATCGTAGTTTGGCAATCTACGCTGTCTTTTGTGTAAGATACTATGTGAACCAATCTATTGCTTATTGGGTAAAACACCAGCCGTCCCTTCTGCTCCCTCAACTCACCGCTCTTCAAGGATATGAGGTAGCTATGAGCACTGCAAAGGCCAAAACCCAGGTGCCAGGCTGGTCGGTAGCAAGGCACTGAATATTTTCAGTTCTATCACATAAAGTAACAATCTGCCACACTAAACAAAAGCACGCTGAGGTTATCTGAATAGACCATCCTGTAACGACGAAAGTGCAAGAGCAGCTGGCTTCTTTCAAGTATTGTGCCTTTGAATGTATCTATGCATCAAAAATGGGGGAAGGAGTAATTGCAGCATGTGCTGATTTACCTGTGCTAGGCTAATACAGCTTAGTAACAACAGCAGCAAAAATGTGGCAATATGTGGGTTTAACAGTCAGAGTTTGTACGCAGAGTCTTTCACAGGTTGTAATCTGGTTACTAGCATGTTAAAGACCTCTCAGCAGCATCTCTGTGGCTGTTATTATTCACGCTAATTAGATTAAGCTAGCAGAGATATTTTTGCACATGCTGTAAGCACACCTTCATTTTCCCGGGTGGAGTATGTGTATGCAGGGGAAGGTGTGAACAGATATCCTAAGCTTCTCCCAAAGTGCAGATGGGACAGGCTACTTCATCCCAGTAGTGCAGAAGTACGGAGTTTAGCAGTTCCATGATGGAGTGGCGTACAGCAGCTTATCTCGTAATGTCATGGAATGAGCCCTGGCATTGTACAAAAGAAAAATCTTAACTGAAACTTTTAATAACTTTGCCATAACTTCTGGATACATGCATTTTTCTTAATATAAAAAGGAAGTGGGCAGTGTGGTAAAGTAAATGTATGGTTAACTACTCAGGAGATGTGGGTTCAGTACTTGGTTTTTCCTGACCAAGCTCTATCACCAGCTCTGTCATCCTATTCAAATTATTTCCCCTCTTTCTACTTTTGTTTCTTTTCTCACTGTTTCTGTTTCATTCATTCATGCTGTAGTTTCTCTTGACATGTTTTGAACTGTACATAGCAACAGGGTCCCAGACTCAGTCTGAGATTTTGGGCACAACTGTAATAGAAATAAACAGTAATTCAAATTTGATATTGTTGTTCCTTGGAGTACATGTGCTCCCTGCCAATTTAAAACAGCAAGAAAAAAGAGCTTTTGTTTTTCTACAGTCTTGTGTGTCTCGGGAGAGAAGCAGGTGATTAGATCCTTGGGTTCTGTACTAGTGCTCAGAGCAGAGAGGTTGGAATTCAGGACTCCTACCGATAACTTGTACCGTTGTTCATGGGAAAGCCAGGTCACCCCTGTGCTTCTATATGCCATCGTAAGCAGCATTGCACAATCTTTCAGAATTTGTCAATGTTGCAAACATACTCCAGGTATAAACATTTTCTGTCCAACATCCACAATGGCCCTATAAGCTAAGTGTAGAAGCGACTTTCTGTGACAACAGTGGAACAGAGAAAGGCTGGTGCTGGACTGTTAGTCATTGGCTTGTTGCTATCAGATTTTACTAACAAGAGATGGCACTGGTACCTTGTTCTGAATCTACTGGAAAGTCATTAGCTGTGATTCCAAAGCCAAAACCTACTGTGTTCCCTTTTAACATCAGCCAAGAGATTGTGATTAAAAAAGATGTATAATTAAAAAAGATTTAACAGGAAACTGAAGAGAACCTCTAATCAGTGTAACCCTGGGCTGTATTCCACAGAGAAAATAAAACACAAAGGCTTTATCCTTGGTATGTTCTAAACAGTGTGCCATTAAATCTGGTCCCAGTAAGTGTCACAAGTAAACAGGTGAGGAAAAGAGGGTAAGAAGCAGCAAATAGCTGAGTCCCAGAAGGTATGGAACGGGCTTTCCCCATATCTTCAGCTTCCAGAAGCGAGGGAGGGCCCCTGTCTTTATCCTACTGGAGGCATTCTGCCTGTGGGGAGGGAGCATCTTCAATGCTATCCCACAAAAGGTACTATGCTCAGCTCCTGGCAGGGATCATTTTGCCTGTCAGGGAAATATCAGGGTTAGCTCTGGGGAGCAAGATCATCCTGCGTCATTCAAGGGAGGCTCCTCGTTTGGCCCTCAGAGAGAGGGAGGGATCAGCCTTCTGCCCTTCAGTAACCTCCTCCAGCCCAGTACAGATGCTCTGTGTACAGCCACGTCTAGTCCTCCAGATGGAAGAATGGGCCAGCCTTCAAGGAGAAAGGAGCAGACACAGGCAGAATGCATAAACCTAAGGACAGATTTTAGCTACAAAATCATTAAATACTCCACTGACTTAAAAGCTTGAAATAAACTATGTGGAGGCACTAGGTTCAGATTCTGCAAGACAAGGGACCATGGACTGTGTATGGGCCTGTCTCATGACATTAGTCCAGCACTTAAGGCATATCCCTGTTTCTTGTTGCAGTTACTTGCTGAAAAAACCCAACAACCAGCCCAGATTCCTCAGGAGAATTTTGGAAGAAGCAAAGAAGAGACTGACGCTAAGCAGTCCAGTGCCAGGTCAACCCTTGCTCTGACTTCTCAAGTAGAGTAAGCTGTGTTGCTCCCTGTGAAAGACAGCCATCATCACTGCGGCTCAGAGCTGATATGGGCAATCCACACTGGTTCAAGCAGAGTGGGTTCCTCACTGGAGTAAACATTATATGGCAGGTTGCAGGGCATCTGCACACTTCTGTGCTGCTTTGTCATGTTGGTGGCATTCCAACCTGCTGTCTGACAAAACTTCAGAAACTTGGTTAGAGTTAAAGCTAGTCAGTCCTCTGTTAATCTTCATTGTACAACATGTGTCTAGGGTGTTACTGCTGGATTTTCATTATCCTCTTGCTAAAATGTATCACTGTGCAGTAAGCAGCTTTTGGGATAGATGGAGAATGATGCTGAAAATAATTTGAAAGGAAAAGAGGGCTAAAATATACTGTCGCGATGTTTCTGAGTAAATAAAGATAAGAGCGATGGAAGCTCCTCTGGCAGGGACATTAGCGGAGCCTCAGCAAATTAGTTTAGCACTAGAAAATTGACATGGAACGGAAACAAGGCATTCAAAGCAAGGATGTGCTTTAACTAGGCACAAAGACAAAGTTATTTAAGAAAAAGAAGTGGAGTTGGTTCCAGAGTAGCTAATTCATCTCTCCTTATCTTCCCTTGGCAGAGGCTAGCTGCTTAAAGACCAGTTGATGTATGCCTGCTGCTTCCTCCCCTCTCCCCTCACTTGTTTGCCTTGCAGAAAACAAAAATTAGTTCTGTTGCAAATGACTCCAGTTCCCCATGGGCTGCAGAGAAACAAATCACAGCTTATTGGGCATCTGTGTGACATCCCAGCACTCAAGCACATGGCAATATTTGCACTTGCTCTAAGTTCAGCTCTATGCTAAAACATTTGCTAGAATACAAATACCAGTTATGAATATTTTTTTTTCATTACATTTGTGTGTTGGTAAAAGGCCTAGTAAACACAGATACACTGTCATAAAAACACTTTTCAAGTATAACTTCATTTGCTTAGTGAACATCAACTGACTACAAATTTTCCTGCCTGAAAATTTTTTTGTGGTGTCAGCCCATTACAAATTTCAGAGAGATAGTGAAAACAACATGTTTGATATCTGCAAGGTATAACATATCCTTTTATTCTCTGGTAGCTAAACTAACTTTCTCAGCAGTCATTTAGCAGAGCTAGTATTATATGGACAGAGATACTAGAACATCCTGCTGGATCATTTAGTCATAAAATTACTCCTGGTCTATACTGGTATTTAAACAAAGTGGTCCCTGTTTATTGTACCTTGCAGCTTAAGTTTCAAAACATGTCAGGGTTAAGGATAGGCTTAGGCCAAGCTGGGAATCAAGCTGGGTTAACCTTGCCACTAGAATCTCAGCAGCTATTCCAGGTCTGAGCTGTGCAGCCATCAAAAAGCCGACCTCTGAGCTTCGCAGTGTGTAGCACTGGTGACTAATACATATTCTGTGATAAATTTAAGCTCAGTTCTAATAATTAGTATAGACCAAAGCTGCTATTGTTATCCTCTTCCTTTAGATGATCTGTCTGAGGAGATCCTCTTTCAATTCACCAAGCTTCCAGTCTTCTGCTTTCCTAAACCTAAAAATTGAAGCACTCCTTTATGCCTCTTTCTTCAGCTATTCTGTCACATCATGGTCAACCTTTGCACATTTCTTGCTGCAGCTCTTGTCCAAGTGTGGGAGCATATACTGCTCAAAGTTGTGTAGCTTGGTTTTCCCAGAGTCACAGAAAATAGAGGTGAGGATTCCTGCCAGAAACCTCCTCTTTGCTTCCTAGCTATTCAGCCTGGCAGTATGCCAATTTGGCATGACACTTTTTCTGGATGTTAAGTTAGGTTTTTGGAAGAGATGGAAAAGAGGCTGACTCAGTCCATCCTTCCTAGTTTATGCTGAACTAGCTACATGTCAGTGCAGATGATATGAACTCAGCCTCTAGTTTTATAGTTTGGTGGTTTCCAGTGAATTTCCAATAACCTCTCAGAAAATTATTCTGCATAATTCATAGCTCTAAGCTCTTCACTTTTTTTTCTCTGTTATCACCTTTTATTTTGTAATTGGTCTCTTCAAACAGGGGACTGATTCTGCTACTTTTGTCTAGTAACAAACAGTACATTTCCAGGATTAAATAAACCCAAGTATTTATAATCTCCTAGGACACAATCTTCAGCATTTTAAGGAAAGCAAAGTGGCAGTTATCTTTGAGTTATGAGTTAGAGAACTGATGGATTCTGCTACAAAAGCAGCATCCATGAGTGACTCCTCAGTGGAAAATCTGGGTTGTTAGCTTATTGCTAGCATCTGTTACAGCAATGGCAGTGACATTTTAAAATACTAAACCCAGTTGGTAAGTTACTATTTTAGAGCAGATGTATAAATTCAGCATACTTTCATCAAAACCAGAGCATGCATCTAGCAAATTGGAACTTGATGTCAGCAGTAAACATTTGTACAATGAATACAAACATGCAACATGAGAGAGTTCTGCGTCACTCTTTCGGTAACCCAGAACTGGAGAGGGTAGGGGCAAGAAAATGTTTCATACTAGCTTTCTTGACTGAAGAGACAACTTCTTCCCTAGAAAAAGGCCCATGTGTGCAAACCAGAAACCGATCGTGACCTTGCCATATGTGGTCTCAGTTAGGCAGCATCTTCCATGGTGGTGAAAGAGCTGAACTACTCATGAGGAATGTTTATTCAGCCCTACAAGCTTTGAAATGTATAGACACAAAATCTGCTCAGCTCTATGTTAACCTCAACCATGTCAACCTTAACTAGAAGCTGCAGCTTCTAGTGCCAGAGCACTCAAGGACATTCCTGCTCAGTTACAGCACAGCAAAGGACAGAAGTAACTCAAGCACAGAACAGCAACAAACAGTACAGTCATAGAAGCCTTGGTGTGAAACGGTTAAAAATACTTCAGTCATGTCTTTTCAAGAACTGAAGGACTAGCTGTGAAAAGCTCTATTGACTTCCAGTGAACCAGGCGGTAAACAACACAGCACAACTGAAGATGAGGACAGTATAATATATCTGACGGGTACAAATCTTCCACATGGCCAGCATCAGGCGAGGTGCTTGTCAAAAAGGCATCTGCAGCTGTTCCCTTTTCAGGCTGTTTACTCTACAGGAGGATTTACCATCTGTGCAGAAAAACAATGCACACACCAGAAACCAGTGTCTGTCAGATGAAGCCTAGTCTCGTGGCTGAAGCACAGGACAAGCAGTCAGGAGGTTTAGATTCTATTTATTGCTCTCCTAGTGGCTCCCAGAGCACATAACGGGAAATCACTTCACTGCTTTGTGTCTTGTTTTCCTCCAAGATACTACTTTACCTTATTAGTGGTATGGACACCCATTGTTTGTGTTTATAAAGTGCTTTTTTTCTTTGGATGCAATGCTAAAGCAGAACTAAACAAGATGTATTTCCACAGAATTTCTAAAGCTTCAGGTACCTTTTTACTGCAGCAAAGTTAAAGGTCTGTAAACTATATCACAAACAACTCAAAAGCAGTCCAAGAATCACTGTGCTCATCTCTCCATCAAAATTAGTATATTAAAGAAGTGATCTTTTAGACATCGTGGCAATAAGAACACTAGAAATAGGTGACAAAAGAGACAGAAACATCAAATTTGTTCAGAGGTGAGCCAATACAAATGACCACAAATCTGGGGGATTTGGGTATTCTACCCTGAATTTTTCAGCTTCTTACTGGCATTGGCAATTGAATGGCATTGAAAAGTCAAGGTATCCCTTTACATAATACATCTTCTTCTGCAGAATAAATCTTTTCTATATCAAAGCACTACAGCTGTGCAGGGCTCAGGATTTCATGTCAGATTTCTGTGAAAAGCACTGAGTTCAGAATGTACAGTTCCTAGCACTACCGTGCTTTGGAAGCTCAATAACTTCACAAACTGTCCCAACAGAGTCATATGAAACTGAGATCTAGTTTGCTTAAATATTTTAAGAGTTGCCTGGATTGCCCTTACTCTAGGATTAGCCCTGAGTCTATATCAAAATTATGAAGGAGATCATGGATGAGTCTTCACTGATAACGCCTTTCTAAAGCCTAACAATATTGCTTAATAAAATGCATTTATGGAGCAAGACTGAGTATGTAGGATAAATACTGTTAGTTCCAGTGGTATACCTTGGTAGGATGTATGTTGAGTTATGTTCCTCTACGGCACTTAAGAAAAAAGCCTTGTCCCACTAAAATTAACATGGTTGCCAAAGCACTGTAGTATTATAATTCATATTTTATGAATTTTCTGCCTTCCACTGAATAATTGTGTGATCAGTTCTACTCCTTTCCCATCTAAATGTGGTTGATTGTATATATAAGGAAAACAATCTAGCCATTTTTGTGTTTCCTTTTAATTCTTCTGTTGTTATTGAGTCCTAAATGATCTTGTTTTTGTTTTTACTGCTCTGTAATGAGTCACTGGCTTATTTAATTTAATTTTATTGTAATTGTTATCTTTTCATTCTTGTTTTTTTCCAGTCAGTTACTCATAAGACCACAAGATATAAACAGGACACTGTTGCTTGGACAACTTCTGAGGGTAATTTTTTTTCACTGTCACCCAAATCCAAAGCAAGTTACTGAATGGTCCTCACTTCCTAAGAACTTTCACCTCGGTTGATGTATATTTTCCCACATGTCATGTTTCTGTTGATCCTTACGTTTTCCAGCTAAAAGAGATCTGCCTGTCTGGTTTGGTTGTTGTTTGGAAGCTTTCCTGGGCTTTCTAAACATGCCTGATAGAAAACTTTCCATGGAAATTTTAGTGACAGAAAATCAAGTTTGATTTTATATAATTTCTTTTGCAGTAAATAAATTTTGCCAAAAACTGTGTTTCAATTGAAAATTTGGGAGAAATAGTTATCCAGTGAAATGTTAAATTTTCCTTTGCCATCTCCCCCATTTTCATGCTAACTTCATCTTTGGTGGAGTTTTCTGCAATGACTCTTTCTCGCTAGGCTTCTTATCTTTAACCTGATTTCCTAAGGAAATGGGATATATGTGATTGTGCTATGTTTGCATATGTTACATACATGTGTCTCTTTATCCATCGATTCTTTATAATCTTGAAGCAACTGGCAGCTTTCCACTAAATCTGATATAAAGACAGAGGTCTGAATTATGTTAAGATTTTATGTTTCACTGTAGTAGTCAGATAGAGAAGAGATTTTATTAATGCATCTATGAAAGGAAAAGCTTCAGCAGAAGTGACCTTGTATTCAATACCACAGAAAGCAGATGAGAAAGAACAGTAAATGCCCAGCTGTGGGAAAATCTCCCAATGGAGTTCACACCCATCAGAGCACACACCACAAGACATAAAGGCACAGAAAACCAAGATTCATTAGTTCCACTACTTTTTGTACTTCGTTTCCTATGAGGCTAGAAATTGTAGGAAACTATGAGACTGTTTATAAATGTGCAACATCTTTGATTAGAATTAGTTCATATTTTGGGGCAAAGAAATTCTTTAGTGCTTTTGTTTAAGGTGATCTGCAGCTCTTAAGCTGTACCCCTCTTATTGGTACCCAGAGAACTAGCAGACTTAGAAAGACTTAGAAAACTTAAATCTATGTCAGCGTGCCTTCATTTCTACTGTTACCTGTGCCACCCAAGATAAAAGTCCAGAGGTCCCTGTATATGCCACCGTTACACCTTCCAGTCACAGCTCTAGACATACCTAAGATGCAAATTGTCTGGCATGAAAAAATATCTTTTGCATATCTATTTGCAGCTTTTACATGAAGTAAAGTTTATAGAGTATTCTGTAGTACCACAGAACTTCAACAGCCTCTGCAAATAATCTGCATTAGACCAGAAATCATTGATATAGATGTCACAGAAATGCTACAGATATTAGCCATTGTCCCGCTGCATTCAACAGATTGGATATGCCATGCTTCAAAAAGCTTTTCTAATGAGGAACCTTGGAATAGCCAAGTTGTGGCAGATTTTAGGCAAAGGCTTTGATAAACTCCAAGTGGAGTGGAAGCGGTCTTAGAGATTAATAACATAGTGATTTTCTCTGAGTCAGCAATGAGCCTACCCCCCTCCTCACAGTAGGAGGTACCAGGATGTTTGGAATGCCACCCATAGGACAAGAGGTCAAACTGAACTTCTGACCAGTGTGATCATTGAAGAATTTGTGGCTGCTTTTGCAAGAGTTAACACCAGTTAACTGAAGTCAGATTCCAGCTTGGGTAATTCCATTCTGCCTCTCTAAAATTCCCCATTTATTTCAAACAGATGCAATATTTTTTCACTTCCTCCATTAAAGACTGACAAGTAGTTTTGTATGTTTTGTTGAGTACTTGCTGTGTTTTACCCCAAAGGTAGCTACAGTACCCAGTGAATGACATAGTACAGAGCTTTGGTGCATTCAATATCATACAGAGCTATTGTTTGTAGCAAATAGCCAACAAAAGCTAGCACTAAGAAGATTTTGTCCAGTGGACAGATCAGTAGAGTATGAGGCAGACCTGACCTCTAGTTTTAGCTCTTCTATTTATCTGAAGTAGTGACTTGGTCATGTTCCTTCACTTTCTAATAAGGCCAAAAAGCACCTTAATTTTACTTCAGAATAAGTTGGCTTGGACCCTTAATTTCTGTGCCTCAGTACTCATTACTAACAGTGGAATAGCAATGCTCATTAATGTATCATTAATATTTACTATAATGGATGCTTTACGGTCACTTTCAAAGGGAGATGTATTCCTATTTCCCATTTCTTTTGACACATATAAATTGATGAATGAACAAATTGATCCATTTATCCCATACGCAGTGCTAGACAACTCATAGTGCTTGATGGCAGTAAAAGGAAACAACAGAAGTAAAGCCAGAAACACTAATTAAAAGCACGTTGAGACAGAACTGTAGCTTAGTCTAAACGAGTGTGCGGTAGAGATAATGTAAAAGCAATTACTTTAGCAAAGGCAATTTACTGAAAAATTGTTTTTTACTGAGCACCAACTTATTCAGTTTGTGGGCTTGCTGCCAGGAAACAGAGCCAATTAGTGCCACTTACTATGGGGACACAGAGATGTGGCCATCTGCCTGCTGAGACTCACCCCATATCTTTTCACCATGCCACACGATTCCTCCGTGTCAATATGCACACCCTTTCCAACCTATTCTCAGCAATGTGCATTGATATGGCATCTGTCATCCTGAACAATAACCCTGCACATTACTAATGTAATAAAATAATCCAGAATTTATATCTCTCTTTTTAACCATGATGCGTGACATGGCTACACGAGGCTTTACAGTAGTGTGACACAGATTGGTGTAAATCTAGGATTTCTCCATTAATTTCTGAATTTCCACCAGTATAACTGAGGCAAGAATCTGACCCTTTGATCATAATGCACTTCTTGCAGGACTGAAGTTCAGATAACCCTACAGTTTACTAACAAACTGGAAAGGTAACTGAAAAACGTAAATGAAGGGTGCATTCAGGTTTCCTTATCAAGGACAATTTTCAACTAGCAGTGACATAAAAATCAACTGGAAGAAAAGATAATCCTCTGTGCTTTTTCTGCCATTCATAGGATTTCTAAATTCAAGTAACACTCACACAGTTTTAATAAAAAAAAGTAAATGTGTAGCCTTTTGGTTGCAATTCAAGTTCTAATAAAACTGTTTATTGAACTCCTTGACCCCTTCCTGGAATCTGCTTGAGCTTCCCAGAACTTTGTGTCATGTGGTTCTCGGTCATTAATAACTAAGTATGACACAGCAGTTTAGACGCACAGCAGCCTTTTCTCCGTTCAAGCAGGCGCCAGGACAGAGCACAGAGAACACAAACAGCTCAGCCCAGGCTTCGGGATCCAGCCCCAGCGCAGTGCTGCCGTGAGGCAGCAGCAAGCAAAAAGGGTAAAGGCAGGAAGTGATTCATCTGAGTACAGTACAACGTGCAGGACATGATCAAAAAGATCCCAACCTTCAGTCAGGACGAGTACAGTACTGGGCAAACAGCTCTAGGCTCCATCCTGCATATTAGATCCATCTCCCACTCTGTTTACACTGAAATACTCCTCCACCAGCCAGCTGTGCATTAAAAGCAGCATCTGGTGCCAAAGAGGGTCAGTGAATCGAAAGACCTCTGAATACATGGTTGATCTATTCTGTCCACCCACTCATTTACGTTTATATAGCCCTTCTGGCTTTTGCCTGGAAATCTTTGGCTTTCAAACTAGAGATCTCTCCAGCAGTTCTCCTCCAGCTTTTGGACTGTTTTACTGTTCTTTGAATCTATTTAGCCATTTCCCTGCCAGTTCCCAACCCCTCAGCCCCCCTGTCCCGCCCCAGCCCCATGGCTAATTAATCATCTCTCCTTATGACAACTGGACTGTAGCTAAGAAATTCTGAGTGTCAGTTTCCAAAGGGCAGAGCTGTTGTGTCTGCTGCAGCAGGATACATTCCAGGTACATTCTCCCTCACCAATTATATGCTTAAAATTAAAAAAAGGGCAGGGATATTGCTGTATGGAGAAGCTAATCACATTCTAGTGTGAGATGCTGCGCTTCAGTTACGATGGAATGAATGAGGCTCATTGTGAATTGATTCAAAAGTCATATCTTCGCCAAACTTAGATTTAGTTACACACATGCATTTCCTATAAACCAAAGAAAAAACCTGTATGGACTTATAGGTAAAATGAGTTTAATTTTGATCGAGTTCCTTGCACTGTTAATCACTGTAATTTCACTAGAGTGGCTCAAAACTTGCTGTAGGAACTTGGGTGGTAAGGGAGAGGGAGAAGAGAAAATTGAAATCTCAAATTAGGTGCAAAGTAATACATTAAATCACATTATGATTTTTTTTCCCTTCCTATTTGTGTCCTAAGCTGCTTCTGCTTACTTCTCCCTGTCTCTCTCCATTGTATTTACAATGCATATTTGCAAACACCAAAGCTCTGCATGCTCAGTTCAGTTAAAGTTCATTTGTTAAGGAAACAGAGATGGCCCTGAGTCCCTCGAATAAACACCTGAGGTCTGTTATTACCTTCTACACCAAGCATCAGGCATGCTTTGACCCACCTTTTCAAACACAAACACAGTGCAGGTATGTCATTTTCAACAAAAACGAGTCTAGAGAAAGAAAAACATTTGCCTGCAAACCCAGTTCTCCCTCTGGGGAGAGAATGAGAGAATGAACTGCATATGGCAGGTCTGATCCGTGTTGCTTTATGCAAGGCTGGAAGGTGTTCAGAAAGTGTGGTGATGGGACTGGTGTTGACACTACCCTAGAAAGGACCCAGCATTCATTTCAGAGAATAAAGGGCTCATCTAGACAATGAGATATTTAATATTTTAGTATATCTAACTAACTGAGTCAATTTAAAACAAGTCAAAGGCTCACTGTCTTATCTGCTCTACTGCTAACTGGTATTAGCTAACACATTCTACATCCTGGTCTAGACAAAGCCTAGAAGCAAGGAAAGCAAATGAATGACACATGGAGTGAGGACTGTACCAGAGAGAAAAAATGAAGGGAGACACTGTGAGAAAAGCAGCACAGACAAAAAGGAAGACAATGAAATGGAAAAAAATAACACTATCTTTATAATGAACAGGACCAGCTGAGCTTTCGAGGGGTGCTCTTTTTCCTAATCCATAACACATGCTTCTTCTTAACTCCAGTTATGTGTTTGTTTATTTGTTGTGTGTTTTTGTAAAATGAATCACCCTTAGAAAAAAACCCATGGATTTAAATTACAGAGGGCAAAAATCTCATTGTACGTCAACTACTTTGGCAAACCCCATAGGTGGTTCAAGAGGAAAAGCTACTTGGGAATTTTCCGATGAAGAGTTTCTCTGTTGTTTTTTTTAAAGGAAAATTACACTATGTTGAACCTGAAGTTTTTCATGAGAACACGGCATTGGAACTGTCCTTTTTTGTATGAGTATTAAATATGCATTGAACTTGGTCTCTCACATCCCACAGAAGTACTCTGACCACTGTGGCTCAAAATGATCTCTTTATTTAGGTCCAGTGATCTGCTGGATTTTTAATCAAAATAGAATAGCACAACAGGGCAGCCCTAAAGCAACCACTGCTCTGGTGATTAATACCCCCACGTTAGACTGGGAGCATGAGTTCTACTTCTGGGTGAGACTTATGAAATCTCTTCCGTCCCAGCTAATTGTCCTAGCTACTGGGCTATTAATTATTTTGGGGTAATGCTTGCATGTTCTTCAAGGACAATTTGGGAAGGTGAACATTTTAACTCAGTGTAGAGAAGAAAATGTTTCAAGAGCTTGAAAATTTTAATTAGACCAAAAAACTGCTTCCCCAACTCGACATGCAGAGGTTCAAACTCCATGTGATGCACCCATCCTTCATAGGCACTAACTTGTTTTATGTGGGTTTGTGTTTGCCAGGTTTTATATGTATATGCTGCATGCATGTGTTCGTCTGTGGATCCAGCATGTGGAATACGTGGCCAGGTATTTGGGGATTGTGTTGTATGTAATGCATATTTCTTGCAGTGCAAGTTATATGCTTCATGTTCCTTTGCACATAGACGGTTTTAGTGGATATATCTCACTCGTGATAGCACCATGACACAAACTAAAGCCATATTTAGCTAATCATGATTTGGACTGATTAGCTGCATGAGGCTTCTTCTTTTGGCCCCTTGTTTTTCATGGGTTCTCATGACTTTGGCATACAGAACTTGAAAATAAGAATTAAAAACATACAACCAATTGGCATGAGTTTAAGTGGTGAGCAGTGACAGCCTGTTAGATAAAAAGTCACTTTTGGCACTTCCTAATGAATGGAAATTAGTAAATATGAAGTACTTCTACATAAGGGCACCAAAACATCCCTCATATTTCTAGATATCTATTATAAACAGAAAACACATCTGGAGAAAATCTTCACATTTTATTTTGCCTGTTAAATGTCACATGTAAAAATAAGTACAAACACATCCTTTCGTCCAGTGGCCTTGCCCTAATGATGTGAAACAAGCAATAAAACAGCAAGTATGAGGTATAACCACTATTTCTCTGTTCTGAAACCCTACTGAATAGAAGAGTCTGCCTGCCACCTCTCCCTACCAAAGAGTTCTGTCCAAATGCTTCAGGCCCTGTCCATCCAGAAGCAACAGGCTCACAAAGTTTACTTGGAGTCACACAAATGTGTGTGGGAATTGAAAATAAAACTTGGTGAGACAAATACTAACTTGTAGGTAACGATGGTAATATTAAGACTGAAATTAAAATAAGTAAAGACACTTTTCCCCACATTCTTGGGGGAAAAATGTGTTAGCTATGTATTCAGTTTGGAATATGAATGGCGATGATTAGATCAGCAATGCCCAGTCTCTTGGTGATGGTGGTTCCTACTGAAAGCTCTTGGGAACAGTAAGCTTTGGTCCTTCATGACCAGGTGTCCAGACATGTTTTCAAGTGACTGAAATGGAACCACTTCCTTGTTACGTTAGTGTGTGGATGTTCTGTCACAATATGGGACATATTCTGGTCACATAACCTAACCAGAGCATTACTGTTACATTATCCGATACAAGGCACATCTGCATTTTGGTCGTATGGCAGAGACATCTCCCATCATTTGATAGAGAAAAGGTAGCAAAGAACAGGCTGAAGACCACTCAAGTTAGGCACTGGGCTCATGGTCTCCCTGACCACGTGTGTCCTTGGGAGAAGAGGCAGCACAAAGTAGGCAGTAGGGCACAAGAAGTGTTCAGGAAACTTCATTTAACAGTTAAAACCTCTATGTGAATGAAGCCCTGAGCCTGTTTTGCTTCAAACAATGTTCCATTCAAAGTATGACTCAAATTTTGGGGCCTGATCCAAAGCCCACTAAAGACAATGAGAGTTTTTCCATTGATTCGAGCAGCCTTTGGATGAGGGCCTTGATCCTGATCCTGAAAGCCTGACTCACATGAGAAAGGTTACACAAAAAAAAATCAGATCCAGAAATCCTTGTTGAGATTGCACCCAATCCTTTCCCAGGTAAGTATTCCAAATTAAACCAATGAAGCCAATTTAGTCTGGGGGTCTGCTCACTGCCTTGAACTTCACATAATATTTGATGATCACAGGGATTTATAAGGATAAATCCTTGGTCCTACGCTTCTGCAGAATTGTTCATCTTTGAAGAACTGATGAACTGTTTTTCTTCCCTCTTGACTTTGTCTAGGAGTGTTATCAGAATGTAATTTATGAGCCATTTAGTATAGACTTCCGTATATGCTACACAGTTCATGTTAAAGCCTAAGGTCCAGTTATACTTAAAAGTGTTCTCTTCATTACAGACAGCTAAGGTGTTCAAACTATAATATAGGTAAAATAAGTATGACTTACTTTTAGTAGCTGATGGTTTCACATGCTGGTTCTGGGGGGCAGGGATTTTTTTTAGTAGAAAAGGTATAACTGTTTTCAGCCACTTTGGAAGATATACCTTATTATGTTTGAATAAGATGTCTTTAAAACCCAGCATTCAACCATAAAAGAAGAGAAAGACCAAACAATGCAACGTTTGGCCTTTGCAACTTCCTCCACATAGGCTTCAAAGCAAATGCCATCTGAAATGATTTTACAAATTCCTACACATTTCTCTGTATAAAAACATACTGTCCTACTGTAACTCTTTGACTGGGCAGTTATCCATTGTGACACCTTGCTGACAAACATACATCTGGAGAGCACAGTGTGTATCAAACTAATCATAGACTCAACTCAGCATGTTTGTTTTGTGCCTGACAAAGCTTTTCATACAAATACCGGTAACCCTTTTCTTCAGTGCACACTTGTCATGGTTTAACCCCAGCCAGCAGCTAAGCACCATGCAGCCGCTCACTCACTCCTCCTTGCTCCCAGTGGGATGGGGAGGAGAATCGAAAAAAAACCAAGAAGTAAAACTTGTGGGTTGAGGTAAGAACAGTTTAATAACTAAAGTAAAATAAAATATAACAATAATAACAATAATAATAATTGTACTGAAAAGGAATATAACAAAAAAGAGAGAGAAATCAGACCCCAGGAAAGACAAGTGATGCACAATTCAATTGCTCACCATCTGCTGACAGATGCCCAACCAGCAATCTGCCACTCCCGGCCAACTCCCCCCAGTTTATATACTGGGCGTGACATTTTATGGTATGGAATATCCCTTTGGCTAGTTCGGGTCAGCTGTCCTGGCCGTGCTCCCTCCCAGCTTCTTGTACACCTGCGTGCTGGCAGAGCATGAGGAAGTGAATCCTTAACTTAGGATCAGCGCTACTTAGCAACAATTAAAACATCAGTGTGTTATCAACATTATTCTCACACTAAATCCAAAACACACTGTACTAGTTACTAGGAGTAAAATTAACTCTATCCCAACTGAAACCAGGACAACACTATAGGGTGTATAAATAATATATGATTGTCCTGGTGGAGTTACAACACAAAAAATGCTTTTACTCATATGGTTTGTATTAACTTTACAAGGGAAATGTATGTGGGGAAATTTCTTTTTTTTTTTTTTTTTTGCTTGTATAACCATTTCTACACCTTGGCTGCTGCCACAGGACTATTTTGGTTAACACAGAGAATGTTATGGCCTTGATACAAATGGCGTCCAATGTGACAAAGAGCACAAGCAATATAGTAAGGAGTGCTAATGAGGGGAATGGAGATACAACAGCTCCTTTACCTCCACATTCAACCTTGCAGAAAATCTACTTTGGTGATTTCTGTCGAAGCTTTTCCTTGTAAAGCTATGCTGCCTCATTTTTAAGCACAGCCAAAACCTCAGATTGCCTCACAGAACTGAGTGCTCCAGGATCCATAAACGTCATTTCCCAGGATAATCCTTGACTTTTGTTTGAGTCTGTTATTTCCCACTTAATACCCACAGCTTTTTAATTGGTTATTATTATTTCTTATTATATTTGAAAATTTTAAGAGTCTCTTAAGAAGCAAAACAGGGGACATAATGAAAGCAAAATGTAAGGAATAATCCAAATCCAGTGTGACTTTACAGATGCAACAGAAATTGATTGTTGCCCTTTGGGAGGGAGACAGGAAGCTGTGGTGGGCCAAAGCCCTCAGCCATCATTTGACTGCAAAATATTCCCTTAGGACTAACTTTGTAAAATACAGTCACACAGTAAGCATCAGCAGCTCCTGCATGCAAACTCTGTGACGTAGATTGTACTGTTGCTGTGTTTCAGTTAGGAGGATCTTTTACATTATTTTGATGCCAGTGTAATACAATGGACATTTATTTACTTGATTTAAAAACAACCATTGACCTGCCACATGACTTTAGGCAAGTTACTTCTGTGTACTGTTTTTTATCTTCTGAAAGCCTTTAGTTCCTCTTCTAATCATAAATAAAAGTATAAACAGTGATGACAAGAAAAGATTCAATATGAGCACTGTACATGGAGACTGAAGAAGGTAATACGACACAATCAATTTTCAAACAGCATCTGCACCCAGACTTGATACAAAATCAGACTAATTATAAATGTATGATTTCTTCTGCACCCCGTTTTTAATGTTTAGCTCTTTTGATTGGTTTGCTATGTCAGTTCATACAGTCATTCCAAGTAGTAAGTACAAGACCAAACCTCAGCTTTAAGTTAGATAATCATTAAAAATAAACAGAGATTAACACAACACTCCTACCATTGACTTTGGTGGGTACTGAGTTCATATAGTGATGGGATTACTACATCCTAATTGGTACAAAATTTCATATGCTGTACTAAAGACTTAACTATAGCTTACCATCATTAGACTTAAGGACATGCATAGACAGTTCCTTGAATGCCAAATCTCCTACTCAGTGGGCTATGCACAATGACAGCCAGACACACTGTATAGTATCTGTAAGATATCCTGATCATACTGTTGATTAAAATTCAAGCTAGCTTTCAAAATACAGCTTTGAGAGTGAAATGTCACTTGTCATGAAGAGATGATATGTAAAAACAGAAGTGGGAAGATAAGGAGGACAAGACTGGAGAGCACAAAGGTCTCTCAGTAACTCCTTGTGCTGGAATGACCCCAGCCTGAAAAATCCAAGATGGGTGACTTGATTATAAAATGGGCAGTAAACAGGAAAAGATCATGGAGGGGAAAAAGAAACATATAGGGCTCAAATAAGGCTGATACAGAAATCCCATGCACTAGTTGCTGTTAACAGTTAGTGTCTGTGACACATTCACACCATAGCAGGGTGGGTGGGGCTGTTTTTTGATCATTGCCTGATTGACGTTAATGACATTCTTCCAATGGCTGTGGCTTTCTTCATACCACACCCAGGAGGGGTCAGAGGCACATTCCTCCTGAGTATTAATATGAAAAAACATATTTTTAGTCAAGTTGTTAAATGATGCCAGGTGTTTTCTCTGGTTGCCTTAACTAGTCTAGCATAGTCAAAGCTCAGCCTGCACTTCCCAGCAATGTGTAACTCAGCTCTTGAGATTGCACCAGCTATCTGTTTTTAATCCAAGTCCAGCTACTAAACTGATTATACTCATCCCTATGATAATGCCTCCTATGCAGTGGAAGACAGCAACATCTGCGAGTGTGGATACAAGCCCAGCATAGTATTGTGAGTTGTTGTGTTTATTTGTGTTGCCTAGAAGCCCCATTTACAGATCAGGAGTGTGTGTGACAGACATAAAACAAAAGCATTGCACTTTCCATGGAAGGGTTATTTACCTCTGTTGCTTTTGTTCTGTCTGCCCTGAAAAGCTTTACTTCTAGCAATGAAAAAAATGTACCAGAAATGGAAATGGGCATAGGTCCACTGCCTTAAACACAGCAAGTTAAGATCTGAAGCAGTCACCCAGTCCAGCTTATCAAAGCATGCTGCAAAGTTGAAACCTTGTAACAAGCTAAACTCCAAGCTTCTGAGCCCACTTCCCAAGGCCACTGAAAACCTCGAAGTAACAGCAAAAAGAGAACCATAGCCTCATAGAAAAGAAGTCCACATAAATGCACTGCTTGCTTTGAAAGTGAAAGTCGATGTTTTCAGGTGCTGTGCACATACATAAGAGGTCACACTGCCGTGCTGAACACTCAGCAAATCCCAGGAAAGCTAATGGCAACTCTTAAAGCTCAGAATTCCTGAAAATCAGAATTTTTCTGTGTTAGGCCCCTAATTTTAGGAATTTCAGTTTATAAATAATCGACTCATGCCACACCTAAATTTCATAATGCCAATGAATCTAGCAAAATCAATGCGCTGAAAACTTCCAGAGACAGTTTCATAACAGCTCTGTAAGATGTCTGTGAAACCTGTATGCCATGGGATTCATGCTAGCTGCATTACTATAACTGTGGCAAGGCTGGTGTTTGCATGTTCTGTCCTGTTCTCTTTTCCACCCTTACAATCTCTCATTAGGATCAGTAACAACCCTATGGAAGCAAAACGCAGACTCGCCTGGATTGTTCCAATATCTCCAAACATGTGGAGCAGCAGAGGGCTGAATGTGTGGAGGAGGAGGAGGGATGACTTTCTCTTTTCTCCCTTGTACACACAGAAGTGATAGCTTAGCCCACACCTGATCATGACAAAACAGGCTGTCAGCTGATCAGGCATTGCACATTGGCTGAATCAATGTTCCTCACACCTAGGAAAGAAAAGGTATGGGCACTTTTAATTAGAGACACAGTAAGTACCAAATTCCATCCATACAGACCCCTGCACAGACCACAGACCACTGTCATGTAGACCTCAAGTTTGAACTCACTTCACACTGACAGGTACATCATTACGTATATACACAACTAGGAAACTTTCAGGTGTAGAAATTCCTTCAGGGTCTGAAAACCTGGCTAAGGGCGCAAGTGCAGATCTACTTATAGCAAGATAAATATTTGTGTAAACATGTAGAGGAAATGAAGGCAAATCTTTAATTAGAACACACTCTGAAAAAGTGAGATTAAATGGTGAAAAACTTTCATATATATATATTCTGGATTAATTTCCTAGATAATACTTTCTGGAACAGATATCTAAATCAGTCTTTTAACAGTCTGTCTACTTCCAAATTTTGCAAGAGCAATATTTTATTTTTTTCCATTTCCCTGGTGACCCAGTCACACATATGCATTTTCTCAGGATTACCACAGTGATTCCTTCGGGATGATGGTTCTATTCTGCACTTTATGTTAAGGCTGAACATTGAGGCTCAGAATGTTAATCATGAAAAGAAGAATAACAGAATAGTCAGTGGTTGCTTACAGAGCAGTGAAGTTGCAGATCAGCTGCTGAGGACAAATACCAGACATGAACAGGCTTCAGAAGAACAGAGTCCTGAAATACTTAAACACAATGTATTTCCCTTAACAAAGCCCTTTGAGGTCACAATCTTTTCTAAACCAAAACATCTTCCATACAGAACACACTCGACATTTATGTCAGACCTTTCCTATAGGCTTCCACTGAGCAGGGGGGTTCTTACTGTAACTAGTCAACTTCATCATGTGACTAAAAACGCAACTTCTGTGCAAATCATTCCAATAAGCAGCTATATGCATTTTCAGATACATCAGATTAGTTGATCATGTTCAATCAATTAAACTAAACTCAAAAAGTAACTGGAATTTTGTGTTTATGCAGATATTAAAGAGGAAAAAACTGGTTTTACTATTATTTCTATTCTAGCAGGATCTGCAGACCAACAAAAGACTGGGGACCATAAAATGACATTTCATGCACACAGGTAGTACTAAAGAATTTCAGGCAGCTTTGCTTAGGATGTAAAAGGACATGTCATCAGATGAGAAAAGTAGAATAGCTGAGGGACTATTATCCACAGATTATAGCTAGACAAAATGAAGCACAAAGAGTTAAGTATGTAGGAGCAGGATAGCCTGTCTTTAAATAGCCTATGATTTCTTATTTGTGCTCAAAGTGATCTGGGTCTCAGAAGAACTTCTTACAGAGAAGAACCAGAGCGTGGGATTGTCATGTCTTCAATTTGTTTTTGTTGCAGGGGCAGGAAAGACACAGCACACTGAGCAGGTAACTCAGGAAACCTGTGACCAGAGTGGGTTTCCAGCTCTTCTGACATACTCTAGACTATCTGAACCATAAGGAGTATTTTCTCTTTGATGTCCAGTCAGACACACTGGTCTCTATTACAGCAACGTGCTACGTAAGAGTGGAAACAGAAAAAATTCACATCCAAGCTATACTTCACGAGCATGGCTTCTCCTGCACACCAAAAATCTTTCATCTAACATCTTTGGTGGAGTCACTTGCAAGCTACATTGATGATAGGAGATGTAGGGGTCTTGTGAACTGCCTCTTCTCATTGCTTTGCAGATCTGAGTCAGTCACAGAAATAAGAGAGAGACAGGAAAAAATAGAAAGGAAGAAGTGGTTAAGGCATTCCTCTGTGACGCAAAAGGCAGTGATGTCAGAATTCGAGACCACAGACACCTCTGCCAAAATGAATGGGATTCCAGCAGGCTCCAGCTGGTCTCATGGTTTGTGCATTCTGAGTTGTTTCCTGGATACCAGCAATTCCCAGCTGTAAACTGAACAACCATTAACCCCTTCCCTGTTGTGGGTTTCCAGGCAGTCACCCACGGGGGGGGGGGGGGGGAAGTTTTTTCCCTTGCTGGTGAAAGATTCCAATATTTCATAATCAGGCATCTTGTATGAATCAATGGTTAGTTTAAAAATAACCCCTTGACCCTAACTGGGAGAGCCATCAGAACAATGAAAAAGAAAACCTTTTATGCAAAGCAACCTTTCTTATCTGATCCCTCAATATCTTCCCTGCACCCTTGAGTTTCAGTCCCCATTTACCCATGTGACTTACTACCTTTTTCACTTCTCCAGGATCTCATTTTTCCTTTCCTACTTTTTTTTTTTTCTTCTTTTTTTCCCTCCTCCTTCAAGCTTATTTTTTTTTCTTCCTATCTCTGGAATGAGAAGATCAGGCACAGCTTTAGCTCTGAACTTACACTGGGAATAGATCTGAAATCCTGGACCTGACATACAACTCCCAGAAATTTTTGTGAGGGAAAGCATCCAAATTCTTAATCTAGTGGCTGATTCCCTCCTGGCACAAACTGAAAACCTAATTTTGGATCTCAAACCCCTGAACTTCCCGAAAGTAAAAATCTAGGCATGGATTTTTTTGGCTGAACTAGCCCTCCCACTGCTGGGAGTGAACAAGAGTCTGAACTCAGGCCAGACCAAAAAAATCAAACATCTGATTTATTAATCACTATTAATCAAATTGCATTTAAGCTGCATGGGCAGGTCCCACCACTCTTCTCTCTGGGTACTGACTGAAAGAATAGACAGCCAGCAGAAAACATAACACACGCTGAGATATCAGAACAAATCTCATCAACTGAGTACTAATCTTGAGAGCAGAAAGTATGAGTTACTTCGAAAATTGCTATGCATTCAAGTAGTGAAAAGATAAATACATACAACATTAGAGCAAGTTAAAAAGTAATGATTACATTTTTCAACAGGCAGAGTATATACTTGTCCAAAACCTAAAAATTTAAAGTAGCTATATTGAGAGCTAAATTCCATTTGTAGCTTGATCAGCACAAACTGCTGCTGTCACACCAAGCCCATATACACTCTGATTAACCTATCTGACAAGAAATGTGAGTCAGTGATTCCCAATCAATAAGCACCACAGTCCTGCTGGAGACAAGTTCTTTGCACTACACCTTGTCCTGATGCAATGAAGGACAGGCTGTCCCGTCACCACTGCATGGCACTATTGGGATAACCAACCTCACCTCCATGTTTCAAATTGGTTTAACCAGCTGAGGGTTTAAATGCAGCAAAAGTTGGGTTCTTTTTATTTCCTTTCGAAGTTTTGAGCTTTTATGGTTCATCCATTCAAATTTTTCTCTACTAACATGAAAATTGATAATTCTCATATGGCTGGAAGAAAAATAATAAAATATGAAGTCTGGAAATGCTGATTCTGCAACCTCATCTTCCTTCCCATGTGGTCAGGCCACAGTACCAGTGGTCAGATTCCCATTCACAAAATGGGCCTCAGCCCCCAGCAGTGTATCACAGGACAACTTTTGTGGAAGCTGAGCACAAAGACAACCATTCTGGCAACGCTGTAGAGAGGGGTTCTGCCACCGCTCCCCGTCTTTCATAAGCCTACTGCAGTCCAGCTCACAGTAAGGCTGAAATATAGTTAGACAGACTCATGTTTTTCTGTTCCAACTTGTAAAACACTTTGCACTAGCCTATTTGATAAGATGAGAGTCAGCAGGCCTTATTCTGTAGAACATTTTATTTCTTCCTGCACTACTACATAGATGTATTATTTATCACAAGCTCAAGCAGTGGCGAAGTGTAATTCCAGTCCCTCAAGTCTTTAGAAATAATAAAGGTGAATTGTCCTTCAGCAAGAGAGTGGTACAAGAAAGAAGGTCAGTAAACTTGGCAAAATGAAGAGTGAAATAGAATATGATTTCTGGCTATAAATACATCAAGAGGAAAATAAGAAAGGAAGGAAAAGAACAGATTAAGCTAAATATTACTGCTGGTATAAGAGCAAATAGGCATGAACTGACTACTAATAAACTAAGGCTGAAAATTAGAAGGCTCCCAATCAATTCAACAACCTGATTCTAGGGCTGTCAAATATGGGAGCAGCAGAGACCAAAACCCTAGCTTAAGAATAAAACTGTTAAGGCAACAAAACCAATTATATAACATGATATGTCTGAGAAGGCACTTGAGTCAGCATCCCAAGCAGTCCTTCACAGGCCTATATTTCTGAAAGTTTCCTTTTTCTTTTTAGCTGCTTTAGCATAGCAGACAAGCATTTCACTTTCATTTCACTTCCAGCAATGTTTTAATTTCTGAGACCAAAGAGGAAGAGGAGAGGTTGTGTTGCAGTCCAGGGGCTAAGACATGAAACACTCACCCAGTTGGGCTTCTATTCCCATCTCCTCAGTCTCTCAGTCACTAAGTTCTTGCATGATCCATCATCATTCTGTTTCCACCCATTTTGACTCAGTTTATACCAAGTCAGAGCTAAAAATAGCTATATATCTTTATTATTTCTACTGTAGTAGTGCTGCAGAGCCAAACGCTACATTTCGTGTGAAATACAATTCCCATCTGCCAAAGTATTTGTTACTAGGTGTATGTAATAAGCAAATATTGGGAGTAAGCATAAGTCAAAAGGAGTTGCTCCTGATCAGTGTGATGAATCTCCCTTATTAGCTTTGAAAAGATCTTTGGGATCTTTGAATCGCAGGAAAGTGACACCATTGGTACAGGTTAAATTATCTCTACAAGGTCTAAAGATGCACACATGTGGCACTAATAGTAAAAAACTAATATTAAATATGAAACTATGATAATGCAAACTGTATAAAAATCTGAACTGTAGAATTATAGAATAATTTAGGTTAGAAGAGACCTCAGGCGGTCATCTAGTCCAACCTGCTTGCTTGCGGCAGGCCAGCTTGAATCAAACTGAATAGAAAAGATCTCCAACAAGGCCGTCATGCCAGAACAGGCCTTTTCAGTTCCGTGATTGCCAAAGAAAGTACAGTCCTGCATGGCCTCAGCAGCTCCTGAGCCAAAGTTTCTGTGATATTCACTGTGATGTTCACACAGACCTCTGGGCTCTCCAGCTTGGCAGAAATTAATTTCATTTGAGTCTTGCTCTTAAAATCATTGGTTGTCCTATGATAATTATCAACATGGAACCCCATAGGAAGATGCTGCAAAAGGCCAGTCAGATTAGTAATATCAAGCTGCGTTAAAGAGCAGCCAGCCCAGCACACCATTATTAGTCACAGCAGAGATTAAACAAACCTGCTTGGCCTCTTTACCCTGTGCTTTGTACTGATGTTCACAGATAAACCCATGCAGGAGAAGCTGGCAAGAACTGAATGTCCTGTGGGAGCTCTTATCAAGACTGGGGAGAAAACAGCGAATAACCACTCAGCAAATCACCTTCTAAGTTTAAAAAGCAGCCTGTTGTTTTAAAGTATGTTAGTCATCAACAAATTGGCTGGAATGTTCTTCATTCCCTCAGTTCCCCCTCTCCAGTCTCCCTCTGCTGGGATTAGCTAGCTGCTTTTCCTTATGCTTTTTTATAGACAAGAACAACAATCTTTTGCCTGTTTTTAGAATCTAACTTGTGTCATCTTGTTTGAAAGGCTAACATATGTTTGTTCTAACATATGTTTGTTCTTCCTCCTTTGAACTGTAAGCTCTTGGGACAGGGACTTTTTCTCATTCAGTATTTGTCCAGCACCAGCACAACCATCTTCATCAGAGCCTCCCTCTGTTCCTGGCATACAAACATTAACTCCAAGCTAGACAGTATTTGCTTTTGTAATTCTTCACCACTGGAAAAAGACTCAACTCCTGGCAGCTGGACCTGATCAGAAAAGACCACGATCAAGGTCAACCCAGGGTGTCTCAAGAGATGTCTGTCTGAGATGTGGGACAAGAGTTCTCCTGACTGTGCCCTTCTCTCTACATTATCACTTGTGCACAAAGACATAAAGGTACATTTCCCAATAGAACACACAGTCACTTTTTTTTTTTCCCCACATTTCTCTTCTTTACAAAAAATAGCACACACGATCTACATAGGATTGATTGATTGAGGCCTCTCTTAAAATGTGGATTCAAAAATATAAATATCAATTTCTGGCATATAGCCAAACTGACCACAAACAGCAAAACAGATCCTACCCCACTGTACTGCCATTACTTCAGTAACAGTGATTCCAGTATCAGCTTTGCTATTCCCAGTTCATTCTGGCTTCAACTCCACTTTCCAGCCTTCCTTTTTCTTTACAATTCCCTTCCCTTCTGACCTTCTTCCAGTTCAAGGGAGAAAAAACTGAAGACTCATTTTTTCTTTATTCTATCAGGATGCCAGGATATCCTAAATCATTAGCAATTACTATTATTCATCATCTGTAATTTTTGAAGTACAGACCGTTTGCTTAGCATGTACAAAACACAGAATTGGTTGGGACAGTAGGAGATAGATACTTAGCAAACATCTCTACTCATAGTTCTTATCATGGTTAATTCTTCAGAGTAGCTTCTCATCAACACTGTAATCACTGATTATTTTTTTTTAGTTTGCCAATTTGGTTACAGCATTTGACTCCAACTTGATCTCAGGATCAACTCCTCTTAGGGAAAATGCCACCACTGCCCTCTCCTGTCCTTTCCTTGTCTTCTGTTCTCATTCCTTCTTTTCCCAATTTTTCATTAACTCTGGATCTACATTCTCATGGATGTGACACAGAAGAATGCTGTCCTGGTTTCAGCTGGGATAGAGTTAGTTGTCTTCCTAGCAGCTGGTATAGTGCTATGTTTTTGAGCTAGGTATGAGAAGAATGTTGATAACACACTGACGTTTTCAGTTGTTGCTAAGTAGTGTTTAGACTAAGTCAAGGATTTTTCAGCTTCTAATGCCCAGCCAGCAAGAAGGCTGGAAGGGCACAAGAAGTTGGCACAGGACACAGCCAGGGCAGCTGACCCAAACTGGCCAACGGTGTATTCCATACCATGGGATGTCCCATCTACTATAGAAACTGGGGGGAGTGGGGGTGGGGGCATCGCTGCTTGGGGACTAACTGGGCGTCAATCGGCGGGTGGTGAGCAATTGCACTGTGCATCATTTGTATATTCCAATCCTTTTTTTATTACTATTGTCATTTTTTTAGTGTTATCATTATCATTATTAGTTTCTTCTTTTCTGTTCTATTAAACCATTCTTATCACAACCCACAAGTTTCACTTTTTTTCCCAATGTTCTCCCCCATCCCACTGGGGATGAGTGAGCAGCTGCGTAGTGCTTAGTTGCTGACTGGGGTTAAACCATGACAAATGCCTAGGAAGCTTTTTGTGCCGCCTTCTTTGTCATATTTAGAAGCCCTGAAGACACAATTGCCTCTTTTCTGCATTTGTTTGTACGGCACACAGCACGAGAGGTCTTGACAGGGGCACTGCCTGCCAACGTAATGTAACATCTACTCCTGTGACTATAGCACAATCTTCATAGCTTTCCAGCTCTCACTCTCACTACTGTTAAAATAAATTCAATGATATAAAATTGGCAGCATTGGGTTGTTGTTTTTCTGGCATTTCATACTAACATGTACTTCTGAAAATCTCTTTACAAGATCATGGAAGAACTTTGGGCAGGCCTGTGTACTTTATGGAGCAAGAAGAGCATTCTAAGAGTGAAGACAAGTTTTGGGTAGCATCCCCTCTCCCACTGATCCTTGATGATTTGGGTCTGTGCTGAATACTGGTTAGTTTTGCTGAGAAATTTAACAAGTTATGAAATCTGCAGTATATACTGCTAGCACAAAAATCTGAAAAATCATAGGCTAAATATGCTATGAAATCAGAGGTCAATGAGTATGCAAGAATATAGGCAGTGATCATAAATGCAACTAAGAACACAAACTGCTAATTCTGATTCCTTGGATGGACAAAGCGTCTTAGCTATACAAAAAATCTGGGACTCACATATAAAACTAGGCACAGAGCTGCACACATACCACAGAGCATGTGCTATGCCTGCTCAATGGCTGTTCTGGTGAAGGATAACCCTAAAAGCATAGAAATCTCAGATTCAAAACTTTGTTGAAGTGAGTTGTTATTACACAGAGATAGACTATTTGGAATAATTAGGAAAATATTAATCATACATAATATGACCAGAGTCTCATTTTATCTTGCATAAAAAGGAGAGACTTAGCATTTTAGTTTAGCCTTCTCCAAAATACTTGAGAAACAGCAGATTCCACATTCCACTACCATGACATTGACCGATAAAACAAAAGATATGGATGTGAAGAATGTAAAGATATGTTCTTTCTGCCTGTTGAAAGGCTGGACAAAAATCATGTAAATGTTACTTCATGCTAGGACCAACTGGAGGTCAAGACATACTCTAAATACTACACACTTTAAGAATTCATTTCACCTGAAATGTAAAAATGTAATTAAACGATAAGCTATTTATGTTTATTCCCAATTTCATAAGCAGGAGTTACTAAAGAGGAAAAAATTTCAGGAGACCATTTCTGACCACATCAACACCAAAGCTCAATATTCAGGCAGACAGGAGAAGGCGGCTAAATTCCTGACTTGTTTCTGGGAATGGGAAGGATTCAGAGCACTACAGACAACATCTGGACATGAAGTCCAGACATCTGGGCACAGTATTCATCACTACCATACTGGTTCAGTTCCTATCAGTGTTACTTATTGGCTAGAAATAGCTGGGAGTAGCAGAGAAAAGGTCAGTCCAGTGCACTTGAAGGATACTACTTCTGCTTTGTCAGGTACCTAGATGCCAAGTCTTTCTTCATTTGGAGAAGCAGGCACTGGTAATATCATGTATCCAATTCCAGGTATGAGGGGGCCATGCATCACTTAGTAGTTAATGATGACTCCAGGGGTATTAGCAGTGAGGACAAGGACAAAAGCACAGGGAAATTAGAGATCTAAGTCCCTGAGGCTACAAAACATGTAAAAATACTTTCACATATAACAATAATAAGATGATACTACATGATGCAGCTGGACACCGATCTATCCTCTCTTTTATAGACTCAAAATAGGATTTTAAGTCAGAGAACAAGGAATGGAACTGTTTCCTTTTTCCATAAGGAGATCTTGTCATCCAGGTTTGGTCATATCACAACAACATGAAAGTCCATGTCAAAGGCAATGTAATATTTTGTGACATTTTAAAGAAAAAACGTAATGTGAAATGGGGCCACTGTGTGAATAGGCTCAGATGAAGACAGAGCCATATGATACAATCCTAAAAAGTCACCTGCTCTTAGCACACTGTTTTTACATCACTAGGTAATATACGCAAAATGAAGGGAACAGAACAGTGATTTTACATATAAATCTTTGTGACTTGTCTCCCTCTTATCTAACATTTGTATTTTGTAACATCTCTGTCACATCTCAGATCTTGCCCTCTGCCTATGGCAATTTAGCTGCTTGCAGAATGAGGTAAAAACCTATCACTCGGGGAAAAAAAAACCAAAAACATTTTAAATATAGAATCAGCCAAGCTGATTCTCGCCCTCCTTAATTCTTACAGTGAGACAGACAATGAAGTCACTAGTTCACCATAAATACCACTAAGACATCAGAAGGTAGACAAACTCCTGTCCCATCGGGGTCCATGTAACAAAATCAAACTCTCCTTCAGCTAGAGAAGGTGATCAGCTTCACAGGGTATCCTGAAACTCTCAGCCATCCCAGCACATCAGCCTCCAGCCCAACAGAAGATTCTCTGAAGTAGATTTATAGGTTCAAAGGCTGAAAGGTCCAGAAGGGAATATTATGGTCCTCTAATTTGACCTGAATACAGAGGCTGTAATTCTTCTTAAGCCTAAAATAACACATGCATTCTTGAAAAATATCTAATCTCATTGTAACTGTTCAAAACCTGGTGAAGAACTACAATGTTTAATTACCTTCACTGCTAGCAAGTTGTGTATTATTTATTTTAAAGACATTTTTTTTTTTACTTTTGCTTCTAGCATGAAATCTTGTCGTGTCTTTGTCTGCACAACTGAAATGCCCTAACTATTGCATGTCTTCCATTGCAAATATCTACACAGGGTGGTCAAGTAATTTCTAAAATCCTTCCTTTGAGATGAATTTAGCTTCCAAAATTTGTTTACCAGCTACTGGATTGTTTTTGTCTTTTCAATCCCCCTTTGGGATTTTTGCATCCTGCTTTGAGTAAGCGGACATCAGAACAAGACATTGTGTTTAAATAACAGCATTATTAACATGGAATCATTTTCATTTTTGTGGAGGTCTAATGGCTTTGTAAGCCATGAACAACTGTGTAACTTAAGGTGACAGCCTGGTTCTTCAGCCACTCCTGTTTCCTGATCCTGTGTGTTGAAATTATGTTGTTTTGGGGAGTTTCTTTTTTTTTCTCCTTTTTTTTTCTTCTTTTTTTTCTTCTCAGACTTTTTTTGTGTGCTGTGAAAAGAAGCTCTTCGTGAAAAGTTAGAGGAGAACAATCTCCATTGGCTTCAATCCAAGGGACCCCATCAATCTTTACAATGAAGCCCTTTATTCGTCCATACACAAAGTCCAATTATACCTCACTAGGAAAAAGGAGGGGCAGGTGCTTCTACATTCATAATATGAACACTAGTAAGATGGAAGGGCTTTGTTTTTAACTGTCTTAACTCTTTGTATGCTGCAGCTGTGTTGCAATAATGATAACTTAACTCTGGATAACTGACCAGAGTCACTGATGAACTCTGATGATATCCATCACCCAGAAGGACTGTATACCCAATAATTTCTAGTGCAGTATTTTCCAAGAGAGTTCCTGGTACCATATACAGTCAATATAAGTGCAAAGAACAACTGAAAACATAAATGGGTCAGTTAGAAAGTTCTGTTGCTACAGTCACCACCAAGTTCTTCATCACATAGGTGACTCATCACTGCCTTCAGGGTATATGTGCCCTCAGGGATGTACTCTCTAGACCCGCTAATATAACAATGCTGGATGCCATGGGAGAATCAGGGAAATGGACTTCAGAAAGTGGTCAGGCTCATGGCTTCCCCTAAAAAGCATCTCCTTTTTCTATTATCAAAGACAGACCATTGGACTGGCCCAGGAGGGTACTTCCTATGCTCAAAGGTTATTTGTTAAACACAATGTAACCAGAGAGCTTTGTATCATAGTTGTCATATTTTATATGTGATATTTATTTCAGTGAAGATAGTTCCATTTTGAAATTATTTTTCATTAAGATACATAGTTACAAAACTTTTTGTGACTGTCTTCTTTTCTGTCATTGAGTGTGATTCACCACTCTACTAGTACAGGCCATGATTCATTTGGTCTATGTTTTTTATTGAGTCTTATTTTAGCAGCTTGGCTGTCCTTATTCCATTGGGATTCAATTTGACTACAGAACTAATACACTGGATAACTATAACCTGTCACATAAAACAACCATTTGTCCTCATATTGGTGGTGTTTTATTTTATTTCAGCTTATTGAAAAATTACAGTGCATTTTTTCTCACTTTGTGTTTTCTATGTGTCACATTGTAAAAGGAAACATTACACTGCGTGTGCTATTAAAATAAAATTCTTCTTTTTCTGCTTTATATTGAGAAAGAAAGTTACTTCACTGCAAGTGGAAAGTGTTCAGTGTTTCTAAGGTGCAAGGCCACAGGTTGATATTACATACATCAAAATCAAAATTTCCTGAGTTACTATGTGACTGCGTGCAAGCCGTCTACATCTGGAACCACACATCTGGGAGACAAAATTAAAACCAGAAGTTAAGCAAGTTGTAGCTTCCCAACTATGTAGCTAGAATTTCCAAAGTGACAGGATGTTGTGGTATCTCCCTGAAAGCTGTCCTCACCTTGCTGATGAATTACAGTTCCTGTAATTTTTGGCCACATGGCATCATGTGATCCCGTGATGTCCAATAGTTTCACCAAGAGAATCACAGTAGGATAACCCAACTTGGCTTCTGGTGACTACAAAGAAGCTTGCTAATCACTGGTTTCAAATGTGCATGTCAAAACATCTACTACATATGGCATTCGTGTGACTAGGTTTCTCCTTTTTAAGAGATTAAATATAGATTTAAATGCACTGGGAACTTTATTGAGGCAAAGTAAAAGTGTCCTGAATCAAAAATGGCAATGGAATTGCAAACATATAGCTCTTCCCGCTGACATAGTTGGATTTCTGTTTCTACTGGGCTAGTAAAATAAATAGTAAAAAGGGAGTGGTGAGATGCAGGCAGCTCTTATGTTGCTCATAGCCTCATGGCAAGAGTTTACACACATTATCAGAGACTGCAGGACTTGGCATTCTTTTTCTTCTTTTTTTCAATGATAAAAACTAGAAGAGGAAAGTGATAATTTGTGTATTTAATTATTTACATACCTTAGCAAGGGTTTAATAGTGGGGCTTACCTAGTACAGAATCTGACTGCTCAAGACAGTTTGTTTTAAAAAATGGAGTTACTTAAGAACTGCTACTCTAACCAACACACTGCCATAACTACGAAAGGTGTTACACTTCGTTACACCTCATCAGGGCTCTGGGTGGTGTAAAAGAATTGGAGCAGCCTACATTCCCTTTGTCCCGGAAGTCGCAGGAAGGGATGTCTGTACTGAAATGGGAATGGAACATCTCAATAGTTTCATAATTTTGACAGTCTACTTAGGAGCTTGAGCACTTTTACAACAGGACTTTGACATCTGGGCCACAGAGAGATATATCAGGTTAGAGTTAACTATAGTATCCCAGCTCTTAAAATTTCAAGCTTCTTAGATTTCATATTTTTTCTATAAACAATACTAGTTCAGGAAGAAGCAATGTAATCTAGCAGATTGCATACCAGTGTGGAAGTTGGGAGACATGTAGATTTATGCCTGCTTCTACCACTGAGCACAACTGAGTAAGTCTCTTGCCTCTCTAGCCCTGCTTCCCCTCCTAGTATTTTGGTAATAAAGCATATAATTGTCTCTTACTCAGTTTTGAACAATGATGAACCTCCTGAGGACAGGCCCTGCCTGAATCAGCTGGGGACTCACTGGCATCAGAGGGCAAATTAGTAAGTTTAATACTATAGAAATTTTGCTTTTCTTTATTGCTGGTAGCCCAGCAGAAGCAGCTGCTCTCCCCACAGCAACAGGCAGTGTACAAGTCGAGTGAGTTTATCCAAAACAAACAACATTTTGTAATACAATATGCAGAAGCTTCCCTTTCTCTTGCCTAATAAAGCAAGCTCAAACTTCATGAGGTTTCCCACTCTCGCCAAAGCAAGGTGTTTATACTATGAATGTTTTCATTTGGTACAGAATAATGGCAAGACAGTTAGGAAAGTATTGGACTGAAGTGTTGTATTCCCCTTCATGACATGACATGTACACTGTAGAGTGTCACAGAAGAGCCTGTGAATAATTCCTACAGACTTCCATATGAAAACAGAATTTACAAAGAATCTTCTCATCCCCCCAGCACTCCAGGGAAGAGTAAGGCATTATTCAGAGAGGAAACATACCCATAAAACAGTCAAAGGATATTGGGTTTAATCCTGCTTATGCCATAAACACTCAGTGTGACTTCAGAGAAATAATTTAAATCTAATTTTTATTCAGTTTGTTCTGGACTTCTGTGACAACCAGTATCTGTTGGATTTGTCCTTAGTTTGTCTGTTATTTTCCTTTAAAAAATAAGTGACTGGGTCTGAAGAAATCCTGTGGAAGGAGTGAGAAATTGCTTCTTCCCTTGAGGAGCAATTGAAACTGGTCTGGGACAGAAGCTTCCAGACCAGAAGAAAGAACATGACAGACAAATGGAAGCAAGACAGTCACAGCAAGGAGCTACGAGCCTGCGGCTCAAATAGTGAGACTACTGAGAGAGATGATTGAGCAAGCACCCAAGGCTCAGAGGTGACGGGAAAAGACCAGAGGAGCCACTGCCCAGGCAGTGGGCAGGGGAACTTGTTTATAAGTTCTTTTTATTTCTATTCTGTCTTAGTAAATTATTTGGAATTTTCTTCATTTAAAAGGTTAAGTATTTTAATTTATATTCTAACACAAATTGGCTTTTTTGGATTTCTTTTGTTCTAGCTAGTCTGGGTCACATGGTAACAAGTTCAAAAAAGTTGCCGCAATTGTTAGTGTTTCAGTGATGTTTGAGTTCTGCAGATGGAAGAGCCTGACTTCTCTGGCCTCTGCCTCTTTCTAGCAGGAGTACAAACTCTGAATACTGTTCCTTATAAGAAGTATTAGGCTGTATCATGACCAGTCTTCAGTTTTGATTTCTTTTCTCTGCAACTGTTAATTATTGGTGCTGGTTTCAATTACTAAGATGACATGAAAAAATTGCAGCAAACTTCTGACAGAACTGAGTTGCAGCTAGGATGAAGGTCTGTGCAGGCTTTTTAAAGCCTTCTGTCATTGCTCTTTTTTTCTTTTTCTTGAAGCTGGCTGATAGACTTCCACTAAAATGGCTTGGAGCATCCAGGTATGGCTGTCTTTTTTTCTTCAGTGATAGAAGGCATCATGTAGAATGACCTACCATAATTTTGCACTCTAGCACACTAAAAAATAAAGCACTTGAAGACCAGATCTCCAGTTGATGTTAACAAGTATCTCTCCATGAATTTCAAGGAAATAAGTAAATATGCGTATTTAAGCTAGCTTTGATTCTACAAGTGGAATTCCAGTTTAAGTGCCCATAGGAAGTAAAATCTAAATTCAGTCACTTTAGGTGAAAGAACATAGGCTAGAAGGAAAACTTTTCCAAATGCATAAAATCAGACATGCTCACTAAACTAATTTGCAGCATATAATGATGAACCACAAAACAGTCACGCTAGTTTACATATGAAGATGTAACCTGAAGCATAAGATAGTTTGCAATAACAGAGTTCATATCATGCCTATGTCAATATTCCTAGAGGTATTGGTCCGCAAAGAAGAGAAACAAATTAAAAGGAGATGCTGACAGCAGAAAGCATCAAAGAAGAGTTATTCAGAGGAAAAAGGCAATTTGACAAGTTTTCATCACTGATGCCAATGCCAAAAGAGTCATTACATATGAAATATTCAAAACAAAGAAAGGCCATATCTTGGCTATCCAAGGATAGTATGTTATATGCAAAGAGCTCAGTTAGGACTAATGGTCAACCTCTATTATCAGATACTTCATTTCACTGAATTGCTTCTTTTTCTTTCTCCAGCTAGAATATCACTCTAGCTGCTAAAAACTTTCTTATCCCAAAACTCAAACACGAAACAAACATGATTTCACTACAAAATAAAAATCATATTGTGATAAAAGAAACTTTTTTACACTTACTTGCTCTAAATATTCAAAGAAACACATTTTGTTTTCCTAAGAGTTCGTGAAAAGATGATCCAAATGGATTTCAACATGGACAAAGATAATTTCTAATTAGAAGTAACTCAAAGGTTTAGGATAGCATGTAAGTGTTTACCACGTGCTTAAGTCTCACTGAAGTTAATTACATATAACTGCATTCTTAAAATTAAGCACATGATGTAGTGCTGTCTCGAGCAGCTACTGGTTTCAGCTGGGATAGAGTTAATTTTTTTACTAGTAGCTGGTACAGTCTGTTTTGGATTTAGTGTGAGAATAATGTTGATAACACACTGATGTTTTAATTGTTGCTAAGTAGCACTGATCCTAAGTTAAGGATTTTTCAGTTCCCCTTGCTCTGCCAGCAAGCAGGTGTACAAGAAGCTGGGAGGGAGCACGGCCAGGACAGCTGACCCGAACTAGCCAAAGGGATATTCCATACCATAGAATGTCATGCTCAGTATATAAACTGTGGGGAGTTGGCCAGGAGGGGCATTGGTCAGCAGGTGGTGAGCAATTGCATTGTGCATCACTTGTCTTTTCTTGGGTTTTATTTCTCTCTCTTTTTTAAAGTTATATACCTTTTCATCATCATCATCATCATCATCATTATTTTATTATATTTTTACTATTGTTATTATTATATTTTATTTTACTTTAGTTATTAAACTGTTCTTATCTCAACCCATGAGTTTTACTTCTTTCTTTCAATTCTTCCCCCCATCCCACTGGAACTGGGGAGGAGTGACTGAGCGGCTGCATGGTGCTTAGTTGCTGGGTGGGGTTAAACCATGACAGTACACGCTTTGGTACTTTCCTGAATCAGGGCCACAGTCTGTGGGATTTGCTCTTTCATTAACCGGTTCATAAAAAGGGATGTACACATAACTGTACCTTCCCCATTGACATATCTGTCAGCAGTTATGAAAACCAGCGTGTAACACTTTAGAACACCTGGACAAATAATCTTTCACAGTAAATCCCTTCAACTGTTTTCGCTTTATACACCACGTATGATTGTTTATTTTCTTTGGCACTGCACTGATTAAAGTGGAATCTTGCTATAAACTAGTAGAATGACACTTTACTAGGTTAATTTTTTACTGAGAACTTTTGTTGGCCCAGAACTGAACTATCTTCATTGTTAAGTTCTTCCAGAACACAGAATGTTTTGGTTTGTGTCCTTTTAAATCACCATAGGAAGCTATATGCCAGCGGGACTATATGTTGCAGGAATTAGCAAAACCTAAAGTTAAGGTACAAATCTGGACACATACAACACTACTGTCACTATTAGTCACTGCAGTGTTTTTGCTTTGTCAAGATCCTGGTATAAATCAAGTGACAGATAGACTTAAAGAATTAATTTGGCTCCCTAATATCTAATAAAAAGCAGGACTGAAGCTAGAAGCACAATGTGTCTCAGAAGTTTTATTAATTACAGGATAGGAAGAAGCTTTGTGGAAGGTAAGTAGACTGCAAACTTCCCAGGCTGCATCTCTCTTTCACCACTTCTGTAATAGCTTAGCTCCAGTCGTGTGTGCGTGTGTGTGTGTGTGTGTGTGTGTGTGTGTTGTGCAAGAGAGTGTGTTTGTGTGTATTGGGCATGGAGAACAAGGCTAACTTGAGTGCCCCCATGGCCAGTGCCTAGACAAACCCAACAGAAGGGGACCTTATCAGTAAAGGCAACCAGGTGAGATGGAGAATATGAGACCAGTGGCCTAACACTGTCAGACCTGAAAGTTACATGGAGCAAAAATGAGGAGAAGGAAAGAAGAGAATAGCAGCGTAGGTCCGACAGCACTGAAGGGGACAGGATGGAAAAGTAACCGCTCAGACACAAAGAACTGTCCTGTAAGAAAGACACTGGGGGTCTTTGGAACTGGTAAAGAGACAGACACTTTTCCTGTTAGGTAGGCAGGTGAGAAGTTGTGCTGCGCTTCTATCATCTCTCTTTCCCACTTTCTTTCCCACTTTCCCAACTACGGCCCAAGCATGGCAGACCCAAGCATGTATACACAACAGGGTGGGCTGCAGACAGACTCCAGGCACTGAGGAGAAGCAGCGTCTGTGCCGTGGGATGAAACTAAATACTATAAGATGATTCAGCTCTCATTTGGCAACTGCTGTGTTAGATCATATGTTTAAGCTCCCTGATGTTTCTATAGGTTATTCCTTATATAATTTCTGGAACACTTTTCCTTAACTAGTTCTACCTCTTTATACATAGAGATCTACCACAACTTTCTTACAGTAGTTAATCCTTAGTTTCCAGTCTGTCCTTATTAAGATCTTTATCTTTGTTCATACTCATCTGATAGTAATTCCAGGGTTAAGATACTTAACCTTATGTTAAGTATCATACAAATTAAGTTAGTGTTTTCCCTCCACTCCTTTAACTGGTATTGTTTTAATTCTATTTAATTCAATTTAAGAAAACTTACTGTTTCATTACATGGACTGTAAGTACTTGAATAGTTTACTTGCACATCTTTCGTCTGGAACTATCAAACTCTTAACTATCTCCACTTCCTCCTTCATGTTCAATCTATTCACATGTGACTGCCTCCCACTTCTGAAGTTACTAGCCCAATTTTAATGAGAGCAGGATCTGTATTTTAACTAACCACACATGTTATCCTTTATGCAGTGCCACAGACATCATACAGGTCACATTGGAACTGTAATTTTTACATCTATATCTATTTCCTTTTCCATTTTAAATTCCCACTTGTTCTGTCCTCACTGACTGAGGCTGATTGAGCCTTGTATCTTAATAAAATTCTTGGTCTTGAGTCACTCCTTATTCAGTCCAGATTCTAAAGTTACCACTTACTACACACTTATAACAACACCAGGCCATGTTTGCTTCGGTAACTGGTATAGATTTTGTACTGTTGTATGTATGTACGTAATAGCCTTTTCCTGCTTGCCTGAGCAAGTACGTGAGGGATCTAAAGAGCTGAATGGAAATAACTACTACACTAGCTGTTATGTATCCCTCAGAGAATGTTAGCCAAAAAATCACGGTAGCTGAATAGACACTGGACATCTCCCAGTCTGGGCCATGTGCCATGTCAGTTATTAAATCATGTGTGTTGAACCATCATTCAGTTGTTTTCAGGAAAAATGACGTAAGGCACAAAAATGCCACATGGTAATAAAGATTACATTTATCCCTTAGTGTTTGGCAGGGGTGAGAGCTGCAAGTGACATATTAATATACTATGTTGGAAAATCCTGGTTTTCAGCAGAAAAAGATTGCAAAATCCTAAATTTGGTTATGACTCAGATTTTGAGCCAACTATAGCAGGGAAGTCAGCATCCTTTAACAGAATAATGGATGCTGTACTTTGTCATAGACTGGCTTGCTGTATTTTCTGTTGGTGCTTAAACAGTAATTTAGGCTGTCTTCTTCACACAGCTCTCAGCTGTACCCTGAAGAAGAACTGTTTACTACTGTCATTCTGTGTGCTCAATACAAAGCCTAGACAATACGATCTAAGCTAAAACCTAAATTTCTTCACTTTTACAAGGGAATTTTCTCATAAAGACCTTGAATGCTTGGTTATCTGACTCTTTCTATGTGTGATAATGATACACTGAACTAATGGTGGAATAAATTCTTAACTGAGGCAGATGGACAGTTAAGCTACTTAGTATTTCTAAATAAATAAAACCATAGAAATTGCAATGGACCTCTGGAGGTTATGTCACCCAATCTCCTGCTCAAAGCAGGACTATCATCAGTGCTAGATCAAGTTGGCTGTGGTTTTGTCCGAGTCTTGAAAACCTCCAAGGATGGAGATATCACAAACTCTCTAGGCAATCTGTTCCTGAGTACCCTATTGGTGAAAAAGTTTTTCCCATGTCCAGTTCTAACCTCCCAAGCTACAATTTGTGATCATTTCTTCTTCCTATATTGTCTGCCACTACAAAAGAGTTTTCCACTGTCATTTTCACAATTCCCTTTCAAACAGTTTTCAGCTGCTATGACATCTGCCTCCCTATCCTCCTCTTTGTCAGGTTCAGTTTTATATATAGTGAACAGCTATAGGGATGCCATCTTAGTCTTTTCTGTCCTTTGTACAAACAATCAATATAATTCAAAATCTGAACACAATGATGAAATAAAACATGTGTTTTGTGGGATTAACATGTGAGCAGCCTGACATATTGCCCCTAGGTACACATACGGTCTGCATTGTAAAGCATGATCAGCAGTTATAATCTAATCAGGCTTAGCCTAACAGAAGGACACTTTCATTTCTCAAAATTACCTGTGGGAAATTTCAGCTCTGATAACACAGCATTTTCCAATCATATCTAGTCTCTGACCTAGGGAGACAGTGTACCCCTTTCACATTACACATTCAGCCCACGGTCTTGCAGTCAAACAGCAAAAAATGCTAAGTTGAGTCTGAGGTTGTCAGTGGCTTGTGTGATAGAGGCATCTCAATTTCAATGTGTTCTACCTCTAACAGCTTGAAGTACACTGTCCTGAGAAAGCTAGGAAACCTTGAGCAGAAGCTAGACCCACTATGATTTCAAAGGCAAGCAAAAGTACTCCCCACTACACACAGAAGACCTCCAGTCAGATATGATCCTGTAAAAGTCATATGAACAAGGACCAGCTCTTACTGTTGAAATTAAAGTTAGTGAATGAAACCACACTAGGGGCTGTTATTTCTTTCTATCTGTCAATTTGGTAAACTGGACAGAGCCTGAGAGATTAGGAAGGCCATGAAGCATTTAATTTTTGCAGCTAAACTTACTGAAAAGCATTTCTGCATTCTTCATAAAAAGTGTGTGTGTGGTTCTTACAGGTAGGTTACTAAAAATCCCCCAACACCACACTTGCTTGATTTCCTACTCAGTGGTTTTGTTCACCAAAGTTTCACACTGAATGATGACAAAGAACCATCAAAAACCACAGAAAAGATAAATCTTAACATCTGTAGCCCATTGACACAGCATAGAAAGAACATCCATTTTAACTGCACAAGGGGGCCATGTTAGATGGTATCAGTCACTCTATTTTATGCACACAGTTTAATAATGAAACTAACTCAAAGTTTACATTATGCTTACAAGAAAGGACTATTGTGTTATTAGCTCATCTGATGTACTTAGGTCCTGTTACAATTTTTTTCAGGTGCTTTTTTAAAGACTGAACACTGTGAATACACTATGTAATCAGGCACTATAAAATACCAGCATGTTAAAGATCACATAGAGAACTTCTTTGCCAGCTGCCACAGTTGCTTGAAAATTGTTCAGTTTTCCAAAAAAAAGTATCATTTTTCATGCAGAACACAGTGCTGTAATCTCCTCCTCTAGCCTTCTATGCAATCCATACACACCTCTTAGTTTTATAAAGTTCTTTTTCCAGTATAGCAAACATTAGAGTGGGATTGCTAGAACAGTCAGGGCTGGGTTCTGGCCATCAGTATGAAGGTAGCATTAAAAATTCTAGCTCCCCAAATCTGCAAATAATTTTATAATGTGAGAAGCAAAATCAGAGTGGAACTTCCAAAGAAATGATCTCAGGAGAATTCAGCTGCATCCTTCCATGTCTTCACAAGCATCTTATCATGGAATCCATTACATTCCAGATTTTTATACCACAAGTGACCTGAGCTGATTTTTAGAATATTTGCATCTTTATTCAGCAGCAGCACTATTAAATGTAGCAGCATCAAAAAAATACAGCAGTCTCTGCATAGAAATAAGAAGTCTACTGTAATTTCAAATGCACAGAGTGGCTGTTAATGGTAGATATCAATTTCTCCATAGAAATATACTTCATGGCTTGCTTTCTGATTAGAGACTCCTTGAATCCCTTATTCTTTTATTCAAGATGGAAGCAAAAATCAAAACCTTCTTGATTAACTGCAGAATAAGCATTGGATAAAATTAAAACAACTACTGTTTATTCTTTTCTCAAACACCTTTAAATGTGGGCTTGATCCCCTTCCACAAAAGGAAATGTTGAGACTGTCTGACAGGTGCTTTAACCTGTTACTCTTTATTGCATGTCTACTTTGCCTGAGAGGGCCACCTACACACATATCCTCCCTGCTAGCAGGTGCATTAAAAAGGTGTGTCTCTGAGTCCCAGACATTGCTGTAATTCAGTACAAGCTTTCTGGATGAAAATACCATCTGAGCAATGAAACAGCCAGTGCTGTCAGCACAGCAATTAAGCTGTCAGGATTCTGATGTCTACTGCTTTCTACATAATCATTAACTGTTTAGTTTCTTCCTTGCATGAAATCTAAATTTTACTGTGTGTGAACTGTAAAAACACTGTAGGAAACTTTACTAGCCCTGATAAAACAATTATAATTTCAAGTGACATCACTTTCCACAGACTACAGTCTATTGTTACCTGGTTCACATTTCACTTCTAATATGGATTCCATTTCCCCTGCTGTTTAACAGACAAGGATTCTTTAGGCTCTTCCATACCAAACTTTTCAGTCAAACTGCTTTCTGGTTTAGATTAGGGGAATAACAAAACAGGAGAAGACAAACAGACCTGTATAAGGGGAGAACATAAATTTAATATACATTAACATGCTACTATCATAAATGAAGGTGACAGGCCAGTCTTGGATGACATTCATTTTATTAGGTGCTCTACAAACAGAAAAAAAAGTTTTCTGTCTCAAAAGAATTTATGACAAAACAGAGTGTGCAGCATATGGTCTCTATATGGCCCACATGGATAATTCATCTTTGGGAGGAGCTATGGGTGGGAATTTCTCTGGCAGTGGCAGCCTTTTCCTAGCCACATAATTTTCCAGGTGCTTTCAGTCCTCAGCTGGAGATTGGTGCACTCACTAAAAGCACATGGGCAATACAGTTGCTCTGTAAACACATGCACAGTAAATTTGGCACTTCAGACATACCACTTAGTAAGTCTCCTGACCACAGGGAATGTCATATGATAGAAAAGCCATGGGACAGAGCCTGGCTCTGCCACCAGAATAAGTTCACAGATCCTTAACCAGGAATCCCTGAGCTTTGGCTCCCCAGTGAGCTAAGGTAAGAGCTATAGCTAGAAGTATAGTGGCATATAAGGGAACACTCTGATCGTAGGGAGGATAATGAAAGTAAAGGTGCAGCCATCTGTTCTACAGTTGCTAAGAAGTCTGAAGAAGAAACATTCATTTTTACTTTACATACGAAAACCCCTAAATCTCAGAGGGTTTTTTTTCTAAATATTTGGACCAAAATGTCCATTTAGAGATGAAATCTCAGTTCTGCAATTTTAAGTGATGCATACACAGCCAAAATGTGGGAGAAGGAGGCTGTGTAAAGCGTATAAAAGAACAGGAAGAGTGAACAAGAGCATCCTATGCAACTGCACAATTATCATGACATCAGGAAGGGGAAAGGACTAGCAGTAAAATCTTCTTGGAGAAGGGAAATGGTGCAAGTTCCATTCAACGTAATGTCTGGTAAAACACTACTCGGTAGCAGATGAAGTAGTAGGTACTTGCACTTGTATTTTATACATCCCAGCTGAGAAGTGGAATGAACAGATTGTACAGTACAGGGGAAGATAAAACACACAAAAGCAAATACTCCCCTCTTAACTCTCTCACTCTTTGTCAACTAAAAGGTTCCATGAAATGCTTCAGTCAGCATGTCATAAAGATAAATAAACATTTTAAGCTATAGTCTGATCCAACAAGATTTTTACTAGTAAGTGTCCATTACTACACTTCTGTAACAGATCAGAAGAATGCCTTTCATTCTGGAAATATTTTACATCAAAAGGTGAAAGCAAAAAAGTAGATCCTCAGCTAGAGTAAGAAAACATTGCTTCAGTGAAGTTCATAGAGCTATACCACTTGACTGGTGGAAAATCTGGCCACAGCAAAGCTACAGTTGAATAGTAAGATTATTTTTCTATACAAGCTATGAGAGGACTGAGATCATTATCTTTTTCTAATAGGTACAAACAATATTTAAGGATCCATTTGCAAAATGAAACACAGAGGCTGATGAGCTATTCTGTGGAGGTGGAACAGACTTTATGTCTATGATCTCTGACCTTCACTTTCACTGCCTCACTTCATGAAGTGCTGCTGCTACCTTAAAATATATATATGACATTTTATATGTGTAAGTCAGTAAGTCAAATGCTAAGGAAAACTATAAAGGTTTAGCTTCAGTGCATGAAAGCAATATACTGTCAAAGGAACTAGATGAAGAATATTGACTTCCCTGTTACTGTAATTCTGTACTGTCAATTTTGCTGAAGTATTTCAAGAATATAACTTTTTTGCTTCTATATTGCTGGAAACTAAAGATATGAAAGATAATTGTGCATCTTGTGCATATTCATGTGAAGAGGTCTATGCAGAAAAGGGAACTCTGATAATCCTGGGGTTCTAGCCAGACTCGTCAATCCTGGAAAGTGACATTTCTCTAATTGTTTCACAGGAAAACTGCTGCAAAATATTTTCAAGAAAAAAGGCTCTATTTTTGTCTTTATCCAGGTCCAAATAGTATGTTACACCAGTGTAGGCTTGTAGCTTTTGGTGAGAAATATTCCACATATTTCATAACTTTAAGTGACAAAGCACTGTACCTATTACAGGATCAGGCTCTAAGTGCTAGAGAAATTGTGCTGCTACTATGCAGCCTTGCCCTTTGTGCAATTCATTTAAAGACTGTTTTCCAAGTACTTTTTGGGCCATTACTATAATGGGTGAGAAATTCATTAGAGAGTAAATTCTTATACGCAGTTGCTGTGTTTTGGGTTTAGCTGTAACTAATTGTAATCAGCTGAACAAGACAAAAACAGTATATAATGCAAAACACAGCCTGGCAATGAGGTTACAGGCAATAGGGTCAAGCAAGTATAAAAATGAAAACCTCCTGCCAGACAAAATGAGTTAAAAAAGGGTTAAACAGCAAAGGAAATGTTGATAAGACTCACACCAAACCTGGGGTGGGGAAAAACTGCTCAGATTTTTGCTGCAGATTTTACTTCAAAGTGTTACTCACAAATCTCCTGTCAAGGGCTGTTAAAACCATTCTTAGAAAGCACGAAATGCAACAGCTAAAAAGGACTAACAATATAACTGGGATCTAAGATTGGCTTTCACCTGAATTTCTTGCCCTCAAGTGAAATTCTGAAGAAAGCTACTATTTTCTGTACCATATGCTATGTAAAACATGATTCCCTGCTTGCAAACCTAGCTGGTTCTTTGCATGGAGAGAAATACTTCCAGAGGTTCTGCGCGTTGTCCTGTGCCAGTTCTATCCATGTGCCAACAGGCTGAATTGCTCATGCCTCCTTCAAACTCTTCCCTACGACAGGTGCTCTGCCCTCCAAATTAATGTGAATTGCTACATCTTTCCTTTTTAAGAAATCACATTGTTCCGATTTTTGTTTAAGCACTGGCTTGTCAAAAAAGCACAGATTAGAAGTAAGTAGTCTGTCATAAAATCATTCCCATGGTAACATAGGGTTGCATCTTAGAAGTATGATGCTCTTCAAATCAGCCTCTTCTTCCCTGTTTCTGTTACTGGAATTGATTCAGGATATGTTTTTACTCTTATCACTTCCTCCATCCTGTTATGTAGGGTCCAACTGGTCCTCTCCTGCTGGTTGTTCCTATGATCTTTACAAAAAGGTTCGCTGATAGTAGAAGACCTTTCAACATTCTCTCTGGTCACACCTATGTGGCCTTTCTGTCTGCTACTATTTACCAGACTGCCCCACATGAGAAACATACTTGGCTCTCTGACAATCAGCCTTCTTGTCCTGGTGCCTCCCGCCACTCCCAGTGCTCCTGTGAGAAAGGGACTCCTTCATATATGCTCTACTTTCATCATTAATCTCTTGGATATATTTACTGTTGACTCAGCCTTATATTTATCGTATTAAACATGGAGATCTGTTTCTAAATTCAGACTTTCCCTCAAGCTGTTTTCCTCCCTTTAAAACTCCTCAAACGCTGGCAAGAACTCCCAGTAAGTATTCTCTCTGATTTCATGCTGAGAATTTTCTAATGTTGCATTGTAACCAAACTTATTGTTTGCACAAAGGCAATAGATGTGTATGTCAACAACCATAAACTTCAGGTGATAACATCTTTTTATTTTCACAGGTTTCTTATCAACACAGTATTTGTCTACTGACCTCAGAGCTGCTTTATTGTAAACCCCAGCAGTCAGTCACATTTCTTCAGTCTGGTTTACGTTTATTGTGCTGCTGGAATTGCACTGCAGCTGGCTCTATAATTTAGCTCAAATCACACTCGTCATTGATTAAAGAACATAGCTGCAAACATAGGAATCATACCACTGGCACTTTCTTTTGTATTGTGTGTTCACTGGCAAGACCTTGGATTTGGTAAAACTGTTTTGCAGACAGCTGCTTCTTCATGGGAAGTTCCTGGATTCTAGGTCATTGTGCCTGATGCCGCTTTATTTCAGATGAGGCTGCTGTGGCACTGGGACATAATATGACATAATAGGATGATTTTCCACACATTTTGCATTGCTGCTGATGAAACAGACATTAATATTTCCACCTTCTAGGCTATTTTCTATGGCAGACATGCTAGACCACAATGGATGCTATAGGATGAAGCCTTTAAAAGGTCCGGTGCTTCAGAAAGAGTGGAATATGTAGGACACTAAAATCTAAGTACGTTTAGAGTAGGAGGCCAAATCTTGACTGCAGTAAGATTCACTGAAATCAAATCTTACACATGAAGTTGAACTATCTGTACCTAATTGTCTAAGGACTTGGCTGCAGTTATACTCCAAGATAAACAGCAGAACAGCAGTTGGAAGCTGAATATTTTGAACTTTTGGAGACAAGAGAAGCTGAAACGTGGGTATATAACTAAGTTTAATGCCACTACTGGGGAACAGCTGCAGAAGGCTGGAAACTGGCATGTGGCTGAAAACTCTGTAATTATAGTGTAAGCTACCTTTCATCAGCTGAATCACAGTAACGTAAGTGTGAACATTCTTACCTGCCACAAGTAAAACACATTTGTTGAAGCCACCGTGACAGCAGTTGGGGGCTACAGGTATTCTTTCTCTAGTTCAGTTAACTGTTGTTCACTCTTTGTGTTAGTTTGAAGGTAAGACCTTCCACTTCCATACCAGTGCATTTAACCAGTCCTTAATGGATACCATGTCCCTTGCTCAGCATTAAGGAAGCCTCCATTCTGGCTTTCTCCAATGAGAAAGGGATCATCCCTAATCACTAAAATTAAAAAAATTATGATCACATTTAAATTTAAATAAGATGTCTTGTAGCACAATCACAAGCATCAATTTATCCGTGTTTGAACCAATACTAGGTAAACAATTAAAGTATTGGGGGGGAGGTGTGAGGAGGAGGAAAAAAACAAAAAACAAAACTGAAAAGCCAAAACTGAAGAGGCTTTTTTGCAACAGCAATTTATAGGCACAAATTCTAATTAATTAGAGCCATAGAAAGCCTCAAGGAAAGGCTAAGGCAAATCCAACAGGTGACAACAGAATGAGAAAAAATTCATAGAATGCAGTGTGTCTGGTCTGTCTTTTGATTACATTTGCTGTTCTTGTTGTTTGCATCAGCTTATTTTTAATTGCTGGTTGCTGCGTTACTGTGGCTTCTATGTGATTTCCCACAAACCAGGATTTCACCTAAAAGGCTTTTTAGCCAGGTGAAGCAGAAAGTATTCTATTATAGAAGACAGGAAAGGAACTATACAATTTTAAGGAAATGTTCTTTCAGTAATTAAATACAAATTAAGTATAATTTGGGTGTATGTAAATACATGTTAAATTATATAAATCTAAACTGTATGAACCCACATGTATAATAAGAAAGCCATAGCAGAGATCAGGTCTTTAGAGTGTTGGGAACTGTGTGTGTAGATATCTGTAGATATCCATATATACAGATACGCATATACACATACACCATATATATGTAAGCAGATATCTGATGACACTTCAGAAACGTGTGCTACTTTTTGTCCTTCTATATTGTCTTAAATGCTGCTTCAAATTATAACAGTGCAAAGAGTTGATCATATTGAAATATAAGCAACTGAGAACAGAATATTGCTCTGAATCTCTGTTGCTTGTGATGGCTTTTAAGACAGTAAAGCAAAAAAATTACACATTGCATCAGTATGTCTACTTATATTCTCTCCATTATTACAGGTGAATTTTCAGGACTGACAGGAATTATTGCAGCAATTGTCAAAAAGCTAAAAATGATACTCAGATTGCAGGCAATTACAAGAATGATGCAAAATCGGGAAATCAGTTTTGTTCAGCTTGTAGTTTTGATCTATCTACCTTTTGATTTTTAAAATCCACCCCCACACCCTTCCAAGTTTTGCATCACATTTCATATTGTCAGCCCCCCAAGAAATACAGAGGGAGACAATATTACTCTGCAGGTGCTTATTCACATTTCTGTCTACTTTTGAATCTCCAAATCAATCCTATATCCACATTTTCCCAGCATATCAGTTCTGCTGTATCCCATCACATGCTCCTCTTCCCACAGCTCTTTGTCTTGTTTGATTAGTCCTCTCCACAGCAAGTGTTGCAATGAAGATGAACATAAAAAGTGATCCCAGAAAAACTCAGAAGTAGGGAAGGGGAGAAGTGAAATTGCCGTAGATACTGCTTTCCCTTTCTCTTTTTGTATGAAAGTTCCCTAATGGATGAAAAAGATCTCAGTCTGCCTCATTCCTTCCCAATAAGCTGAGAGTTTACCCCCAGGTAGATCTGATATACTCCAGACGGCACAAGCTTCTAACATGACAAGTTCTGACTAGGTCCAGCCAAATCCTGCCACTCACAAAACAAGAAAGTAAATCACAAGCATTTACAGCAGTGTTGTCATTCCCTGTACTAGAACTCTGTGGATCATTAATTGCATTGCTGGAAACTCAAACTACCATTTATATTCCAGATATTGAACATACTGAGCAACTTCAGAAATTTCAATATCACTGTTTCTATCAGCATAAATAAGTAATGCTTACAAGAATAAATATTAAATACACAATGTTAAAAATAATTTGCAACACATTCTGTGCTGACTGACAAAACCCCATATTTAATTCACTAAGGAATGCAACCAGATGAAGAATGAAGACATAGTACACATATGACTCAAAGCTGATGGAAACAAATTAGTCAAATGAATACTTGCCAGTAGTATTCACCCAGGTCTCGGCCAGATAACTCATGATTTTGTCCTCAGTTTGGCAATATTTTAGTGTTTTTCTAAGTGTGATGCCCCAGAAATGTCCAGCCAGTTCTTGGACATAAGCTACTTTTACAATTCAGACTCAGACATGGAAGCAATCCTGCACAAGATCTGTTCAATATGTGATATGCACAGCAGGAAGACATTTGCTTCTGCCAAGATTATACATATTTTGCCTATCTTCAGCCATTCTCACAAACCATATTAAACTCCTTTGTAAGCCATACGGCTAGTGAGCGACAGATTGGCCTCTTCTGTCATATAAATATATAAATTAACAGAAACCCTCATATATCCTTTAAAAAAATCTAGTCTTCATGAATGAAGGGTAATATTTTAAGTCAATCTTAAAACTACAATTACAGAAGGTAAAGAACAAAAATCCATTATTGCTATCATTAAAATATCTTAAGGTTTTGAATCCAATCAAAATACGATGAGCTGGGCTGTTCCAATCAGGGAAGGGGCCAGCTCACTATATTTAATCCCTACACTTGGCTATACTGCTCATGGCGCAAGAACAAGTCTTGACACACGTGTCTCAGCTCTCCTGGCTGTTTTGCTCTGCATGCTACTAGCAGGTCCAGGCATGGATTGTTTTTTTGTGTACAAAGGGTGGTATTGATGGAAACAAACAGTTGAGGCTTGTGGGACAAGTTCTTCAGGTGGCTTATGGGAAGGTAGTTGGGATTTTCCCTGTTCCTGTTCCTCCTCATTGTTAGAGTTGACTCCCTCTATCCTCAGCAGAATTTATGTTAGATTCAATCCGTACTAGAAACGCTAAGACTATGCCTACAGGAATTTGGAGGTGACTTGTGGGATTTACTATTAGGTCTTTATCAGAACATGGCTGATTTAGCAATTCAAAGTCAGATGTTCGCTAAATATGGTTTTCTCTTTCACCTTGTTAGGATTTCTCTCATTGTAATTCTTTTAGCTGCAATTTCCTCAGATGTAATTCATCCTCTCATTAATGAAACTTTCTGTGTTATACATTATTTGCACCTTTAACTTATTTTGCTATAAATTCCAACCTGAAGTTTTATTAGTTTACATTCACATGACTCAAAGACAGAAAGGGCTATCCCTGTTTTAGTCTGACCCCTTACATATCATGGGTCATTCGATATTACCCTAGTAACCATTTTAAAGAGACCAGTAATCTTGTTTGGCTACAGCAAGTTTTTCAGAAGGGTATCCAGTATTCCTCAGTAGATAAGTCATGGAGAATCTACCTCTATGTTTGACAGTTTTTTCCAATGGTTTTGATAGCCACTGCTAAAAATATATCTTTTTTATACCTGGATGTCTGATTTCATCTTTTACTCAGTTCTTGTTATGCTTTACTTTGTGTCTTGAATATTCTACTACTTATTCTTTTTCTCCCCCAAACAATATATGGTAAACCATTCACTCCTTAGTCTTTTCTTTTCTTTTTTTTTTTTTTTTTTTTTGATCCAGCAATAATTTCTGTAGCAGGTTTCTAAAACCTTCTTACAACATCAACAACTTTTCAAAATGTGGATACCAGAACTAATGGTATAGTCCATTCCCAGAGACATTTCTTTTGTACCATGTTTGGAATCTAGGGGAATAATATGCTACAAAGCAACAGAGGTAGGTGTACACCTGCCAGCCGGCTTTTGAGTATCAGCCTTTGTGCTGAGTATCACAAGTAGCATGGAGCAGTAGGATAATCTACATGTCATCACATCTGTTCCAGTTGATTACACACCATATGCAGTTTGCCTGAATGCCCACCATGACTGTAGTTACAGCTCTTGTATAAAATGTTGCCCGTACTTAAAACATAGACAAGTTCAGAAAGCAGTGGGAACAGAAATTTTACTCGTGAGACCAAGGCAAAATCTGTAAATGCTTAAGGAAATCTGTAAATGCTTAAGGAAATCTGTAAATGCAGAGGAATATCTGAAGGACAAACAGAGATCAGCTATGTGACCCCATAAATTAGATGACATTTGATATGCCCATCGAAGCATTTTTTAAAAATATAGTCCTTAGAGAATACATAGACTTGAAGATGTCAAACTTATTTTGTAACTGCTACATGATCCTATAAGGTCTTCCATATCCCCTGAATGGCAATAATTTTCAGTTATGAAATGATTCTTAATCATACAAATACAGTTCTTTGGTGATAATGTTTATTCACTGGGAGTTACTTTGCAGTTTTAGTATGACATCATATATTCCAGTCCTAAGAGACAATAGACCATGCCTTTTTTCTTTTCTTTTTTTTAATGTGGATAGGAGATGTCAAAGGTCAGGTCCTCTAAGGAGAGTTTGGCCTTTAATGTTTTTTTGTTTCAGACTCTGATTGCAATTATAGTTGCAGTTCCACCCAACTTGATTTTTTTTTTTTGTAAAAAAAAAAGTTATGGGCTAAATTAATTTCTGGTTTGAATCAGTGGACATGTATCTGGATAAATTTGGCTCGGTGAAATAATGATGGAAAAGAAGCTGAGCTACATAATTTACTATGCTAAATAAAAAGCCTGGATCTAACTTCTTCTCTCAATCCTTTTTCTAGAAATGTGAAAGTAATCCTTTTTTTCTAGAAGTGTGAAAGGAAGGAAACAAACAGGAGGACCTGCCTGGCAGAAGAAATAAAGCTCTATCAGAGATGTCACATGCTGAATGCTAGCTGATTTTCATATTTTTCATACCTGTTTTTTCTCTTTGAAATAGATGTAGACTATTGTTGTCTCTACCTTGATCCACAGCAGGTTATGTTAAATTATCCACATTTCTAATTAGCAATATAAATAATTAAGCAACAGTACATGACAAGAAAATTACATTTTGAGCTACTGATGACATGCCTTTGGTAGTGTTGGCAGAAGCACATTATTGTGAAATGGAATTTAAAGTTGAAAAAACCCAGTGAGAAGAACTGGAGAGAGTACAGTATGTTCAATGCCAGGTAATGCTGCTGCAAGTGTGAATTTCCTGACAGCCAGTCACAAAGTCTTTGCTCACATCAAGCAGGAGCATGCTGCTGTGCAATACTGTAGAATCTGCTGAGCACACTACTGCCTGCAAACTGTGTTCATATAATCAGAATGAGCAGCCAGGGACAAATCCTTTGTACGTTTAGCCCCTTGTGTAGGAAGCAAGACATGATCATTTATGTGACTATCACATGTCTACTGAAAGCAAGGTGGGTATTAAAATCCCACAGGTGACAAAGAACAATTTGTGATGATTTTGTGGCTGTGAAGTCTGACAGAAAGAAGGTGTTTGGAGAATTTAGGAATTATTTTAGCTCACTAGCAGTGAGTATAGGCAGGTAAGAGTCATAGGATGCTACTGAAGCCTTAAGAAGGAAGAATGTTTGCATGATGATTGATCGTTAGGGCCAGAAGGGCTGTCCATGCAACTCAGCCACTGGAGGCAACCATGCCGTGTAACCCTGTTCATATACTTACCAAACTCCATCTTAAAATCACTGAAGACCTCTGCTTTCCCTGTTCTTGTAGGTAGTTTCTATTTTCATCTGGCCAGTAGTTACACACTTTTTTCAATTTCGTGTCTAAATTTATTTCTCACCAAACTATTGTCCTGGTTTCAGCTGGGATAGAATTAACTGTCTTCCTAGTAGCTGGTGCAGTGCTATGTTTTGTGTTCAGTATGTGAAGAATGTTGATAACACACTGATGTTTTCAGTTGTTGCTCAGTAGTGTTTAGACTATAGTCAAGGATTTTTCAGCTTCTCATGCCCAGCCAGGGCACCTGACCCAAACTGGCCAACGGTGTATTCCATACCATGTGACGTCCCATCTAGTTTAGGAACTGGGAAGGGGGGGGGCAGGGAATCGCTGCTCGGGGACTGGCTGGGTGTCGGTCGGCGGGTGGTGAGCAATTGCCCTGCGCATCATTTGTACATTTCAATCCTTTTATTACTACTGCTGTCATTTTATTAGTGTTATCATTATCATTATTAGTTTCTTCTTTTCTGTTCTATTAAACTGTTCTTATCTCAACCCAGGAGTTTTACTTCTTTTCCTGATTTTCTCCCCCATCCCACTGGGTGGGGGGGGAGTGAGTGAGCAGCTGTGTGGTGCTTAGTTGCTGGCTGGGGTTAAACCACGACAACTATATTCACTGTTCTTAAGCCAGTTTTTTTTTCCTTCTTTCCTAGTGTTTGTTCCCTGAAGCATTTACAGAAAACAACAATCATCTGCCCCAACCTCAATTTTGCTTGATGAAGGACCTTTTTTTTGACACCTTTTGTAATTCAGGTGCTCTATTCCCCAGCTTATCCTTTCTTTGCACTTCATCATCCTCTGTACATGGGCAACCAGAAGCATAGAAGGCATTCAACATGTGGTTTTGTTAATCCACTTCACAATACTTTTAGTATGTCATTATATCCTCTGAAAATACTTTTCCTAGCACATCACAGAACTATGTTTGCTGTTTTCATAGTCAGAAATTGTGAAATAGACGTATATCCCCCATCAAAAAACCTGACATTTTTGAACTGGGAAACTAGTTGTTGACCTGCTTTTATCCTATAAATGTGAATCAATTCATTGCCACTCAATACAAAATAACCTACTACAATTCTTCTTTAATACAGATCAAGTCTAAAATATAATCCCTATTGATTCAACAGCCACTTGGGAAAAGTAAAGTTGTTATGGATTCCAAGAAAAACTGGGTTGTAATGCTCTTTGCAGCACTTCCTCTTCAATCTATACCTGAGAAATTAATGTTTCCAATTACAATACAATACAAAAATCCACAATGCAAAATTCACTTTCCTCACCATAGTTAGCCGATCCTTTTATTTGCATCCCCTGCATCATTAGATCTGGCTATCCTAACTTGTGATTTGAATCTTTAGAGCCATACCACATCTTCTCCAAGTTCCTCTCTTGCAGCTTTTGTGTACTGTTACTTCATTTTAAACTACATGATATTTGGGGTGATAAGCAAGGTTGTAAGCACTATATATACATATATATGGCTCCTTTGTTGCCTGCTCAGACTCATACAATGAATTCCTGTTTAGAGTGTGATCACAGACTAAGCTGAATGAAGACTAATGGATATGGGACAGACGAGAGAGAGACATTTTCCTTTAAGTAAATACTGCATCGGTTTCTATCACAGTGTTAACAGTTGTATTATATCCAAGGGTAACTGGATATACTGGCTGCACTGTAGGTCACTATGAGGCCTGTAGTGGGGCATTACCAGACAGACATAATGCTTGCCCCAGAGAGCTCAAAATCTAGAAGAGTGCATGAAATCTGAGAGACGCAGAACAAGTGTTTGTTTCAGAAAGTTCTGTTCTGTTTTAAGCCACAAGGCCACATTGTAAATAAACAGTGAGGACAAGCCAAGGCCATCATTACATGAGTAAAAGTGTATAGAATTGGGTATTTCTACTCATGACCTTATGTAACACCACCACTGCCCCCCTCCTTCACCACCACCACCCCCCCAAAAAAAAAAAAAAGAAAAGCTTTTTAACAAACAAGAAAGCAAGCACTGCAGCTACTAGTCAGCAGGGCAGTGGACAATTATCACTGTATGGTAGTCCCGCTTTTAATCAACAGAAGTCTTATGAATGCTGGCTGCAATGTTATTCCACTCCCCAAACTGTCACGTATGTTGATAGTCCAGCTGTGGTCAGGAAATGGTACAACACTTTCCTGCCCCTTAGGACCATAAAGGATGATTCAGCAAAGAAGGGTGTCTGCAAGATGCTACATTGCATTTTGTGCTTTCCTCTGGTTATGAAAATGTCTCTCTGAGGCTTTCAAAAGAGTAGGAAAAGCTTAATTAATCTATTCTCTGCACTGGTCTGAAAAGCAGGCCAGAGACATTAGTCAAGGGCCTGCCACAGATCTGCAGAATGCTCTGGGTCAGGGTTCCCACGAAGTAAAAGCAGCCTCATGGTGATCTGTACACCAGCTATGCCCCAAACCCGTGGTAAACAGCAGTAATATGACTATCCAAAGGCCGTGACATGATTTGTCATTCAGTATTGTCATACGGCACATTTATATGGCGCATACAGTATCACATCATGCTATCGAACTGTTTCATTAGTTTTCGGTGAAAAAGAAAAGGATATTATTTCCTGATCTTAAGTGAAAGAACAGCTCAGGAACTGCCTAAAGCTGAGTATTTCATAAGCAAGCACCTCTGACACAAACTCCTTCAGGTATGCAGTACTTTCCAACTTTGTACTTTCTTCTGTTCCAAATAATCTCTTCCACTGAATGTGCAAAAATGTATTCATCCCACAGGGATAAAAGTAAAGCAGCAAACACTTCAGGAGAACAGACTTGTTCCTTTTTCTTGATTATCAGTTTCAAGGCAGAAAAAATAGACCAGGAATGACATTAGCATGGAGGAAAAGAGTTCATACAATCCATTGTAAACCCCTGGTTGCACTGGAGAATTCTGGTTGCTCTCAGGTGAGAAGAGACTCAGAAAACATTGTAGTGTTTATTGTTTTGGAAAGACAGAGCCAGTCAGTGCTGTTATGCAGACTACATATAACCTCAGCCATTCATGGCAAGTTCTAGTTCCAGAATCACTGAAGCTAGGCTTAGAAGAAAGTTCAGAAAATCATCTAGTAAATTGTTAATATGGGACTGCTTTCCCATTTGCTATCATATTGAGAGGTTGCAGAGACAAACTTATTCCAGCTGCTGAGGTGCTCGACATTGAGCCTGATTATTTACCATTCCTATAGCACAGTATTCTCTGGCAGACATTTCTCTCTGCTTTGACCCTCGCTCCCCACCTCCAGCAAATTTCCTCTTTTTCACAGAGAACTCAGTATCACAGGTTTCCAAGAGTTAATGATTTACATTAAATAAACAAGAGCATGTCACTGGATATCTTATCAAAAGACGTAAAAAATGCCATGCACATGTCAGATTGTTGCATGATTTGGAGAATGAGATATGCTTGAATGTTTTGGGCTTTTGGCACCAACTGTGACCTTAGACAGAAGTCACATTTAATTGTCAGATTACAGCAATGTTGTATGATACACAGTCTTCTGGAACAAGCTACAAGTCTTGACATTTGGCATACTGCTAACCTTGGTAGCCCTTGCCCAGTTTAAGGAGTGGCCTAGGGACAGCACTTAATTTTATTATGGCCAACCAATTACCAAATCTCGTTTCCCAAACCAAACAAAAATTAATGTTTCATTTTCAAATCATTATCACAAGTGTCATGTTTTTTAAACAAGTTTCACTTAGCTTTTACTCTGATCATGCTGATTAAACTAATGTTAAGGACCTTTGCAACTGGCCTGAAGCTAAGTATAAGGGGAATCTGAATCTAAGCCTCACATCAAGATAATGAAAAGCTTCAGCGATGTTTCACTAGAACTCAGATATATATGAGGTTTAAATCTTTCTTCATTAATGCTATCAACAACATGTCAATAGAAATGAATGTTAACAAATCTGATTCAGCTATGATGCTGCATGTATACAATGACTAGAAATTTTTTTCTCCATTTTATTTGGGGTTTCAGTGATATGATGACAATACAAATAATATGGAATAGATATATACATAAAGAAAACTGTATGTTCCCATAGTTTCTACTTTCATTCCATATTCGATGGTAAGACATTTGTCAAATAGCTTCATAAAGGTTATAGTCAGTTTGAGTTGGTTTTTAATCTGAATCTGCTGTAATGTTCAGGCAAAATAGGTATAATTAATCTGTGGCTTCCCTTGGTACTATCGACTGCTTGTCAGCACACAAAACTCACAAGCCAACAAATGTCATTTATTTACCTAAGAGGTGGCCTCCAGAGGGTGACATCAACACCTGTTGTGCACATTCACGTAGCTAAATTATGGCGAAACTATGTCTTTGTAGTTATCTTTGGTGGAAGCTGACTCCTAGTATGACAAGCCTACACTGCCCCTCTCTAGTATGAGGTTTCTGTGTTGATACTGATGATTTCAGATTTTATCCCATGTAAACATAAACATTTGGCTTCTGAACAGATGTAGCCTCAAGATTTACAATTTTACATCAAAACAATGCAAATTTGAAAGGTTTCTCTATTGATTTTACGTGGCTTCACCATTTTGTTTTATTCTCTTCAGGCTTTCATAACGAATCCTCAACCCCAGTATATGAAAGTGTAGCCAGATAAACAGCTGGAAGTCAGTATTAGCTGTCACAAATTAAGTAAACAGAAATATTTGTAAACACATGTAAGCAGTCTTGAAAAGCCAGCTTAGATTATCTGTTTATCTCATATATCAGCCTATCTTGGATAATGAAATAAACACTTCACAAAAAGTCAGTTAGCCAATCTACCAACAAGAACAAACCAAACAAACAAAACCCCACACATAGAGGGCAAAAGACAGCTAAAAGGTTTTAATTTGACAGGAACAGCAATCCATTTAAGTTGCTTGCCTTTCCATGTGGAGCCAGTTTACCTTGTTTCACCTTCCTTTGACATTTTTGGTTCCATCCTCAAATTGTTTCTAGACTGTTTTCCTTGAAAACCTATTTTATAAGCCAAATATATTAATGTTAAATGACACTATGAGCTTCTAGCTGGTTGTGAAGTACTTGCAAATAAGCTTTTTCTATTGAGTCTCCAAACCCAAGAATACTCATCTCTGAACCTTATTGAATTAATTTATATTTCATTCATTTATACCATCTGAAGAATTTCTATTTTCCCAAACCAGGTATCCTGGCCTGCTTTACTAGCTTTGTGCGTGTGCTGCCCTTTGTTTACTGGGTGTAATGCATGCAGCGTTCCTTGTAACTGGTCAACTTCTAAAGAAGAGAAAGTCCGCATTCACAAAAACATTTTTGATGGCTATCATTTTTATCATTAATAGGATGAAGAATAACCATGAAAACAGACTAATTATTGGGAAGACTCATTTCCTGCTATAACTTATCACAGAGCCTGTAAATGTGGTGGTATACACTGTAGATATGGTATTGTTGACCTCTAAGACTGGAACAGCTGAGTATCACTCAAATCTGGAAGGTCACAAACATTGCAGGATGAAAAGTTCCTTCAGGACGCAAAAATAAATCATCAATTCAATGTAGTTGCCAACTGAATCAGGTGACTAAAGCTTGATCCATTATGCATTTGATATGTATTAACACACACAAACAGAAAACAAGACTTTGACTTCCTTGTCAGCTGTAACTGCCTTTATTTTTCAATCTTGCTGTAGAACTTGAAAAAGGTGCTAGGCAGATCAGAGCCTTCCACTCATTCTTGGCATAGGACAAGATGTAATACATTACATCAACCTGCACAAGACTGCATTTAGAGAACCTCTTCTAGACATTTCTAAGCATATTAGCAGGTCAAAATGCCATACTGCAGTTACTTAACCTGATCTACTACATAAAATAAGTTATTGGATTTCTTTGACTTAATTCCTCCATCAGTAACTGCAATTGAGGTTGAATATATCTATTTTAGAAAATTATTTCTAGAAATGTGTAGGTAAAAAAATCTAATAAAATGCTTGGTAATTTTTTTGAACTGTTAAAAATGTTTCTTATTGCTCACTGAATGTCTGACTTTAGATCCCCATATTGATTCATATTGTGTATCGTATCTTACAGTGAGGGTTCCTAAATCAGCTCTGATCTGTTTTTGGATATGTGAAATAAATAAAGCTCTTTGAATTTCTCCTTTAGAACACTTTAGTCCTTTTCTTAGCTCTTCCTGAATTGTCTGGTTTTTTTCAAACCACAGCTAGAGTAAGAATGCTGATTTTATAATACAAACACCTTTAGCCTCTAGGAAGAGAAATGAGACCAACTGTCTCATTCCTTTAGGCTATGAAATAGCTGTTCGATGAAGACTGCCATTTAGGTAGTAACTGCCAGTTGGATTAGAACTGATAAGCTACATACAAAAAAGCTGTCTAGGCCTTTATCAAGACTACCAAGCCTGTTGTTCTCCAGCAGACATTTTACATTTGCTCTGTGAAAATCTTTTCCTTCCTAAAACTCACTTTGGAAAATTCTTATTTATGAACTGGAACAACTGAAATTGGAATAGACAAGTTTGCAAGCTGGCCATAAAACTGTCTTTAATTAAGAAAATCATTGAACTTCAAATCCAGGGCATAGTCTTTGCACCTGAGACAGACAAGAGAAACAATTTTAAGGCCACACGCCTCTTAGGACAGAACAGCATTTCACTAGAAAGAGTGATCTAGTGTTTCCTTCCTTTGTTCTAATTTCAAACCAGAGCAACACTAAAAAAACCCTACCTGATATGTGGCTCCTCCACTGAGGTCATTATGAGAGCCTGTACCTAGTTTCTGACTTGAAAGGATGTCACACATGTACTTTCTAGTGAACAGGAAACTGTGAATGCTTCTTGTGGTTTTGAGTTTCAGATCACACTATTGGCAATATAGCAAAGACATGTTGCCTTTACATTGTTTTTTTCCAGTCAATGTCCTATTTTCTACAACAGGGCAACTAAACAGCTTTATAGAATTTCTGCACTGTAGTCAGAGACACAATTATAACATGAGTTAGCAATAGCAATGGGAAAGTAGAGGCATGAAATTCAGTACAACTCATCATTTGCATACATCCACCAAGTTCCCAATGTGCTTAGACAATCTTTTGTAAAGTTTACACTGCCGTTCCATCATTGCTATTGTTTAGAAGTAGCTTAACCATGCCTGTACATGTTGCATTCGTGCCTCTGTTTTAGTGTAGACATACCCTCAGGGCTTGTTTGAATTAGGATCTCAGTCATGATTGTAGCTGAGTAAAGTCCAAGCATCTAGTGTAGACGTGACCTAAAATCATGCTGTGCTGGCTTGAATTGCTGCAGTTATCCTGATACAACTCTACCCGCTTGTAAAATTTGGATCCAGTAACAGAGCATATTGGACTTAGTGACTGCTAGAGCCAATTGCAATGTGGCCTGAGCAGAGACTAAGGTTAAGCCAGCTAAATATGAGTGGTTACAGTGGGAGTTTATTTTGAATAAGAACCACCATCTCAATGCTGACAAACTGACCACTTGGATGTTTTTGCTAGGAATAACTACAAGCAATATATTTGGCACCAGATTACTACTCTGCATGTTCTCATTTTCAGAATAAAATTTCAGAAGTACATCACCATCCATCTTTCCCTCTTTGCTCATAATTCAATGAAAGAACACTCACTAGTCCTGCCATGTACAGCTCATTAACTTTGTCATTTGTGATGTCTTCATGAACCATGGCAGATGTTCAGATTTCCTGCAACACGTAAAACAATTCTCCTTCTAGAGTGGCAGCCTCCAATAGAGAAGAAAATGCAGAGTATGGAGTTTGGCAGTGCTCCACATGAAGACTGCACACAAATCAATGAAGAATGGACACTGTTCAGAACTTGATCTGTAGACAGCAAACTTAGAACACATATTCTGCTTGAATAGGGGTGGGAATTTTGGGCAAATAACTAAGAAAAAGCCAAACTAGTTTAAAAGAAGAAAGAAAATACAACAAGAAAATGACCAGTTAAGCACAGAGGTAATAACTTCCTAACTTTTTGAGTCACATTCTAAAATTTTCATGGTGCTGAGAACTGCACCCTTCTCTATCCTCATAGTTCCTCATTTCTCTACATTAAGACTCTACTCCTATATTATTCTTTAGTGCTACCTCCCTAAATCCCATATTCCTACCTCTCCAATTCCAATCTCCCTATGTCTGAAGACAATTGCCCTCCCACAAAGAAAGCAAGAATTCTCAGGCTGTGAATCAGTGTATCTGAGGGCCACCACTTCCTTCAGAAGCTAGTTAATGCACCTCAGCTAACATGCAGTTAAGCTTTTTCCCAAGTCCATAAATTTCATTTCACTCCATATTGCTGCAATTAGCTTCTGAATTCTGGACAGGGCCTTTACATATCTAAGTCGAGCATGGAAGCTGAACCCATCTTTAGTATTCAAGTCATCATAGTTCTGGTCCCACAGTTGTCTGCACATTTAGGACAGTAAGTCTGTATCTAGTCAGTGGGATATCCTGAATATCCCTTCACAGTTATATTATCCAGTGAAGCTCCCTTCCTCATCATATGAACTTATGTACCACTGTCACCCTGAAATAATCAGGGATTGAACCCCTACGGAAATTCACTGAATGTGGTGTTTGGCCATATCGAGGTACTGTTAGCTCAGATAAAGGTAGAGATCTTAGAGCTACCATGGTTTTGTCTTTCTTGGTTATCTTACTTATCTCTATGTCAGGATAAACCAGTGTCTAAAGAAAAGGCACTGATTCATCATTTCAATAAAAATGTAAATTGATCTCAAATACAAGTCTTCAGTAGAATCTCACACTTGTATAAATTTTAGACATATCATCATTTACTCTGTAATCCTGAGTATGAGGCTGCACTTCTGTGCACAAGCAGCCCTCATTTCTCTCCAGTCCTCGGCCGCTCACTCTCCCCCACACATTAGATGTCTGAGAATGCAAGCATCTTTTCGACTGTCCAGTGAACAGGAGCGGCAAATGGATCTAGCTTTAAAAAATGTTTTTTTGCGGTATTTTATTTAAGCTGAATCCCTTTCTCTGATCTGATTCAAAATTCAGCATCATGTGCATCTGTGATGGCACAACCGGTAAAGTGATCTACACTGTGCGGGGACAAGGGGAAGACTGGGGCTGAAGACAAATATCCAAGACTGCTAGCAAAGCCTCCATCTCATGAAACCACATCCTGCCTGTATTCACGGTCAGAAAATGTAGGATAAGTCCATGTTTTGCGCCAACTGCCCTACCTCAGTCCCTGGTTAGACCTTTGGCAGTAACGCTCCATAGGAATCCGCCCCCCCCTCCTGCCTTGCTCCCAGCTGCTCATTCCCGTCTCTGTGCTGCCCTCTGCCTTGGGCCGGCACTACTGCTTGTGCGCTGAGCGGAGCAGAGGAGGAACGGGCAAGCAGGGAGTTCGTTCCCTGAAGGGACTCTTGGCACCGGCTGGGGACATCAGGAGGGTGGGAACAAGTGACCAGGGCAGGGAAAAGGACTAGAAGACAGTGCTTTCTGAAGCTAACAGTGCTGCCAAAACGTTGTTCACGATCACTGCATCTCCAGAGCAGTAAGAGAGCAAAAAGCAGTTGAGGACAAGTTTTCAGGAGCAGCTGAGGATCATAGTCATTACAGAAAGAACTCTGTACTACAGACAATATAGCTGATTTTCCATCACAGCCTTTTTGATCCTCCTTACAGGTGGCAGAGCAAGAAAAGTACCGCCAGAGGTAGAATGAAGCATAAAGCAGCTTCCCGGAACAAAACGCTGTTTAATATACAATCCTTACGCAAAGGTCTCCAGCTAACTACTCCGAGTTACATCCCGGACTGTTCTGGATTCTGAGTTTCAGGGAATTGAAATGGAGGTTATTTCTCCCCTACCTGCCAGTTGCAGACTCAGCATAACTGAGGATATAGCCCCTTGACCTCTCTCTGATTTAGTCCCAGAACACTGCCATTGCCAGCCAATGACCCTGAGCTATGTATTTAGAAGAAGAGCTGGAGCTCTCTGTAGAACATTCCTATGAATCACATAACCCCAAAAGAATGTGGTTTTACAATCTTTTTTACCAGTGGGGGAAGAATTTACTGGCACCAAAACTTGAATCCAGATGTTTTCATCAGGCACGATTTTGTTTTTCTTTGCATTCAGTCATGACATTGAATACTGCCTACAGTTGCATTAAATTAATGCAGTTACAAACAGGCAGAATTCCTTACACATTTTCATTTACTTTGCAGTATGCATTTACTTAGTTCCAGCAACACAACAATTCACTCTGGCACCATTTCAGCTTAACAGTTTAAAAAGACTGAAATTTAGCTAATGGTATATTTACAGCAAAGTAATTTTTCCTGTATTTTCCCTTTATGTAAGCCCTGCTGGTGACCACATACAGAGGCATATAGATATGCTTACACATACAAAGATTTATAAACTGAATAGCCATTTAAAACTCAATAAAAAATAATTTTTGTTCCAAAATCCAGCAGCTGGCCAGACTTAAGGAGATCTGACATACCATAAAAAGTGACAGTCAGTGGGATTACCCCTATGAAGTTAAACACATATACTGTAGCCTCCAAGTTCAGTTCTCAGAGAATAAACTTCAAATTCAATTTCCAAATGGATCTGGACTAGTAACATTCCGTAAAAAATCTTCTCAGGAACCCTTATTGAACAGGCATAAAATGACCAACTGAAAGACATTTAATGACCAAACCAAATTAATTCACAAGTGCTGGGAAAAATATATGCAAATATTTCATAGTTTTGGTTCAGCTAAGA